>NW_008236626.1:1895321-1924865 GCF_000691975.1 Corvus brachyrhynchos
GTAGCTGTGGTTTGATGATAAGCTTGAACAGAGAGAGATGAAAGTGATGAAGACCCTTGCTCCCAGGGAAGAAGACCTCTGTTCCTAGAGCTGAAGATGCTCCCAGAGATAGGTGAAGAGAGCCTTTGCTTTTGAGCAGCTCATCCTTAAAATGGTACCCCAGTAGCTCCAGACTGGACCCTCGAAAACAGTTGTGGGGAAAGCTGTAAATCGGGGGAAGGGACTCTCACATGCGGGCAGAGAACCAACCCGGGTGGCTGTCTCATTGTGATACTGCACCGTGAGAGAACTGTTTCTTGTGGAGATGTCTCCATAGCATGAGCAAGAGGGACTCCTCTTCTAAGTGAACTGAAAAAGATTATTATAGAGGTGGTCAACTGACTGAAAATCTCAAGGGTTGTCTTCTTACAGTGTCAGTGGGAGAAGGGAGAAAGTTGGGGGGAGGAGAAGTGTTCTGAAGGTTTAGTCTGACTTTTTTTCCTTCCTTTTAGGTCTGTTAATAAACTCCTTTATATTCTTTTAAGTTTTGTGCCTGGTTTGCTTTCTCCTAATTCTTATCTCACAGAAGGAAAATAAGTAAGTAATGGATATTTCAAACCAAACCACTGCACTTAATTGGTGTTTCTGCCTGGTTTACGAACTGAACCCGCTACATGTGTGTAGGAAGCAGAGGCTCCTGTTTGGACTGCTGCATGTATACTTTACAGTCAGCAAACTCTCTCTTAATTTCTCATAATCATTTCTGACATCAGAAGCTTGAATTACAATGCCAAAATGAAGAATGTAGTTGGTTAGAAAAATCCTGTTTTGGCTTGTATGTTGAGCAGATTTGATAATGAGAGAATCACTATTGAACCCCACTGTGTGATTATGAAGCACTCTTAATGTCTTTATCTTGGCTATTACTAAATAATTACTAGAAAAGGCAAGCATTTGTATTAATGCAGTTCCTGAATGGAAAAGGAATTTCATTCTCTAATGTTGACCTAACAGAACCTTACCTAAAACTGTAAATATGCTCTAGGTTTAGTTTGTTTTCTTCTCTGGGATGTCCAGATTTATCCCTCTGTGTCATATTTAATTTTTAAAAGATACTGTACATAATTCATAACAGTGCCGCAGTTAATTGAATTTTAAGCTTTATTTTAATTTGCTGGTTGGTTGATCAGCTGATTTCCTCCAACATTTTTCTTACTAAATACTTTCTGAGAAAAGCCACAGAAGAGAGGATCTTTTCACATCCTGATGCCATTGTGGCAGAGCAGGTTCCCCATGTGCTGGATGACAAGGTATGTCTCCAGCACCTTACTCGCCTTGCAGGAATCAGCCTGGAGTAGACAAGACTCTTGGAAAGGTCAGACAGTCTATTCCATATATTCTGCTCATCCCTGCGTGTTAACAGTTGTTTCATTTAAATTTGGGTGTAGTGCACTATTCTCGCAGTTCTCTTTCATATTTTCTGTATATTTGCATCTTCTTTCAATTCACTTATTTCTCCTGCAAGAGTCTTCCTGCATTCTGCGAGGTACAGGTGGCTGCAAATCTCAAATATAGGGATCAGAGAGTGAGGAATGACCTCAGGATGCCGGAGCTGGGCAGAAGGCCCCATGTGTGCTGACTGCAGCAGAAAGCTGGGGATCCACTGCTGGTGCTCAGGATCCCAACTTCACATAAACTGACTTAAGTGCAATTGTATCCACAGCGAGTCCAAAGCCAGCCTGCTATAATCAAGAGATGTCATTTTTCGGTTAGGATCTTTTTGCTACAGTTTTGTCTCCTAAATATGGAAACTATGAAACCCCTCTGTAATTCCACAGGAGCTAGTTCAATCCAAGGCAGGTCATTTGTCAACAAACTCGGGTTTTGCTCCTCATAGTTGGAATTGGAGTTGTGAGGATAATGTTTTCTTTTGCAGAAGGAAGGAGATATTCCTTCTGTCAGACTGTACTGTCACTAGAGGATTTCTCTGTTCAGTTATTAAAGGCTTTAAAATTGAGGTAAACAGTGCTTGATATGCTGAGAAAATTAATGAATGCTAGAAAAATGTCAGGAGTACATAGCAAGGTAATACAAGAGTAGATATGAACTTGTGACATCTTTGCTGGTCTGTGAAAAATGCGAAAGAACCTTAAACTGAAAGAGAAATGAAACAATTTCACAGCAGGCACGCTAACAATTACCAGAGACAGGAAATGCAACACCATAGCCCCATGCACCTGGCAATGATGGGTTACTGTGCCTTTAGCATCCAAGCCTCTTCCAAGGAGACATGTGTGTCTTGGTAGGAATGTGGTGCAGAGCTGGGACCTGAAAATTGAGAATCCTGTTAAAACTGGCCACAGGGTAGCAGGGAGCAGCAAGAGAAAAGAGATGCAATTTAGGCTTGTATGATTTATTGAGCCAAAAATTTATTTCGCCTGTTGTTTCTTTCTTCATATATATCCCCTTTTTACATCTCGAGACTCCATTAATCACTGAAATGCAAAACTCCAACCACATGAGAAAAGAGAGACCATAATGGAGTCTGCTCATTAAGAAAAGCTGAGGGATCTGGTTAGTCCTACTCTTGCAGGGGAAGTTTTAACTTTTTTTAAAAGCAGTTTTATGTCATTTTAACTCTGTTATCATGTTACTGTCTTCATGGCCAGAATCTGAACGTTAAAAACATCAAAGTTCTTATACAAGGGTTTAGGGATTTGGGGCTCTGTTCATGAAGAGTATTAGAGTCTTTTCCAACCAGAAGAATTTTTCTGCACCTCTGGAGGCTTCCTGAAAATCCTAAAACAAATAATAGAAAAATAGTGATTTAAAACCTAATTTCTAATACAAACCAGCTCTGGCTGTCTAGATGAAGAATAAGCTTCAATAAATGGGAGACAGACGCAGCCTCTTCAGTATGAAGAGTAGCGAGGATGCAGAAATAGAAATAGGTTTTTCATTACTTGAGGGATTATGCTTGGGCCAGAAATGCCAAATATTCTGTGGACCGCAGCTGCACTTTCAGTCTGCTGTTGTATTAGCTGGTAATAGTAAAACAATGATGTGGTGGTAGAGACAGCTATTTGTTCTCAGAAGTACAGAAAAGCTGTTTTCCCTTTCTTTGCTTGGATTGCCATCTTGTCCTCCATGGCGTGTCTTAAACTTCTGTCCTATTGCAGTAAGTGGGCTACAAATTAAAATATACATTCTCCTTGAGCACCACCTGAGGATGCTCCTCCAGCTGCTGATGTGCTCCCTTAGACAGTTTTTTCTTCTGTCCTTGTGACACTCCTTAGTCAATTCAGGGGCTCGTTATTTCCTTGAACAACTGGGTCAGGGCAATTGCCTGAGCAGCTGTGGGCAAGTGCCATCCATTGGACCTGGATGGCAAGGAAGGAAGGGGGTTACTGTCCCTGGCAGCAGGGAATTCAGAGACATTCAGGAAAACAGCGGGATGCATCCTACCCCTCAACTGTTTTTCTGTCACTTGATCAGCACTGCCTACCCTCATATTAACACAGAGACTGGAAATAGTTTGGTTTTCAGGATGTAGCTGGGAGGAGGGTTTCACTCAATCTCATCTGAGAATATTTGTAAAGGGGAATTACTTAAGTTAAAAGGCTGTGGGTTTCATCTCTTTAGATTTTAGATCTCTGACAGAATGAGTTTTATCTTTTGCTTTAGGCCAAATAAATAAAGGTTTAACAACATTTAACACCATTCTCTTCATCATTAGATTTTTTTTCCCTATCAAAAATCTATGCATTTCCTTTCTATAAAAATCACCATGAAAGTGGTCTGCTTAACTCCATTTCCCCATGCTATGAAGCATTGTTTTAATATGTTGTTTGACTTTTTACAGTGAGCATTCATAAATCATTCATCTTTTCTCCCATACTTACCATTAGAAAGCTGTAAACAGCTAGAACAGAAAAAGGCTTTTTAACACAGTGCAATTTGCTTAACATTGCTTTGGCACTCCTGGAGTACCAAATATACAGTGGGCTCCTTAGCAGTGAGAGTTTTCTCTGCTTTGCCTGTGTGTTCATTTCAATGTACAGTTTTCCTGTCTTGCCCGTGATTTGAGAAGTCAATATTTAGTATGGAATTCACTATTTCAATGAATTTGGAATTCCTGGATACCGTCTCAAAGCTGTCAGCCTCCCAACCTGCATTTCAACTCAAGTCTGAAGGAGGAGACCTTTTAGTAGCTACTTTTAGCAGCTTGTGTGTTCATTTCAATGTACAGTTTTCCTGTCTTGCCCGTGATTTGAGAAGTCAATATTTAGTATGGAATTCACTATTTCAATGAATTTGGAATTCCTGGATACCGTCTCAAAGCTGTCAGCCTCCCAACCTGCATTTCAACTCAAGTCTGAAGGAGGAGACCTTTTAGTAGCTCGAGTAGTTCCCAGTGCGGTGCAGCTGAAGGGCTCAGGTCACCAGCCAGTGCAGCCTGCTACAACAATCCATGCAGTCCCAAGGCTCGTTCTGGAACTCTTTTTTCCAGGGCCACAGAGTCGCAGGAAAAGCATGAACTACAGGTTGTGGATAGTGCTGCAAATCCTGCCCTGCCAGCTCTGGCAGCTCTGCTGCTGGGACCTTGGATTTCCAGCTTGCACAGTGGGTGCCTTTGCCTGGGACCTGAGACCAGTGTGGGTCATTGATGATGGATCATTTCCCAGGGATGGGGCAGCACAAGGCCATGGGTTGCCTTCTTAAGATCCATCTTATTTTTTTAGCTTTCAAGTATGGATCCTTATTTTGAGCACAGGTCTTTGCTTTTGTAAATAGAAAGGTCCAAAGCAAAGCTCAGGGCCCAAAGTTTAGGAATTCCAGTTCTCTTAACATATTTCCATTCTTTAGCTGTAAGCAATCCTTTACATACTTTCAGCAGATTTTGTTTTAAATGCTCTCCATTAAGAGCTTCTGCTGAGTGCTTCAACTTGCATACTCTGACAATCCCAGAGCAGTTTGCAGAAGAGGTAATGGCTGCATGTACTGCACACCTTGCTTTTTCTTGGGTATAGTGGTGACTCTGGAATCGTCAATATTTTTTATAGCTGTACAAAGCAGTTTCCTTAGTTCAGTGTTCAGGGGTTTGACACGTGAGTAAATTACTGAACACAGCAAGTCACCAGTAAGTGTCTGTGTGGATGCTTTTAGCCAAAATTTGCAATTTTTTAAAAATTCAGTTTTACTGTGTGGCCCCAAATCTTTCTGTTTCCAGAGACAAAATATTTTTGTAATTTCTTGCAAGGGAAAGCAGGCCTTAAACACCAATGTTTAAGATTTGGGGGTTTGGAGATGGCAGAAATTCAGCTTTTCACTTTGCTTAGTAACGTTGCTCACAAAAATCTTCTGATGAAAGAGTTACTGATCAGAGGGCAGGAGAAAGGCTTTGGAAGCAAGTTGGTTCTTTTCAATGCTCACTGCTCAGCTGGTCTCAATCCCAGTGCTCAGGCACATGGTACTGGTAGGTAAAGGTGAAGGTTTACAATTGTGTGGAAGGTAATGGTGAATCTTGGTTTCCTTTGACTCAAAATTTAAAACCAGTCATGTCCTTTCTTGGCTGAAGGAAAACACCAATCCTAGATGCTTTCTCCTCACTCGCAGGGCTGTAAGACTGTGGGGCTTCTTCCCACTGCCCTCTGCTGGGGTATCCTTTGTTAGATGTGATTTATGTCAACGAGCACTGTGCAATGTGTGTTCAGTCTTTAGTAAGTCACGCGATTTATCAGTGCCAGCTCTGGGCTGGGGGAGGCCTCTGAAACCCGTGCATGTCACCTCCATGAAAGTATCCCCTTTGTCAGCTGGAGAACTGGAAATCCTGCAATCATTAATCCCTGGTTTTCAGTAGTATAAATGCCCCACATGCCATTTAGGAATAGAGACATTATTGCTTAGCATGAAATGCCATTTCAGCTTGAACTCTCTGACTCATCTGCTAAGATAAAGATAATGTTATTCTATGGTAGTTTTACCTTTCAAAGCTTTTTCTAAATATAAGCAGTTTTTCCCTAAAGCCTTTTTGTGGAAGTCATAGGTCTGGATTGAAATGGCAAGAGCATAATAGAGTTTGGGCTGCAGATTATGAAAAGGCCAAATTTGTAGTAGACAGAATTATATTTTACGTGTCTCTAGGTTGCTTATTGTTTGTGTATTGATATGTACAAATTGAACTGATTTCTCTATAGATTTTACTGATTTCTTTCACCTACTTTTTGTTGTGTGCTTCTAGATGCTCTTAAGTCATATCTAGATAATACTTTGTGATGTATTAAAAGAAATAATATTACTACAAGCTGACAGAAACTATGAGAATATTTCCCCTACTTTTTAGCTTGCTTATTTCATGTATTTTTTCAGAGTTTTACCCTAGGCCCATTCTTGAAAATAGCCCATATGTACTGTTCTGAAGTTTGTTAGAAATGCACATATCAGTGAAGTCGGGAATGGGAAAATTTATCATAATTTGTCTAAACTTTTCTGCAGCAGGGGAGAAGTTTACAAAAACAGCTGAGACAGTAACTGGAGGTAGTTTTATTTTCTTGGGTAAAATTTACAGTATCTTGAAGTGTTCAGTATTTTGAAGGCATCTAGTACATATTGCCACCAATACTTGTAATTAACAGTAAGATTGTACTCTTTTATGAGGAGAAATGTTTCTCAGACCGTTTGTTACTGCAGGTTGTGTAAGTTTTAGTGTGACATGAGGGTCACTGAACACTAAATCCAGACTCTCCCAACAGATGTGCAGATCAGCTGGGTCTGCACAAAGCCACCCTTCCGTGTGCAGGCTGTTGTGAAGGAGGGCACCAGGGAAGGTCTTTAGGCACTTAGCCTAAAGCCATTTAGGACAAAGCCGTTTGTCCCTCTAAATCTCACCTTGACAGAATGGGTTTAAAACCAGCCCATGGCTGGGCAAAACTCGAGCTGAAAGTATTCTTGGACACCTCTGAAGCTTTGAAGTCAAGTTTGCTCTCTGTTCCCTGGCTGAAGGTCAGATGCAGCCTCCCGTGAGCCAGGGGTGGGGGGAAGGCAGGAGACAGTGCAGATTTTTCACTTCCTCATCCCTTAATTCAAGATCATCTGGATGTGACCATCCGTTCCTGTGTGCCCTTGGCAGTGGAGCAGGCACCACTTCACGGTGTCTCTCTGGCACCATCAATCTGTTGTATGGGCTGGGATGCCATGCTAGGAAAACAAATAGCACTGGTGTCCTGGCCAAGGACTAACAGATGGGGCGAATTCTGCTGTCCTCTTACTAAATCTAGCTAGAAAATTGATAACCAGCTTTTCCAACTTAAGCTGAAATAAGCGAGTCCCAGATCTATGAAAGGAATCCATGTACCACTTCATAGCACTTGCCTTAAGGTTGATAGATTTCTTTTAATCTTTTTTTTTTTCCTTCCTCTGCCCCCCAAATTGTATTTCCTTATGGGTGTTTTAATTTTTAACAGTCTGGAAATCTTCTTTATGACCCAGCTATTGCTACTTCTTCTAAGAAAATGCAGTTTTATTTATACCCTTTGATTTTATTGACCAAAAGCCCACATTCTGTGATGCTCTCATAATTAAACAAAAGTTTGTGTAGAAGCCAGTGTTGTAAATTTTATTTTCCTTAAGAATAAAAAACAGCATCTGATTTAAGAGCAGTAAAAATTTTTGTAAGTTTTATTTATTTGTAAAGCGATAGCTGCTGTGATTGAAATTAAACATGGTATCATGCTGCTTCTGATTAATTCTAGCACAGAGGAGCCAAAAAATAACTTGATTTTTCTGTAAATAGGCTAAATTAGCATCTGGTAAATAATGGTAGTTGGAGGAATTGAAAAGAAAGACAAAAGTTTTATTTTCTGCTCAATGAAATTACTTAGTCATTTTTTAAAAAATAACGCTTGAAGTTAAGGCTATGATTCACTGTTTTGCAGAATTGAGATGAATAATAGTTAATGCTAATTTAGCTTAGAAGCATTTTACTGTGGGGAAAGTAAATGTTATTATTCCTACATTCCAGATGGCTAAATTGAGTTTCAGTAATGTATATATTTTACATTACCGTAAAAAATGGATCTTAGGTCTGCTGGTTTTGAGTGTCTTTTGAGTAGTGTCAGGCTCTATATTCTGGTGTTTAAAAGTAACATAATAACTGAATGTAAGGAAGAACACTAGGTTTCAGAAAGAAATCACAGCACAAGGTGGTAAAGTGTGATAGACAATTCGTGCCTATTGAGACAGCAAAGCATGACAGGCAATTCATGCCTGTTCCCAGGTAGCTCAGGAGGAGAGATCTGTGTGTGTGAGTGTTTGTGTGTGTGGATAATGAAGAGACTTCTTCACCAAGCATGGAATGATAACGTGAGCTGCACTTTACTCACTTCCCAAAGAATCCTACACGTTCACATCACATTTGAAGTAACGTTTTCACATTGTTTTTCCCTGATGGTAGGCAAAATCATTTGTTCTGGCTAACATCTCACCACCTTTACTTGAGAATCATTAACATTTTGTAGTTATTTTGTTGAAGAACATTAGTATATACGTTTTGAGTTCTGATATTCTATTAAAACTTAATGAGGGTCAGCAGAAGTTTGGGGATCTGCGTGTCAGAGTGCTTCTCCCAGTGTCCTGCTCTGCCTAACCACTTTTTCCCAGCTCATTTGATTTTCCCAGGTAACTGTGCAAGGAGAGGGCTGTAGCCTTGGGTGTTACCAAATCAATTAAAATCTTCCTCTGCTCTCTCAGGATGCAGGACTTGCTCTCCAAGCACAACCTCATCTATCCAGTTTTATTTCAGGACTCCAAGTTACTGTCCCTGTGGGACAAGGTGTTGCTCTTCAGGCTGTTTTCTGGGAAATTCTGCTTCCTGGGGAGGTGCAGCTATTACTGCATCATTTTCCTTCCATAAGCTGAGCAGAGGGGAAGTAGAAATCAGCACTGCCCAGCTCCGAGCTGGTTCTGTTGCGGGGAACAAAGCCTGTGGCGTTCAGGGAATTATTGTTGCAGCCAGAATATCAGGTGTGACACTCTTGGCCCACACTCAGTGTTAAGTCACTTTTTACTATTGTTTTAGCTGAGGTATATCCTTTATAGGTATAAAGGAGCAATTTCTTCAGAGTAGGAGTGAAGCTGGACCACTCAAGGAACTTCTCAGTGCTATTCCTATTCTGAGAATAAATGGCAAATATCAGGTTCTGGCGCCATCAATCCAGTGCCTTTTATTAGCAGCATGGTAAGCTTAAAAAATAGAAAGAGTTAAAGTGCAATCTAATATGACAGAAGCTGTAAAAATAATAAAATATTTTACAATAATGCTGCGATCTGAAAGGAAGAAGACAAGCTTTATTCTGTTTTCTGTACAACTTGATGAAAAGGACTTTACGAAACAAGGACGAAGAACGGTGTGTTATTTCTGTTCTCTGGTTTTCTTTTAGAAGCAACAGACCCCAACCCCCTAGTAAAGCTTTCAAAATTAGTCTACCTGAACAGTAATCTGCTTTTTCCCACCTTTGGTTTACTCATCTATATTCTAATGCTGATACTCCATACTCCTCCTTTCAGTGCTGTCAGCTGTAGGAGTAGTGTGTTTTGTTTGTGTTACTGTTAGTGGTGATAACGTGTTTTCTCATTTAAGAATCTGCAGGAATCTTCATTCTGATTCCAAGGGAAGCAATTTGTATGTTACTACTGGAAAAAAAATAATATTAGGCCTTGAAAAAGAAAGATAAAATATAATGAGATGTGACTGTTAGCACTACCTGTTTGAGTGTGATGTCGACAATTGTCAACATTTCCAAATTGCTTTTAAAAATTTTAATAGTGGTTTTGTGGAGAAGACAGTGAATATTTTGATCTTGACAATATGATTGTGATTTCCTCCAAATAACCTGATACAGATTAAACTGCAGAGATGTTGCAAAGGTGCTTTAAATCACTTGTGTTTCCATGATACAGATTAATAAAACTAGATTTATTTTTCTTGGTTGCTAGTGTTTGTACAATTTTATTCACTTTTTCGATAGCTTCTTATTATTTGATTTCTCTGTGGAATTACTGTAAAAATTACATGTTTTCTTGTTGATGTATATGAATGGAAACACAGCTGGGTATGTCTTATTTTAGTGCTTTGAAGATTGCTCTTTAAGTGCTCGTGTTCTGGCGCCACAGCAAAGTTATGCAGTGTATTGTGCTACTGAAAAATTCAATAGCTTCAATCTACAGCATTTGTATGCCACTGCCTGAGCCCTTTCTGCCAGTAGGTCACATGTGCAAAGATTCCTCCTCCTTCCTCTCTTTCCTCATCCTCTCCCCAGGTTCCATATATTTTGTCCGTTGTCACCGCAGCAGGTGTCTTATGGCAGATAGAGGCCCAAAAAACGTGAACGAAGTAGCACATAATTTAATGATTGATTTACAAAGCAGGCACCGAAGGGAAAAATGCTTCTCCCTCTGATACCAGCGGGCAACCACTGAATTATCAGCCTACACAAAAGTATAGTACAGCCATCCACGAGGAAAATTTAAGGCAAACTAGGGTAAGCAGCACGCCTTGGCTTGCAGCGGGGAGCTGGCAAAGGAGGGTGACCGAGCAGAGCCTGTTTCTGTGCTGGGAGCAATCCCAGGATCTGGGGGCAGGAGCACACCCTGCCCTCCCCGCCCCCTCACTATACTGGGTTTGCATCTCCACCACAGCCACTGTCCTTCACAGTGCTTGTGTCAAGAAAACTTCTCAGTAATGGCAAATTCATATTAGTCTTCTAGAAAAACAGGGTTTTCCTGGCTTACTGTGTCACTTTCTGCCACCTCAGTCTCCAGGGTGCCAGTGCACCTGGGCAGTGCTGCTGGGGACACTGAGAACTGTTCAGATTTTTGACTGCAGCATTTGTCAGTGTTTCTGATGAGCCCAACATGAGGATATTTAACAGGAGACGTTGCTAAAATCCTGTTTTACACATCTGCTGCACTGATATTTACATTTTCTGAACATTTGTGACCCTTCCCAAGTTTATTATACGGGGTTTGGTTACATTTCTGGAGTGCCAGGACTCATGTGTCTCCTGTTTTTCTTGGGGAATAGGGAGCCTTTGACAGGGCTTGAGGCAGCATGGCAAAAGCCCTCACTGTGCCAGTGCCTTGCCAGGCAGGGGTGAGCAGCAAAGGAGCTATCTTGAGTTACAGCTGAGGGGGTTAGCCCCAGATTTCTTACTTCAGTCTCGTATCAGTCGGACACAGCCCTGGTGACTCTGTGCTCTCCCTTGTGTCACACAGCTGGCAGTGGCTGTCCCTTCCTGGGCAGAGCTGAGCTGCTGCTTGGCCCTTACATGGGAAAACTGCAGGCTGCTTTAGTATAAACCAGTTTTCCATACAATATTAAGGATTGATTGCCATCTATCTGACATATGGCTAGGGCTGGTGCAGAGCAGCTCGTCTGGTTTTCTTACGGTCCCTTTGCATTTTTCCATGAGGATTTAAGTTTCCTTTCCCTGTCCTGCAATGCAGCTGTTGAACTCCAGTTAGATAGCACCATTCTCGACTCACACAATCGCAGGATCATTAAGGTTGGAAAAGGTCTCTAAAATCATTAAGTCCAGCCTCTAACCCAGCACTGCCATGTCCCCACTAAACCGAGTCCCCAACTGCCACATCCACCTTTCTTTTGTCCACAAGGTGGGATGGTTTCATATTCAGGCATTGTGTGTGTACAGGACTCTGTTGGGCAGGGCTGGTCCCAGAAACGAAGCTGGTGCTGTGAAGGGAGGAGGCAGAGCCACAGGACACGTCCATTCCTGCAGCTTGCTTTGGGCACTGTTAGTGAAACCACTGGAAACCATGAAACATGTGACAGGTGGCCATGGAACACTTAAGCTATTGAGGGATACTTTTATTTTGGTATCTCCTGTAATGAAACCTTAATATCCTTGCCATTGAATTTACATGACAGATCTAGCGAATAGCTTAAAAAATGCTACCATTAATAAAGGAATTCCATAAGGACTGGGTGTAGATACAGGAAAATGTGCATTATGGCACCATTCAGCAAAATTTATTCTTGCAATTATGGCCCTCAGTGCTGGCACACCTATTCTTAAAATTCAAGTCTGCATTTGTAGACTTCAGAGGCTTGTTTCCAGCATTCTCATATTGTAAGGGTTGCTAAGTTGCTAAGATACAGGCAGAAAGGTAAGTTTATTTAATACATTTTGTTGAATAAATTTTATAAAATATTACTGTGATCTGTGGTTTACTAGGTTATATCTGAGGCTTTGCTCAAGTGGAATTGTCATGAAGAATAGTATGGACTTGATTCATGATTGCATTATTCCTCTTCCACACTGATATAGCTACATTGAAAATAATTGGCTTAAACCAATGGGGCATGAAAAAGATGCAGGGATGAATTTGGCTCTGTTTCTTGAAATGAAATACGTGCCATTTTCTGTTCGGCATTTGCTGTACCTCAAGAAAAATCATAAGGCAAATTACATCAAATCACACTTTTAAGGGAAACATTTTCTTGTTCTGTGCAGTTGAACAGATCTGAAACATTTATGTGTTCAGAATTTTCTCAAAAGCACACTTTTTATCCTTGCCTTGTATTTAAAAATTGATAACCAAGGGGAAAAGCTGTTGAGTTATAAAAACAGGGGTTTTTTTATTGTAATTGTGTCATCTTCTGCTAAAACATAATTGAACTCAAGGTTTGCATTTGCAAATGACCTTGACTAAAGTTTTGCAATTCAAAGAATTCCTGTAATGACTTGGACTGTCTAGAATTTCAGAATCCCTTTGTGGAGCAAAACCTCTGTAGCTCCTAGTGAGGACCCTGTGTTTGAGAAAGTGACTCTTTCTTCCTCTCACAGGGTGATTTTAGACTCTGTTTACAGAGAAGATCAGTACGGGACAGCAGTTCGGAAAGGCTGAATGATCTTAGGAGTCTTGTTCTCGCCTGTGGCTCAAAGAACCAGCTTATAAACTCTCTGGGGGTACCTGGCTCCCCAACCTTCTCGAACCAGTAGCCCTTTACTGGCCCCAGCTTTGGGAATAATATTCACTCCATTGCTTTCTGCATATGGAGACTGGTTTATGTCACAAGGATGACATTGCTGGGTTTGTGGATGCTGCATCTTCTAAGCACTGGAACAGTCCCTACCAGGGCAGAGATGGCTGGAGCACGTGTGCCTGGGCACAGAATTCCCTTGCTCACACCACTGTGCTGCCTTGGAAAGAATAAATAATGTATTTCTGCCTCTCAGTCCCCTGTGCTCCATCCTTTCTTCTTTCTCCCTGAAGGGAGGCTGCAGGCTTAGGTTTTCTCCTTGATTCAAGTTCTTAAACTTTTTTGGATATTTCTTAATGAAAGAGGAGGGAGAAGAATGAGAGCATGATTACATACCTTTAAGAGCCTGAAGATTAAAATCTTCAGTCTTAATTTCTCATCTTTAAGCCACTGTTAATTTGCTTCTTGAGTCAATATTTTCCAAGAAGCATAAGTGACAAAAGCAGCTGCCTGGGTGGATGTCCCCTTATGTTCCTTGGGTCTCGTCCCAGTGGTGCTTACCCAGATGTGCATCACATGCTGGCTCGGGAGAGGGACTGTTCACTGTACATTTGAAGTACAATCACAAGTTGATTGGAATATATGTTTTTCTTTCCAGCCAGTTCTTTATAGTTTATTCTTTAGGGATCTTTAAAAAGGTACAAATCATTGCCTTATGATTGCTATTCAGAGTAAGCTGCCTGACTGTATCTGACAGTGCCCTTCCCCAGATTCCCCTTTTCTGTCTAGCTCCCTCACCAAGCTGTATCTTCCTGTGAGTATGTTCAGGTAGGACAACAGAATGAGGAGAAGAGGATGAAAATAATTTCTCTCTTGAAGAATACTGATACTACCCAAGTAGGGTAGTTCCTCATAGAAATAACATGGGTGCTGTTAAACTCCACAGGCAGGAGAAGTAGGCACTGGTTATCTGCTCCATCATTGCTCCAGGCAGGGTTGTCTTTACAGACACAGGACAAGGAAATGACAGAAGGACCACAACCACATTGACAGAGTTCTTGTTGCTGGAGGGCTTTGACTGACAGGCTCTGCTTCCTCTGCCTGAGGCTCTGGCTCCTGGTTTCATACCCAGCCAGGTATGTCCCAGTAGTTTTTCAGCTTGCACCTGCCTGTCAGGCATATTTAGATGGACCATGGCTGTGGAAAACTGCTGGATGGGGAATTTGCTCTTTTGCCTCTGCTTGCTCAAAGAAGAATTGGATGGCATTAAGAGGCTTCAACCTTCTAGATGTTTGTTTCTGTGTTTCTTAATACACTCTCTTATTAAGAGTTCATGTTCATCAAAGTCTGCTTTTTATCTCCACTCATATAGATGCTTGAAAATAAATGAAACTCAGTGATCAAATAAATGCTTCATTTTAACCTGAAAAAAATATACATGATTTTAAAAATAATTTAATATGGAGCTTCCCATTATTCCCAGTGCTATTGTGAGAATTGGGCTGAAAGCCATACAGTTCCTTCCTTGCCAAAATGGTGCATAACCAAGTTTGTTTAGCAAGCTTTTCATGAGAGTCAGTCCTTACACTGAAAGCTCCTATCCTGTCACCTGTTTTTAAATGCTTCAAATGTAGGGAGCCTGCTGCAGGTGGTATCAGTAGTTTTACTGATCTGAGGCCTTGGGCAAATTCATTTGAATTGCTTTGAAACTGCATATTCAAAATTCAATAAAATAAGAGGGTCTGATGGTGCAGCTGCAGCATATCCCCTCCAGCTGGGTTAGCTGAGATGTTTCAAGGCCCTGGACTAGCAAAGCCTGGGTGTGATGTACAGATTATACAGATAGCTGCCAGGGAAGAGGTTTTGGCAGGCTGGGTACAGCAATACCCCCTGCCAGCAGACTTGGGAGTGAGTAACAGTGGCTTTCGTGCTATGTGGCATCTTTTGCTGGCTTTCCTCGACAAAAATTTGTTGGTGCAATAGTGGCAGCAGGCCAGGGGGAGGGGATTGCCTCAAGGGTAAAGGGATGGAATGTGGGAAAAACAATAAATCCAAAAAGCTCCAGTGGTTTTGAAAGCGACTGGCTATCCTGAATGCCTTGGTCTGGCTCCAAAATGAACTGTTCTGTGGGCGGGTTTCGTTAAATTGCATTCAGAAATCATATTTGCCCTTGGGCAGATACCCTTGCTTTTATGCACACTAGGCAAGTCACATGCACCAAAATGGAATTCACATGGTGCTTTAGTCAAAAAGCTAATGTCACTCATCATACCTTTTATGCATATCCAGTCCCATGGTTCTTTATGCCCATTTAAATATGCAGAAGTGCTTTTTATTATTACACTGCCTGTAAAGTATGGAGATATAGATATATAGGCCATGTAATTTATTGCCCTGTAGACTCTTCTCTGCATATGTATTCATCACATAAATTAAAACCATAGGCATAAAACATTTTGGTTGGTGGGTTCTGATTTCCTCAGATTTCTGCTGTTAGACAGTGGAAGTAATTCCTTTATGTGCCGTGCATCCATGCTTTCCAAATGACTCCTTCAGTAACAGTACATGGCTTATCTTTGTAGCATTGTAATGCTGGTATCCTTGTGAGCATCACAGCGCTGGCACAACCAGCACAGTGCCTAAAGGTGAGATAATCAGAGAATACACGCAGGGACGTTATTTGAGCACCATATCGTTGGACTGCACAGTATGTCCCTCGTTACTGAAAGGGCTACCATGAAATTTAATTTAGGGTTTTACAGACACATTTTGAATTGGAAATCTCTGTAATAACTTTCCCTTTGCTCAGCCTTTTAACTGTGAAATTCAGTTGGGGAGTTTTGAAGCAGCAGGTAGTGTCTCAGCACTCTAGAGGGATTTCGCCAGGATTCAGCTAAAGTGCTTGCAAGTGTCATTTCCATATTTAACTAATTTCAGTTTTTAATTAGCTCCATGTGAAAAATGAGAGTTCACGCTGAGCTAAGCTGTCAGCATAGAGGCTTGTTTCCTTTCTAGCCTCTCAGGACAATTACGCAGCATCCCCTGGTTTTTTCAGTGAGAGTGCTTAGCCACTGCACGCTCCGTCCCTCCATTGTTCCCTGCCAGGAGCCGGGGAGTGTGTTGTGTCTAGCTTGCTAAAATGGAGAAGACAAGTTCTGACAATATTTCAGATGTGAAATTGGTTCAGTAAAGATTCAAAGAACTTCAGAGGTCTGGCTCTGAAACATCCAGCAGCACGGAGCGCGTTGCCGGCTCGGAGCTCCCTGGCACTGTGCAGTCGGTGACTGTTCCGGAAAGCAGCTTTTCCATGGGCTTCCTGGAGCCCACTGGTGAACACTGCAGTGCTGCCTTCCAGCCAGCACAGAGGGAAAGCAGCTTTTCCATGGGCTTCCTGGAGCCCACTGGTGAACTGGGCAGTGCTGCCTTCCAGCCAGCACAGAGGGAAAGCAGCTTTTCCATGGGCTTCCTGGAGCCCACTGGTGAACACTGCAGTGCTCCAGAGGCCGTGCATCCCAAAGGCCTGTGGGCCTCCAGGAGAAAAGAGCTGCCTTTGTGTAAAATTCCACCTTACAGGATAGGTGGGGAGACTTGGTAATCCTGCATCTCAGCTGAAAACTTACCCCTGAGGACCTGAATGCAAATTGCTAAAATATTGGTTTTGAGAACAAAATGAGAGGTGCAGTTCGTGTAAACTCTGCAAAGCCATAGGATGTGAACAGATTTCTGAAATAATTTTATGAAGTGATAGCAATCCTGAGTTACATTTATATGCCAGTCATATAATGACGTTGTTATTGTTGAAAGAATGCAGTTAGTAATTTTTTAAAATTACATTTAAATGGAAAAATTGGTGTAGATGTTACCTCAGGGTTGGTTTTGAGTTGTTTGTGTTTTTTTAAACCTGTCCTATAAGGTGAGATTTTTAAAGAGTTATGAATAGGTTTGGTCGTATCTTCATTTTCATTTTGGTTTATATCCTAGCGAAATAGAGGTTGTGTGTGTTTTATTCCTCAGTAATTAGTACGGACAGCCACTTCCAGCAGGCAGAAGCAGATTTTCTCTATTAGACCATAAAATCAAATGCATCTTTTTCAAATCAAAGATGGATGAGGAAAAAAATCTCAGCTGTGGCACTTTTTGGGTTCTTAATGTTCGTAGTGTTGTGAAAGCAGAAGGTAAACACATTGCAGAAACTTGTCAGATACGGTGACACTGAGGAGTTCCTAGTCATTTTTCTTTTAAGATATTGAGGAGCTGCTTTGATACGTGCTTTCAAGCTGAAGCAAATTCTTGAAAGGGGGAAAAAAAAAAGAAAATAAATTTCATAGTGAAGAGTGAAGCTAAAATGGTAGATAGATTTTCAATATAGTTTAGGTTTTGGGGTTTCTTTAAAATACAGTATTTACTGTTTCATCCATCAGATAAAAAAGATATATAATCCTGGTTTGATTGCCAGCCAGCTGGGTGTAACAAGAAGTAGAACTTGAGTGTTAGCAATGAAGTACCAGTGTGTAGTTCTAGCTACCATATATATATTATTTTCTGCCCCTTATAGTGTGAGTATCCTCTTTGAAGGATAATTCCTGGTTATTTTATTGATATTACTAAGTAAAGTTATTATATATATTAAAATTTATTGTATTAATCATTTAACATAACTCAGTTATGCCTTACAAAATGCATGTAATTGAAGGCAAAGATTTCTGAGGGTATGTAATCTACCTTGTATTTTATCCTATGATTCCTTAATTAGTTGTATACAGTAATACATACTCTAATGCATTACAGCTCATGTCCAATTCACCCTGCAGTTTAAACCATTGACTTCAGAGGGTAGAGTTTTTGATGGGTTGCATTGCTGTTGCCTGTAGAAAACACTGTTTTTTCAGGCATTGTTATGATACTAGCAGTCTCAAATACTTAAACTAAATAGAGGAGTTCTGAAGAGAAGCTCTCGCCACTGAAGTCAGTGACAATTTTGACCTTGATTACAATGGGCCTTGATTTTAACCAGCTCTAAATGGGCTGATGATGAGCATTCTGCATTGCTGACCTCAGACAGTGCAGGTGGCTCCTGCAGCATTTCGTATGCAAGACAGAAGGCTTCATTAGCGTGATCAGGTATCAGATGCTCTGTACATTAAACTGGCATCATTTTTCTGTTGTGGACAGCAGCTCCATCTGTAGCAGTGATTTCTGCAGTCTCTGCAGTGATTAGTTTTGTCACATCAAGAAGATCAAACCGAGCTAGTTCTTAAAACCCCATCTTCTAAAAGGCAATTTGAGACATAAGAGATAAAGAAAATTAATACAAATATTAATATTTATGTGTATGTTGTGAAGTTCCTTAGATTAATCAGGATGTAGGTGTCCAAATTAAATAAAAATGTTTTCCATTATTCATGGTACACAGTGCTTGAAGTGGACTTAGGCACACTGGTGTGCTGTCATGGTGTCTCTTGGGTCTTCAGATGCATAGGCAAGCTCTTGTTCCTGTATTGGCTGATGAAACTGTGTAGCAGGTGTTTTGGTGATGCAACTCATAATCATATATGAACACACACACACAGAGGAATTCCTTGTGAAATGCCTATTGCTGCAGTCTGAAAGCTTGCAAGTCTGGCACTTCAAAATAAAGCAGTGATCTGAAATGAAAATTCTGGCACCATGAAACCCTTCATTGGTTTCTTGTGTACTTCCATATTGGTGTGATCACACAGAAATCCTGTCCTCACTTGCAGCTTGTATTCCCTTACCAGCTCTACAATTCTAGATGACAAGGCACAGATGCAGGAGGGCCAGCTTTTAGTCTCTGAAAGCTATAAAATTTTACTATAAAACTTGTTTTTCCTGTGAAGGTGATATGAGCAAACTTCAGAATAAGACAGGTGAAAGATTGAAAATAGTTATAGTAAACCCATTATGGGAAATGATTAACAGGAATAATGTAAGGACAATGAGAAAAAAAATTCTCAAAAATGTAACTGAAGTCCAGTTTGATAATTGCTTATTTCTTTCAAAATTACCACTTAAAAAGCAACCTACACAAAGAAATATGAGTTACAAGGCTGTAACTGATTGACTATATAAGATACTTATCATATCTGTACATTTTCTTTTCATAGGTTTCTATTCTGGCTCAGTAGGACATCTAAATCACAATACATTAATAGTGTCAGTCTTTCAAGGCTTATAGAAAGTCTCGATCTGCACAGATGCTAAATAGAAGCTGTACCTTCATTTCAGTATCAAGATATGATTTAGGCTAGGTTTATATATACACCTTTTGAAGCACATTGTGAAAGAAATATAAACAGCTTATAGTGTTGAAAATGAATGAGGAGCTTTGGGAGAAGAAATCATATTTGCTTTTCATCTTTGGATTTATTTCCTCTTTGTAATGAACTTTTAACTCCAATAATTACTTCGCATAGAGAGTAAAACCTTAAACTTTATCATTCATGCAGTGTTTTAAATTGTGATTTTATCAGGTGATTAAATTAAGCTATTCTGTATCATTTCTATTAAGGGAAGAATATACTTTATGATTAGAAATTACACTTTTTTTGTACTGTGGACAGAAATTTGGCCATTCATAATAATGCAGTTTCACTTCATTTAGTGTATGCAAAGGAGTAATAAAGGTAAAAACTATTTTCTTATCAGTGTGGCTAACAGAGGTTGAGTCAAGGTCTGAATGCTTTGGAACAGTGAGATTATGAAAGTCTTGTTCAACATGTTTGTAGAAATTAGGGCAGTTGCTATTTCAGAAGATGAACGTAGTCAAATAAATGTTTGACATGATATCCCTTAGGTTTATGATCAGTATTAAAAGTAAAGCCGTTATTTTAATTCTTGTAAGTTCAGGCCTCAGTGATTTTCAAGAGTATATTTGTGTCTATGTTCCTTGAAACACCAGTTTCAAGTCTCATCTAGGTTCTTCCTCCTCTTGGAAGCAGAATAAAGACAAGCTGGGTACTTTGTTCATGATAATGGTGTCTTTTAGGTGTGAAATTAAAATTGGATTCAATTTGCTTTGTATTAACATTGAATGCTCACAATTGCTCAAAAATACAGCAAAATTGAGTTAAGACCATCCATTTCTGCTCTTCTAAGCCTGTTTCAAAAGTGGCAGTGTTTTGGCAGTGCTGGTAAAGTGGATATTGTATAATGTGATCTGGGATCCTCCAGGCTAAAAGATGCTGTATTGGGTAAATAAAAATATATACACTTTTCTTATTAGTTACAGCCATCTAGCTCAGATGCAAGACCAAAAAGATTGCACCCTTGACTCATGAAATTGCCATAAGAAGTGAGTTCACGTTACGCAGTCTCAGGAACTGATTAATCGTGTGCCAGTTCTCTACGCTCTGTACAATCTAAGGCCTGTCATGAGAATAAATGAGGAGTGCACTGTATTCTGCTTCTCTTTTAAGGTCTTTGTCATGAGATTCCAGATTCTGAAGGCAGCATGCAATGCTGTTACCCTTCTTGTGACAAAAAGATTGCTCAAAGTGGCACAAAATCAAAACATTTCAGTAAAGAGGACTGAGACGAGCAAAGTCGAGGCCTAAGCCAGGGATCCTTTCTATCCCATCACGGTGGTGACGGGGGAACAAACAGCCACCCAAGGTACAGCTCGTGTTCCTGGGCTGGAGCTCTGCTTGCCTGGCGTTATCCTGGGAATTGGGCACCAGCATCCTCCACTTCTCCCTACCCCCAAAGTAGCTGCAAGTGTGTGTAAGCTTTTCAACTATTTTTGGAAGTAGAAAAACTGAAGATGGAAATAGAAGAATGAACTTTCAAAGCATTGCATGGCAGATAAGCACACAAATCACATTACTCCTAATGGGATTTGTGGGTATATCTTTCATGCTGTGCTTTGAAAATCCATTCCATTCAGTTTATTGACGTGCACAGGGAAAGAAATCAGTCAGCTTGGAGGGGGGTGATCAATTTGAAAAAAAAAAAAAAAAAATTACTTTTTTAGGGTCCCCCTATTTCTTCTGTGTGAACACAGTGACAATGAAGCATCTTATATAGCCTTTCTTCCATCTCCTTTTCAATCTTGAATAACATTTATTCCAAAGAAAGCAGTTAATTCCTAGCAGAAGTTTTGCTGCTGCTGACAACAATACGCTCGCTCATAGATCCTTTATGATATTTCTATAAAACATTTCTTGGGCTGGATGCTTTAAAGCAAACATCTTGTTCTAAACAGTTTATTATCTAAAAGAGTTTACATGCTGAGGGTGAAATTATACCTAAGGATTTCTTTCTGATGTTTGAGATTGTGTGAAGTCAGCTCTCCTTTCCATTGTGCTTTCCAAGGCACAATGTGTCCTGCGTTTTCCCGGTGAGCAGAAGGAGCACAGCTGACTCTTGAGTTCATACCTCTTCCACAGCAAGAACTGTCCAAAGCTGAGGGTCTGCCTCCTTTCCCTTGGTTCATGTCCTAGAAATGTAGGTGCTGGGATTCACATTTCCTGTGTCTGTTTTTATAGGAGCGCTCTGGGTGAGACAGAAGCCCAGAGCTGGATTCTCCCTGCAGCAGTGAGGAGGCCAGTGGGAATGACAGCCTGAGATTCCTTCCACTGATTGTTTCATAAACCTTCTGGTTAAACAATCCTCATGGCTTTCCTCCTGAACCCAGAAAATACACTGTCTTTCTGTTTCAAAAGTTACAAAATGCTGTTGTTGTTGTTATTTTAAGTATAAAACTATTGCAGAGCTCAGGCACAATTAGCAAGAGTATAAACCTGTGGCTGGGTAACATATAGAAGCTTATATGTGGGTAACAATATGAGCTTAATTCAATTGATAGAAAAGTGGGAAAAAACCATGCAGCAAGATATAAAAATACGCAGCAGTGCCATTATAGTTAATGGAATTTTCCATTTTCAGCATTGTAAACTACAAAAAGTGACTCTGAGAAGTGAGAGGTCTTGTTCATTGTTATGGGCAGGATAAATAAGACAGTGAAATGGTTCTTTATTGTGCTCTCTAGATCTAATACAGGCAGGCCTATTGTTTTATTGAAAATAGTGGGATCTGTAAATTCTTGAAGTTGTGGATTTTGATAATGTTTTATATGGAGTTCCAAAATGAATGTTTAATTTAAATTTATTAGGAAGACGTAGTGCATAGCAAATAGCAGACTGATGATTAAGATGAATTGCTGAGAATGAATGACCTTGAAAGTAAGCCATCTATTTGTTATTGAGCTTCAATGGTCACAGTCAATAAGCAGGAATTTTTGCATATATTTCACAAAAGAAGTATTACATTTAGATCAAATGATCTATTTTTGGAATGCAACTTTAACCTTGCCTACAGACAATTGAATGGCCACAAGCTGAAAAGGCAATATAATCAGGAATACATCCAAATGTTTTATATGAGCTCTGTAGGATTCTTAGTCATTAATATTAAAACAAAAGTTCATAAATACCCTAAGTACTGGTAGTCCAAAAAATTATGGAGTTTTTTTAGCTGATCTTTGATCTCTGCTATCAACCCTGTAGAAGTTAAATCCTTATCTGCTGTGTCCCTGAGATCTCCAACAAGATATTTTGAAAATGCACCTCTCATAATTATAACTGACTCTGCTGTGCTATTAATTGGAGTATTTACCATTGTATGGATGAATAGCTACACTGGGTTGAGACACCTGCACAAACTTTGTGGCATGTCAGCAATTTCCATTTATGTACTGCATTCTCTGCCTGAAAGTCATGCTGCTTCTAGGAAATGCTTTATGGCATAAAAATCCCAGGGTTTGCCTGTGACGTGTCCTACCAAGCATTCCCTGGATTGCCAGGTCTGGTGGATAGGTTGGGACACATGCTGTGGTACTGTGTAGGGGAGAAATACTGGGACTAGTGGATACACTCTGGAGTGTTGTGTGCGTGTAGGAGCAGCTGTGTTGGGTTAGATACAAGTCAAATTATTGGTTATTTGTCTCCAGCACCCAAAAATGGTTATCTTGTAAGAAGAAAAATCATGTATGTACTTTTCCCTACTCATCCTCCAACCTCTGGGCACTCTAGGTCTTTTCTGAGAGGAGGGGTGGCAGCATAACAATATCCCTTGCTTTGTTTACCCTTCCCATAATGATTCAATGTTTACTTACTTGAAATTATCATCTAGCCCAAAATTTTCCTTCTGTTTGATATTAGTCAGATCAGAAGTCATTATTTTACATATGGAGTTAAAATTACTCCTCTCCAGCATATGTTATTTTGCAGGTTTGAATTTCATCTGCCAATTTCTGGCCCAGTTGCTCAGTTATTTTGTGTCCTTGTGCAGCTCTCGGTCAGGCCTCTTCTTGAATAATGCATTAGCAGCAGCAGACTGCTTCCCTGCATGGCCTGTTTTCCATTTGGAATTCTATCATATATACGATGGGTTTGGATTTTTTAAAATGGTACTTTAGACTTTCCTGTAGATAATATATCAAAAGTGGCAGATGTCCACCCAGCAAGCCATGTGGCTTTTGTTTTGTTTTAGAACAAGGCGTGGGAATGTGATCAATTTTTGTGACATCTCTTGGATACCCTCAGGAGAACTCTGGCATCCTTGTCACAGTCACACGAGGTATTCAAGGAAGAATAGAAAGTTCTGACAGTTCTGAATTTTAGGAGAGACGTCATTGTTTCTCTAGCAAGGAAAGGTGCTACTTGCTCACATTGTTTATTTTAAGACTGCTCCTTTTAAGTAGCAGTACTCATATTCTTTGGTAATGGTATTTCAAGCACTTTAATATATGTTTAACAGGTGGATTGCAGGTTGGAGCTCCTGAAGCCACTGTCCCTTTCTGCCAGTAGCAGAATATGAAAGGGCATTAGTGTAATTGTGAGCTTTCTCTGACACCTTCCTCAGCCCTTGTCAAGGACTCCATCCCAGCTTCATCCTGACAGTGGTCCTGCTGCAAACATGGCTGAAGGCTGCCCAACAAAGTTATCAAGCAGAGAGTGGTGCCAGCCTGTGATTTATTGAAATCTTTGTCTGGCTTATTTGTTGCCAAGTCCAGGTTTTGTGGGAGAGGACTTTTACAGATTGTCCCCAGTGGGGACATAACTTTGTACATAAACGAACACTTGCAGTGCTGCCCATCCAACAAAGCCTCCCTGTCCTCTGTGTTCAGTGCCTGTTAATTGTAAGACATGTTAGCAAAGTGTGGATCTTGGCTGAGATTTAGTTCAGTAAATTCTGATTGTGTGTTCGTGAACTGTCTTTCAACCTCTTCAGATATGAGAGGAGCTGGGGAAGGCTTCTTACTTGCCTTGTTATAGCGGCCAAGAATCCGTGCTCCTCCGCAGAGTCCTGAAAGCACTAGTTAGAATCAAGTGGAGTGTTTGCAGCGCTGTGCAAGTTTTTCCCATGTAGTTCCCCCATTGCTCTTTCCTGACTTTCAGCCCCCTGCTATTCCTTTCTCTTGAGGAGAGGTTGTCAGCTGTGATGGATTGTGCATTCATTCTATAATGGGGGCAAGTAATCACTGGGGGATAGGCCTAATGCACTCGTTTCACTTGTGGCTTGGGTTGAACTTGAACCTCTTTCTCCAAAGGAACAGTAGAACTTTAAATTACTATGTTTCTAATCTTTTAAATAACTGTTATTTTATGAATAATAATTCAGATCAGTAAGATCAATTTCTGATATTCCTCAAGTTGTTCTGCTTGATCAAGAAGTAATAACTAATAAAGGACCATGAGTCTCAGCTTAGTAACATTTAATACAAGTAAGCATGCAATAATGTTTAATTATTTTTAAATTTTTTGGGGAATACATTTATTCTTTTCAGGTTGTTTGGGTACCCATCTATATGCACACAGAAGTGCAAAACACTAAATCTATTTTGCTTCATACAAACATTGTGGTGCATTAAAACAATATTCAGACCATACAAAATAAAAAAATAGATGTGCAGATAGGTCTTCAAATATAGATGCTATGAAATTAACATTATGCTAAGATTTATTAGGTACAAACCTTTTGTTTCGTCATGTCTGTGATTCATTAGACCTGGCTTGGAAATTAATTTGATGTTGCTGAAAACTACATAATAAATAACAAGAGTTGCATCATTGTTCACCTCATGTGTGGATGGAAAGGAAACTTTGAATATTTCTGCTCCTATAACACAATGGCCTTTGAACAGCAAATGTGCTTTTAGTGTTCATTTGTTCATGTTGTTTGTGATATAATGGAGTGATTTCTTGTTTATATGAAAAGAGGTTGGCCTGCTCCAGACAAACACTGGATATATCCTGACAAAGTGAAGTCACAGTTTGATGGGTTCATTGTGGATGACAAAAATTCAGGGGTTAGTAAGCATGAGTAGCTGGAAATTAAACTATGGAAATATTCTTAATGCTGTTCACTTGTATAATCTTCCCATCTTTTAGTTGCTTAGGGAATACTGAATTTTCCAACAAGCAAGCAGAGTGTGTTTCACAGACCCTAACTGGGAAGATGCAGAAGAAATGGAGAAAATGATGGATCATTAGTCGGCATATTTCTCCCTTCAAGAAAGAATATTATCAAGTAAAGGGATAAGTGAAAAGCCTCATTCTGCTCTGCCTATTGGCAGACACTGAGTTGTACTACAGGGAGATTTCCAGCTCACAGAGACACCAGAGGTCTCTCCTTTTAAAAGTACAAGGTCAAGAGTAACAGGAGCACAAAGACAAGGCAGAGCTTCATGAGCTTGGAAACCATTGTCCTTTAGACCAAACTCTGAATGGAGTGGGCAGTGGGTTCATGGCCAGAATGAGAGAAGACCAGTGAGAGAGGAATGTGAGGACACTACTGAGTTTAGAGAATTTCAAGATAATTTGCGTGTAAGTTTTATCAGTTTTCTGTGTATTTGTGTACCTTTTGGGACTTAAAATAATATATGATTCACTCTAGCAACCTCTATCTTATGTAAGTCTTAGACTGATCCTTGGCAGCTCTGCCACCTGGAGTGATGAACTAGGTCTCTGCTTTTGTTCTTGCTGCGCATGCGGGTCTAGCTTCCAGGTCCTTTTGCCCTCTGTATGTGTATGGTGCTCGAGTGGGAGTGAGCAGTTGATTATTATTTTTTACCTAAACCTCAAAAGTTGTACTTAAAAATTTCTTGTTTCTAAATTCTCATGGTTTACAGAATATAAATACACTATTCTGAGTTACTAGATGTGTTAAACGAACCATATAAATTCTGACAAGCTCAGTGTTTGAAAATCAAGTATCAAGAGAAGAACTTCTAAAATATGCTTAAATGTTGAGGGGGGAAAAAAACAAACACACAAAAATAATACCTGTAAGTGCTCTGTAAAATATAATTTGTAGATACATAAATTGTTGTTGGGAAAAAAACAAAGTCAGTTTCAAAATAGAAAAGAAAAACAGAAAAAACAGCAAGCAGGCACAAATTCACTAGCCCAAATTTCTCCTCTGAGACACATCCACTCAGCTTCTGAGTGGATCCCCACATTTCTAATTAAACGGGCTTCTACTTATTCCTTTGCTGGAGGCATTTTGTTTGATTAACAGAACAAAAGGTTAATCATATAAATTTGCCATCTCACAGCGTTGTGAAGCAGCAGAGAGAAGGTATCTCCTTGTTCCCCCTGCTCGGCTGCCAGTCAGCTCTGCTCGATGCGATGCAAACACAGAGCTTTCCCCTCAGGCCCCTGTGACACACTTTTCTCAACTCATTCTTGGTGGAAGGTGAACGTTCCTCATGTTTGTGACTGCAGCTGTCTGAGAGGAGGTTTGTAGATCACCTCATGGATGTGTGAGCTGGGCAGGAGATTCTCAGTCTCCATGAGGGATGGAGCAGAA
The DNA here is from genome assembly GCF_000691975.1 of Corvus brachyrhynchos. Taxonomy (NCBI): domain Eukaryota; kingdom Metazoa; phylum Chordata; class Aves; order Passeriformes; family Corvidae; genus Corvus; species Corvus brachyrhynchos. Next base: position 1,922,131 of record NW_008236626.1, read on the forward strand.
ATGCAAATCCCTGCCCCGTTAGGAAGGAGCTCTAATTGCTCCTACCTAACGTGCATCTCTGATTAAAACACAGAGCAATGAAGTTATTAATGAAACCATGGTGTGCTTGGAAGCAGATGGATCACAGGGTTTTTTTAATACCATGTTAATAAGATCTTTTATAATTCCTTGTCTGAATTTACCTGGTAATTATAAGGTAGCAACTATAATTCTCTTGGACAGACTATTAGTTATGATTTCTTTATCTCTCAGTTGTAAGGACTGGTTCACACTTGAAGCAGCAGGCTTTCATCTCTGCAGGTGACCTACATTTATGGTTACGCTTGCAATAAAATTTTAAAAAATGGCAACTTTGAATAGACACACAAAGAGTATAAAACACACAAAAGTCTAATTCTCCTCTGTGACTTGATTTCATTTTGGGGATTTGAAATTCACCTAATCTTTATGCACTCTTGGCTTTTGGGGCTGGTCCAGCTGAATCTGGTGCCTGTGCAGGGTGTGGGAGTTGCTGAAAGCACAAACAGGCCCCGAGCTGCTCCTCTGCTGTGCCAGCCCCAGCACAGCTGTCTCTGTTCGGTGGGGACAGTTTGGATAAGCTGCAATTTGGTGGGGTTTGAGCTTTGTGAATGATTTTTCAGTTTCATTTGCTGTACTGAAAAAAAAAAAAAAAATGGTTTCTTGAGATTAGACTGGAAAAGCCTTTTAAAATGTTTATTTTGGCAAGACAAAAAAGTTGTAATTGAATAAATCATTTGATCCCACAAATTTTTTGTATATTTTCCGAGGATTCGTAAACATTCTTTAGAAATAAATTGTGAGTAGTTTCTTCTCAAAACATCCTTTTCAGGTTCATGTCTGGTATTTAACATACCAGAGGCTTTAATGGATTTTTGTTTGTTTGTTTTTGTGAGGTATTTTGACATAATAGAAACAAAATTTGCAAATTCAGCATGAATAAGAAATCTGGCAACTGCCCTCTTCACACAAAATGTCTCCTGATTTTAGTTACTATTCTTAGACATCTGCTTAGTCCATAGGATGTCCAGGGGAAGATGGGGTTAGGAAAGCTGTCTTGCTCCCCAGCTGCATTTCTCAAAAATACGGAGGTTAAACTCTGCATAGATTGTGTGCTGAGAGATTTCCAGGGGTTGGGATAGATGGATTCTGGGGGTGGGGAGTGCTTTTTGTTTTCTTGGGGCTTAGGAATACACATATGAATCAGCCACATCTAAATGGATTCCCTGCATTCAGAGATTATCTGAGATTATTATCTGAAACTGTAAATGGCGGTTTCTGAGAAGTGTTTTGCCTCTCCTGTCCCTAACATTTACTCTTTCAACATTTAGTATGTGGCCACTGCTGGGCCGTTTGTGACCACTACAGTCACTTGGAATTGGATGCAAAATCTCTGATAGTCTCGTGTGGATCTGACACTGCAGAAGAGAACAATTCTAAGGGTGCCCTTAATCATACTCTTTTCCTGCCCTCAAATTGACAGTGAATCCTCTCAAACACCTTTTGACATAACTAGAAACGCTGTTCTCTGTGCTGTATAGGTTTACACACATCCTGTGTAAGCAGGAAAATATAAAGAAAGGGAAAAAAGCGGCTTGGTGGGCTTTCTCCCTCAACACTGCTCTGTATTGTGAGAGTGCCATGGGGATAATGTGATGAGAGTACGGAGATGTATGCAGGTAGCTGTGTTTATACAAGGTGAAGATGCACATAAATCCACTGGCTGAATGATTCAGACCTGTCAAGTCTCATGCATTATGCACAGGACTTATTCAATTAGCCCTGCCACGGTGCCTGTAACTCCGGCACTTGTGCAGGCCGTGCCTTGGCCTTGCTCCCGCTCCTCAGCTCGTGTTCCAGGTGCAGCTGCACAGCCTCTGACGTGGCCACACGGACCTGCCTCCAGCACAGGCAAACCTTCCCTGCCCAGGACTGTGCAGGGCTTGGGGCTGTTGGGTCAAAAAACTGTGAGGTGAAAGGGTTGGCAAAGCCCTGGGTTTGTCAGGGAAGCTCAATCTACAGAATGAAGACAGAGGCTCTATAAAGGCTTCAAACTGAGAGTAGGTTTAGGTTGGGTATTAGGAGAAATTCATCCCTGTGAGAGTGGGGAGGCCCTGGCACAGGTTGCTCGAGGAACAGGGGATGCCCCAGCCCTGGCATTGTTCAAGGTGAGGCTGGACAAGGCTTGGAGCAACCTGGTCTAGTGAAAAGTGTCCCTCCCTATGGCAGGGGATCAGAAGCGGATGGTCTTTCAGGTTGCTTTCAGTTCATTCTGTGATTCTGTTATTCTAATGTATTGATTTAAATAAGTTGTACTAAACACAAAATAATTGCATTGCCAAGTCACTACTTTACATAGGGCTAAAGCCAATTTTATAATCAACATATAAATTACCACCTGTAATTTAAACTCGGAGCTGGTACTTGCAGCAAGTGCTTTTGTTTCCCGATTTGTGTCCCCCGCACTGTGTGAGTCGCAAACGTGGTGCGTGGTGCCCGGCTGTGCCCAGAACGCTTGTTGTGAGCATTTTGCCTTTTGTATTTCAGTGCCAGACAGATGTGTGTGAGTCACCAGGGCTCGCTTTTGTTTATTTGGCATTTTGCGGTGGGAGGGTGTTTTGTTGTCTCTGTTGCCGTTTCTTTTAGCACATCCCCATCCCTCCGAGCCGAGCGGCTTAGGGCTGTTCCCCTGGGCCGCTCGGGTGGCAGTAGGCGCG
>NW_008236626.1:1924934-1969983 GCF_000691975.1 Corvus brachyrhynchos
CGACAGAGCGCCCCAAAACGCCGCCGAACCGCCCCAAAACGCCGCCGAACCGCCCCAAAACGCCGCCCGTTCTCTCGCTCCTGCGGCTTTCGGCACACCCCGTGCCGGCCGCGTGCTCGGGTGCGCCGCTTCGGGGTTCTAGTTTATCGCTAATGAAGCTGTGCTGCCGCGGGCGCTGGCGAAGTGCTCACAGAAATGTGCTGTGTTCACTGGCTACGTGTCCTTTCTCCGGGTATAGCTTCGAGATCTCAGAGAAAGAGGAAGCTGAGGGAGCTGGGGCTGTTCAGCTCCGAGGGGTGACTGAGAGAGACTTCATTAATTGTTGAAATATCTGCAGGGAGGGGTCAGAACACGGACCAGGCTCTCCTCGGTGGTGCCAGCCAATACAACAGGAGGCTACAGGAAGGTGATGCTCAGAAAGCTCCACCTGAACATGAGACAGAACTTCTTTCCTGTGCCTTGACTGAGCACTGGATCATACTGCCCAGAGAGGGTGTTGATGCCTTTTCCTGGTCTTAAGAGTCAAACACGGTTAGAAGGGGAAAAGGGATTTTACCTTGGTATTTATTTCAAGGATCCTTGGGTGCACACGTCCAGGTCAAATGCACACTGCAATGCACACCCCCAAAAGATGGGGTATAACATTATAGGTGTTACTAATTAGCATATCTATCAAAGATTCCCCAATTTAAGGCTTCCCCTATGAGAGGCTCGAATGAGCCCCCTCCCCAAGGAGCCTTCCCCTGGATGGTTCTATCTTAGTTTACAGAATGTGTTCTGGAGAGGACCTTGGGCTCTGGGACGCACTGATCCCTAGCTACAAAGCTTCTAAAATGTTGAGTCTCTCAGCTTGACAGACAAGTCCGAGAATGTAGGCAAAAAGCACTAAGAATACAGAAGTTCTAAAAAAGGTATAACAGGGGTATAAAAGAAAAGGCAAAAAATCTTCATGGCATCAGTGTGGAGTCCAGAACCTTTAGGACACAATCCTGTGCCCTGTGCTCTGGATTGACCCTGCTGGAGCAGGGGGGTTGGACCAGATGACCCAGTGTGATCCTGTCCTACCTGACCCATTCTGGGATTCTGTGAAAATCTTGATTTAGTAGAAGTGCATTGTAGTGCTTGAGAGAAGTCAAGAACTGGCTTGCAACCAGGACCACATCCCTGGTTCTTTTCTCTCAGATGAATTCTAATAGAAAACGCCAAGGACAGCAGAATCTGACCCATGGAAAGCAATCCGTCCTGTGATATTAATGTGAGAAATACAGACAACAAATGGTTTCTTTTTCTCTTAAAGAAAAACTGTCCAGTGGAGGATGACAAAGACATGGCAATTGAAAGAAAAAATAAGTAAAACCTAGAACCAGAAATACTTTCTTAAACTGAGAAAATGTATGTTAAAAACACAGAGAAGTTACATGTCACAAAAAGGATTTTAATCATTTAAATTGAAGGCCTTTTATTGGTGAGGTTCAGGGGTTTTCTTTGCTGCATCACATAAGGTCTTCTCTGATTATTACAACAATTATGGGGAGAAGGCAGAACAGAATGTTACAATTAGAGCACCTCCCACGTTTTAGTGTGCTGGGATGGTGGGATGGCGTGACTGGAACAGGAGAAGTCTGAGCACTTGATTTTTGTCAGCTAAGTAGTTCTGTACAGAGGCTGAGCATTGTCTTGCTCTCAGGACCTGTAGCTCATGTTAAACCTGATAATTGCCAAAGCAAGTGTTAGGAGCAAATGCTGACAGAGGATACTTGTATTGGGAAAACAATCAGTTAAAATAGAGCTGGGAGAGGAAACTGAGTTGTTCTTTTATGAGGTTGATAATTTAATGGATTTGCTTCTGTTTTCAATGAATGGTGCTGCTGCTGCACCTCGGCTTCTCCATGTTTTCCATGGAGGGTCTAGTTTGGACTTCCTCCTTGTCATGAATTCCTACATCCTGGTGGTGCCAAAAACCTGAGGATTTTTAGACAAACGTTCACTGGTTTGGCTTTCATCTCTGACTGGCTGTAGGTCAAGGCGGATGAACAGCACATCCCTAAGTGCAAGGTAGAATGTTTGTATTGCTGCTGAACTGCCTCCAGGTTGTGCACAGGTGAGAGACCCGATGGTTTTGGGCAGGAAGCTGAAGAGCTCAGGTCGGCAACTACGGTCATTTAGCAGACAACTGCGGGGGTTTAACACCTTTCCCAATTCCCTCCCTGCAGCTTTTTGTTGCCATCTCTGTGCAAATATAGGGCAGCAGGACTGTTGAATTGGAATATGCTCATCTGCCTGGGGCACTTCAGTGCGAATTCTGGCAGTTTATGCCAGCCCCACTCTAATTAGCTTTGCACATTTGAAGAGGCTGAGATGCTGTTTAGGGAGTGGTAACCTCCTGTAGAGGAGACAAGGAGACAGAACTGCTGGTTGTGTCTCAAATTGCTGCAGTTAGCTTTCCTCAGAGTGTGTTGGAAAAGTTTACTTGTTCTTCTGGCATTTTGTAGAAGGTTGCTGAAATGCTGATAACGTGGGGGAAGGAGGAAGAACAGTATTTAGGCAAGTAATCTTCCACAGTGGAATAAAATGAATGACAGGTTTGGATGAACACAAGGAATATTGAAAAGACAAATTCTTAGAGCAGGGAAGGGTGAAAAGTTTTTCTACCTCACCTTTCTTTTTATTATGTCCAAGCTAATATTGCTATCCCAGCAGTTTTTAGGAAAGCCTCTGACAGCTTTTAACACAACAACCATTTCAGGGCTCTGGCTGTGGAGAGTGACCTTTCTATAATTGACACAACTCAGGATGAAGCCATTCTTTTCAAAACATGGGTCTCCCAAAGAAACCTTTAACCCCTAGTCTGAGAAGGGACACTTAAACACAAGCTGTGCCTACTCAGCAAGCAAAGCATTTTAAAGTAGAGCAATAAAAAAAGGGGGGGGGGGGGGCAGAAGGCATGTATTCAATTTGATCTGCCTGTTCCTTATTAAGAGACTAAATTGTGGTGTGAAATAATAAAACTGCAGTTTAAGAGGAATGTAAATTACTTTATTACTGCATTTTCCTATCTGAATGAAAACAAAATTCACTATTAAGATAACACAGTTTCAGGTTTTTTTGTAATTACACACTACATCTCACTAATACTGGGTATGTCTGAAAGGAGGAGGCAAGTGCAGCGGGCAGAAAAATCCTCAGTGCTGCTGTAAAACTGCAAGTGAAGTCCACCATGCTGTGAAAGTTGTGTTGACCTAGGGATTTAAATTAGGAGACAAAAATTCCTTTCTTAATACAAATCGTAAGGCAGTATCCCTTGAAGGTGCATAAAACCCCAAAAACTGATTCTGCCTTGGAATTTCTGCAGGATGACATAGATTTTAATGACATTTAAAAAGCTTTCTGAGAGTGAAACCCATTTATCTCTCACGTATCTCTTACGTTGCGTAAGGATAATGTTAGAATTTTGGTGTAATAAATCTAAATTAAAGGGAAAAGTGGGGAAAAAAAGAGGCATGTTTGGAAATAATTGCTTCTTCACAAAGAAGTGAAATAGGTGACCTTATGGGATTTATCTGTGCCTAAATTCTGTTAGTCTATGCCAGAAGTTTTCTACATTTACAATTATGTGGTAGGCTAGACACACATTTCCATAAAATCTGTGACTATGTGCTGTTTCCTTTTTAATTGACAGAATATACCATAAATTCAACTTTAATCATTTCAGAGGAGACCTAAGATAACCTACAATTTATGTGAAAATATCCAAACTAACCCCAGCTGAAAATCCATATAAAGAATGCTTTGGTGTCAACTTTTTTGCTTAGGACATACTGTCTTTGATGTGCCCACAAATTTAGCAAATTTTCTCGTCATTCAAAATTGACTTGGTATTTCGTATCTTGATTGTTTGCTGTTGGAATGTTCTAGAAAGCTGAAAAACACAGTAAAAGATTGTGATCTCTGATTCTAGAAATCCCCCTTTTAAAAGAGACCAAAAGTAATTGTGGACAGTTGTGGACCTGAAAGATCACTTTAGGTACAATAAATATTCTGACTCTTAGGAAAAAGTTGATATGAATTTGTGTTTTGATACTCACATAATCCAGGGTTTGCTTCTCTTTGGACGAAGTAAACTTGATCCAAGTTTGTGCTCAGTTTGAGATATTTCTCAAAGTCTGTCACAGTGTATGTGGATTTCAGAAAGACTTTTTCAAAAATATTACAGTTATTAAATATGAAAGTACTGAAGTGTCATGAAAAAATACTTGTTTCCAGATATCAAATTCAGAATTGCAAATATAATGGCAATAATGAAACAAAGAAAGTTTAATTAGTTGTTAAATTTGGCACCATCTCACTTGCTTGAGATGAGAGAGAGGAAAAACAGATTTGTACTGATGTAGCAGAAATTTTCCTTGGATAGATGTGGAGAGCTGAGCTCAGCAGTCATTGTGAATTTGTACAGGTTGTCTTCAGCTCTCTCCAAATGATGTTGAGAGCTCTGCCAGATGCTGCAGCTGCGAGTCACATTCTGGTTTGCACACAAATTATTTTGTAATAGTTAAGATATTTTATTAGCAATGGAGCAGACAGGCAATGCTAAAGGAGTAAGAAAATTCTGAAATGGGAGGATGTGCCACCCTTACAGAGGGATGAGTTGGGGTTCAGATGCAAAGAGAGCAGCTCCTGACTGCCTGCCTGAGGCACCGGTGCCACCCCCAACTGTGCTCCTGCTTAAACCGACCCAGCCCACAGTGTAAGGACTCGGCAACAGCTGCAGGGAGCTCTTTGTCGTTTTGTAAAAGATAAACTCATCCCTCATTAACAGTGTAAACAACATGAATCTTTTGGTTTCTACTATTTCCTTTCAGACGCTTTGAAACAGACGATCAAAATGTAATAACACTCAATGTATTTTAAATGTCACTTCTGTTTCCTTCATTCAGTTTAATCAAGACAAGCCATCATTTTCCAGGTGGATTAATCTTATTGAGTAGTTATGTGACTAATGTAATGTAGATCTTAATTAACACATTAGCTAGCAGAAGTGTTAAGATGGAGGCTATGAAGGCTTGCAGATGTGGTCTTCTGAATATACACCAGACTCAGGGGCTGGCTTAGAAAAGCAAAGGATTTGGCTAAATTCAACAGGAGTTTTAGATTTGTGGTCGTGTTAATGGTGATAGCATGAGTTGCTCTGTTCAAAGTTAGGTGATGAAGTTTGGTAAATACCATCAGAGGTGACTGTTATCCTGATTTAGAAATTCATAATAGTATTTATTTGCTCTTTGTGAAATGCAGTGAACCAACAGATCTTAATTTTATTTCAGTTATAATTTGCTTCTGATTCTGAAAGCGATGACTCTTGTGAAGTCATGCTCACATAATTGTCAAGATGTGCCTAAATTTTTAGGTGTATCAGGTGTGTCATATTTTACTAAAAGCAAGGTGTTTAATTTCACTGCCACATTGATTGGCTGCAGCTGAGCCAGTGTCTTCTGCATACACTCTCTTTGACAATTTCTTTCCTCTTGCCACAACAGAAAATTAGGATGATGACCAGACAACCTGAGATTTTGTTTTTGTACCAGAAGCTGTTTTCCTGGACTTCTGAAAGCTCGTACACTCAGCAGTTTCCTTCCTCCTTCCTTCACAAAACAGCTCACTGGTACCTCAGCATCTTCAGCAGAACTGAAGTTCAAGATGTGCCTCAGCAGCTCCTCCAGACAAATTCTCATTGCCTGGCTTTTTAGCTCACTGTAGCTGAGGGAGTTTGTTTTGCAGTAGCAGTCAATCTATTGTACACATTCCAGAAATAATCTGTTCTCACTTGAGTCCTAGGGCACTTAGGTGATAGTAGATAATTTGAAGTGTAAGTTCATATGGGGAGCTGTCAGTGTGGTAACAGTGCATAGCACTGATTTTTCCACTGAAGACATTTGTACAGAAAAGACATTTTCTACTTTATTTTATTTGCCTTTCTGGAACAATAAGACATGTCAGGTCATATAAGTAGCAAATTTACCTAAGGAAAAAAGTTAAATTATCATGGAGATCCATAGTAATTCTCACACAGTCTTTTTTGGCAAAAAGTCAGTGGAGTCTCTTTTTATATTGAATGGTTTCCTTTACACAGCTGTACCATAAATTTCTTCAGAATTCCAAGTCATCTGTGAAAATCCCTGGCTATATAAAAAGAAAAACAGAAAAATAAGCTAGATAAAAAGGTAAAGTAAGCTATGTCTGTAGCAGTGATTTATACGAAATATAGAATTACAGGAAAAGAAGGTAAAGAGAATTTAACCAACTCCTGATATATTAGGGGTTTTATTAGGTTATATTAGGGGTGATATTTCTTCCTCGTATTTAATTTGAGGTTGTCTACATTATTTTGGTAGTTCATTTATGATCCACTGGAATGGTTTTTCTGCTAGATGTTTTTCAAGAGTGCCATCAAGATGCAATTTGCAGTCATCCCCGTGATAGAGGCACACAGTCACAGCACTGGAGTTAATTGCTGTTTAAATGTGATGTCTGTAGTGTGACACTGCTGGTAGCCAGATTTCATTTTTCTTTTTAATTTTAGCTACAGTGTAGGATACTGTAGTTATAAATAATCAAGTATATCTGGTTTCAGTGTAAATACAGTTCTGCCTCCATAGCTGACACTGCTTGACATCAGTTAAATTAAAGGCTGACTGGGCATGTCCCATCCGCTGCCACCTTGAATCTGACCTCCAACTCACAGATGAGACCTGCTGACAACTTAGCAGGGGGAGCTTGCACTGCTGTTGTCATGGATTGCCTGTCTGATAGCTTCAAAGGCAAATATACTTGAATGCTAAAACAGTCTTTTCAAATGTATATGCCAAAATAGTAATTCAGCTGGGTAAATAAAACAGCAGTTTAAATGAATAAGTGTTATTTAGTTGATGAATATATGTTTGACTGAGTGATTGAAATGGCTCCCTTGGGTAAGATGAAGAAGTGTGCTTTTAAAACTCTTTTGTAGATGTTTATAGAGAGAAAATGACAGGGGGAAAAAATCGAGTATCTATGGGGTTATGAGATAAACATGGAACTTTACAACAGTCACCCACAACAGAGAGAATGATCTTGGGATTCATTTGTTCACAGCAGTATGAGTAGTTTGGGTTAGTCTTTCTTCACAGATTTGTCAGTTTGTCACATCTGTAACTTCACTTAAATGCAGTTGATGCTCTTTGAATGTGATCTGCCGTGGTCCATCACATGGAAGAGCTTCTAAAAATACTTGAAGGGGAGTGAGTCAGGTGGCAAGATACATTCTCTGCATTAGGAGGTGAGGACTGAAGGGAGCTATAAAAAAGTTTGAGTCTCTAGTGACAGGGTTTGCCAGTGAAGCTGTTAGTGCAGAAAAAGGCATTGCAAATACCAAAGCTAGGATGATGGTCTGCTTTTCAGGTTAAAAAAAATAAACTTAAGCCTATTAACTAAGAAAAGAGATTCAGTGGTCATATCTGCTTTGCACTTTCTCTCTGTATTTATATCCTGGGGAGGAAGGAACATGAAGAGGCCAGTGCTGAGATACCTCCTGTAATATTTTTATTTACTGCTCTGCCTTCCTCATCTTCAAAGTGAGAATTGTTAAGAATTCTGTCATTATTAAGAATTCTGTTTCACAAGTAGGCATCTGAGAGCAGCAAGATCATGACCAACCCAGGTGCACTGGCAGTGTCAGAGCAAGGAGTAGAACAAAGATGCTGTCACTAGTTTTGTGTCTCATTCAGTAATGCATAATCTTTAGAGTTTATTAATATTGTGCTGGACTTAAAACTTTTTAAGTTGTTAGCTAAATTTGCTATAAATATGAAACCTAGATTTTAGTACAACTTTGAGCACTTCTAAATTTTGTTATTTCAGCATTGTAATGTAGCTCCGTAAAAACAGGATGTCATGAATTAGATTCTTAAAAGCAAAAGGAAAGGATCCTTTCAGCATGCCAGAGGTGAGGCAGCAGCTGTTCCTGGCAGATGTGGCACAGGCTGGGTATAGAGCGTGCTGTGCTACAGAAATACAGACCGAAAAAAGTCACCCATCTGCCCCATTCTTTGCTGCAGGTTAAATATATCTCGATCACTTGTGAGAGCTGATCATCTAACCTGCTCTTAAAATCCTCTGCTGTGTTGAACCCATCACAATTCCCTTCCTGGGGAGATTTTCCTAAGATGTTCCAGAAGGAGTGGTTTGGAGAACTAGAAACCAGGTCATTTGTGTTGTAGAGAAAAATAAGAGAGCATCTGTGGGGAGATGCTTCCAAAGATAATACCAAACTGAACTGAATCTTTCAGTATTAGAAACCTGAATCATGTCTCTAGGCTCACTGATGCCTACAAATTCAATTGTCTTATCTGCAGTTTTCACCAATTTTCAACATCTTTACTTCAAAATTTTGATGAGAAATACAAAGGAATGGTCATCTTCTAGTAATTGTTTTGGGGAAAGTCTGACATCCAATATATTTTTTATCTTTGCATGCTGAAGTAGTAGGAATGTAGCTCTGGTTCTCCTGATCACTGAAATTTTATCATTTTAGCTTAATTGAGGTATTTGAGGATTCTTGAGTCCTTTCCCAGATAAAAATACAAAGCAGAATTTTGGATATCCAAAGGAGGCTGAGGCTAAATTTATCCAGAAATATTAACCTTGATGCTCCATTAGAATCAAATTTACTTACAAAGTTACAGTTCTAGAGAATATATACTCAACAGATTTAGAAGCAACATAATTAGTAAAAGTCACTGACAGTTTGGAGTTGCTTTAATAGCCAATGGAACTATAACTGCCAACAGAGACTACTGTGGCCTTACCATTCACATGCTCAGTACGTTTGCTGCACTGGATAATAATAATTCCTGGAAATAGCTTTTTCTTTGACTGGTTGGCTATGGATATATTGCTGCTGAAAAACAAGGTTCTTTAGAGTGTGTCAAGGAGCCTTTTTCAGATTAGATACAGTTGATGTTCATTAAAGAATGCACAGTCTGCTTCCAAAGAAATTATTTACAGCACACTTTTTAAGAATATTGAAAAAATATTCATCATTTATTACCACGTCTTGGAACTGTGAAGTAAATATAATGTTCTCAAAGGAGGTGAAGGAGCCTGCAGTCTTGTGCTGACTCCCCAGCTCTGCCAGTGATTCCAGTATAACATGGAACAGGTGATTTTTTGTGTGTTCTCTGTCCCTGGTTTTCCTCTCCATGTAGCCTTACCCACTAAGGCCTAATTTAAATTCCAGTGAGATGGTGCCTGCCTTCATTGAGATAGGAACCTTGAGATACCCTCTGTTGCATAATCCATTAGAAATGAAATCCTGTCGTTTCCATGAAGCAGGACATGTTTGGATCTGGTTGCTCTCTGTGCTCCTGGTGGCTCTAAGGGCACTTTGCTTGACACTCTCAGCCATTTTTCCTTTCTTTGCAGCCTGTGGTTGCAGCTTCTTCTGCTTTCTCTTTCTTTGTTAGTGCTGTGATGTTATTGTAGACCCATTAACACAGAAAATGAAAAAACAAACAAGTTGCCAAAAACTATGTAGCAGTTGGTATTCAGAGCATTCTTTTACCATTTCGAAACACTGCCAACATGGTATCTGTTTCATTATGTACAAGTGTAAGTGCTGCTAACAGATAATTTAGAATCTATAATTGAAACCGTGCTTTTGCAGCACTCTCAATTAAAGACAGTTAAGACAGAAAAGCTGTTATGTACTTACCTGCTGGAATTATATGTTATTCTGTGCCATCCCATTACATGCATACAGTGCTGGAGTATATTTCAAAAGTAACTTGCCATTTATTGAAAATAGCATTACACCATGGCAAAAAAAAAAAGCGTGAAGTAAACACTGAGCTTTCTACAAATGCTATCAGGTTGTAGCAGAGTTATCACTACCATCCAGTGTGTGTTAATAGTGGTATTAGTGATACCTTTAAATTTCTGTGACTGTTAACAGATATTTTCAGTGGTTTTCTGGTTATTATAGTGTCTGTTGTAAGAATTTTTAAGTGGATTTCTCCCCATGTTGTTTGGGAATACCGAACACAAAATCAAACGTTGCCACATATTGTAGCTTAAAAGCACTGCTAACTCTTGTGTTCTGCACTCCATGTTTAAAATATGTGTAGCCTCAGAACCTGTTCAGCTGAGAAGAGAAGGGATTTGCGCCATGTTTTAAAAGCTGACTATTTCATGGGCTGGAAGCCAGAGCACTCAACCAGAAAGGTCTTGTGTCTTGTCTTCAATAATGCATGCTGGAAAACCAATGATGGTTTTTAACTAACCACAGCACGAGGGAAAAAGACTTGAAGATAGACCCTGCTTCAGGCAGAGAGAACTTAAAAGGCACCACATTGAGTTGTGCTAACTTTGTTTAAAGGAGAGGATGCATGTTAGAGTACAGAAATTGTCCTCTAAACCCTTCTGTGTGCATTTCATTTCTTCTGCCAACTCTCTTGTCTGTAACCTAAAGTCTGTTGGACTACTTTAGTGAAGAAAACAGTAGTAATAAAAATTTTCAATCAGTTAATTTAGATTGAAGTTACCCTTCAGTTGACCTTTCTGGCAATTTTTTTATAGCCTGGTTGTGTACAAGATGCAACTGAAAAGAGCACAGGGAGATTCACATGTGCTTAATTGACTCTCTACTGTTGCTATTTGATCAGTGAGGAGCAATCACAAAATAAAGGGTTTGAGGAATGAGAAGATTGCTGATGCGCCACAGAAAAAAAAGGGTGGCAGAGTTTTCACTTTTAATATCAGCGCCAAATTCTTACATACTTACTGAAACAGCGGGCAGATTGCATCTGGATAAGAAAGTTACAGCTCAATTTAAGAGGTGTCACTGCCACAGATGTTCATCTTGAATGAATAAAACTACCTGTATTAAAACCAGTTATCTCATTGGATTTATTTTTGCTTTTGTTTTATAGGACCATGGGTCACTAGGAATAGCAGCATAGATAGCGGAGAAACTGAAGTTGGCCACAGGGTCACCCAGGAGGTGCCCCCCGGAGTTTTTTGGAGGTCTCAGATCCATATCAGCCAGCCACAGTTCCTGAAGTTCAACATATCCTTAGGAAAGGATGCTCTTTTTGGTGTTTATATAAGAAGAGGACTCCCACCATCACATGCCCAGGTATTTTACTAGTGTGTTTGTTGGCTTTGAATGTCAGAATGCAAAAGTCTGGAGCATCTTTGTTGGGTTTATGTTAGAGTTTACAGAATTCAAGTTTAGGGATCCCTGTGGATTCCTTCATTTGTGATACTTGACTGAACACCTTGGTATTAACATTTTTAGGTTGTTGCATACTTCAGCAATACATTTATAAAAGAAGTAATTATGTCCTTGCCATTCAAACAAGGTTTTAAATCTCTGATATAATCGTGGCACGAATTGGGATAAAACTATCCAGTTATCCATGAGACAAAAATGATGAGCTGAGGACCAAAATCTTTGATCAGAGTTAGGAGTAAAGGAGTGGGGAGGTTTACATGGGTTTATTACTCTGCTTCTAAGAATTTATGAAGAAGGAGCTTTGGCTGTGCAAAATCCATCACCGTACTGTAGTAAGCTGTTCTAAAATGTTCTGTGAGTTACTGAATGGATGTGTTTGAGTGGTAAGAAATCAGGAGCAGCAGTGCAGAGCCCAAGGAGGGGAGGACATGTGGTCAGTTTTCCGTGAACTACACGTTAGCACGTGGTGTCTGAAATCTGATACAAAGACTAAAAAAATTGGGAAATTGCAGAGGGGTGTTGACTGATTTTCAGTCATTTCCAGCCATCCAGGCAACACAAAAAATGTATCTACAGAGAATATGTTCCAGGGTGGGAGCCTTTCTCAAGAGTGTTTCGATTTTGGCTGTAATGCTTCATTCAATATGTTGTCTTGAGGGTGAAATTATGTCTGTGGATCTTCAGCTGTTCCAGTGAGGTAATGGCATCATTCATTGCGCATGTCTCATTTAATTCAGAATTCTGGTGCTCACTTTCCCTATTCCATCATTAATAAAATGGCAGTTTAGTTGAGGAAAACAAACAGAAGTATAAATCATGAAATGAAAATTACCTAGGGCAACCAAAGCTCCAAAGCAATCGTCAAAGTTTGCTATGAATACAGGTTAATTTTAATTTTTTGACTAAGACATGATGGAGGTATGCCTGTATCTTTTACAAGAAATCCAGTTGGGAGTAGCTGGTAGCACAAAATATTTTTTTTTAGTTCAAGGTGAACTTTATATTGCAGTATGATCAGATGTATTTGTTCTAGGTTTCATTATGATGTTCTCATCTGAGAAGGCTATGATCAGGCAAAGTTTTTTTTTCTTTCATTCCACCTCACATGGATAGAATATAAATTTTGTGACCTTTCTGTTAAATTAAATAATGAGAAATATCATCTGTGTTTCCTCTTGAGCTGAATTCCTCCTCAGAGGACCTGTTTTCCAGTCTTCAAAGGAAGCAGTTCTAAACCTCTTCATAAGTGGGGTTAATGAAATCCACTGTATATAAACTGGTATACATCTGGTCTGAATCTGCAGTATAAACCAGCATAAACTTTCCCACATTCAGCAGGGTCCTGGTGCTTGTTAATAGGGTGATACAGCAGGAGATTCCTTGGCATTTTTGCCCAGCAATCAAAATTCAGTCAAGCTGCTACCAAGAGAAATGATTTTAGAATGAGAGAGGCAAGCTGTTACAGACCTGAGTTAGTGAAAAGAAGCCTTGTTCTGACAGAAAGGAGCACAATACTTTTGTGTGAATGAAAATAGTCTGAGGTTGACACCAGACCGTATTTTAAAATTGAAATTTAAAATCCTTGTTTCTGTAGGTTAGGGACATGAGCTCTAAAGCAGTGAACAGCTTGACAGTTCATCACTGATCAGTGCTCATATGTCAAGCCGAGTAAAATCCTTTGCGGGAACAAGTCAATAATCAGCAAATTAGGTACATGATTAACCTGAGACAACAAGATGCAGTTCCTGTCTGAGAGCCCTGCTGAGATTTAACCTTCTCAGTATTACTGTTTAGCAAATATTCCAAATGCCTGGTTTAGTCAGTCAAACTGATGTAGCTGTAAACTTGTCTGGATGCAGCCTGTGTGCCATGTGCATGGGGAGTGGAGCTCTAGAGGAGAGGCAAATACACAGTTTTGAGTGGTATGCAGACTACAAACGGGAATGCAGAGCTTCTGAGCAAAATCCTTCCAACCTGTGTTGTGCTATGCAGAAAGAACAAGATGCACATCGCAGGCTTGAATGATCAATAGGAATTTAGTAGAAGAGAGTCATATAAATAGAATTGATAATGTATAGAAAACAAACTGTAAATGTCAAATAATGCATGACACGACTCTGCAGAGCTTACAGCAATTATGATGTTGCTACATGCTGGTAGCAGGTTGCAAATGATGCATGAAATGAGGTAACCCGATAGGAACTTCACTGGAATGTCTGGAGAAGGCAGTGCATGGAGCTGTATTGTTTTCATTTCCAGCAGAGTGTTTTATACTTATAAATTTTTCACGTCAAAATGAAAACTCTTTTCATTCAGAACTGTAAATGGCTTTATTTGAAAAAAAACTTGGAGAGCAGGGGAGCATCAGTGTTCCTTTGGTTTTCAGCAGGTGCTCAAACACTTCTGGGTGCTCTGAGCACCTCAGAGTTACCTGATGGCCCCCGGGCTGTGAGTGCTGGGTGCTGGCCTGAGCTGGCTGGCTTATGACACATCCAAATGTGGGAACAAACCGGTCGGCTGCCATCGTGGGTGTCAGATGTTTTGTGGCTGTATTTTAATGAATAATTACCAACTGGATTTTATGAAGAACTAATTTTAGAGCACTTTGCAAACAAATTTCCCTGCCATATGTTTTCCCGGCTGCTTAGATCCTACAGGGCTTTGGCATAAAGGCGAATGCTCGCCACAATGCCAAGCGTGCTCCCTCTCTCCTGTTGAATATGCATCCCTTATTGAGACAAGAGCTCTAGGAGATCTTTCTTTTCAATTCCTAATCTCAAAAACTCTTAGGCATTTTGTGGAGGCATGCAAATTGTTTCAAATCTAAGAAAATCCCTGAAGATTATGCGGGCTCTCTGCATTTCTGGTCCTGAGCCCTGTGAGCTCTCTCTGCATCGCAGTGGGCACAAGGGGTTCCCTTCCTCTGTGTGTGACTGGGCTCAGTGGGTCTGTACTGGATGAATGGGCTTGTGCAGTGCTGGAGTCACAACCGTAGGTGTAAAGTTCCCAAACTGTTTTGCTAACTCCCCACGGTTACTGGAAAAAGAAAGTCCTTATTAGCCTATGAATAAAATGCATCAGAGGGTAGAAAGCACTGAATGGAGAAATTATAAAAATAAATTGCCCAGAAAGAACTTAGCATGAGATTTTAGGTTTGTAAATAAAAGTAAGCAGTAGGATTTCAGTATGCTGGGTAGTAAAAATAAACAAGCTCACCAAGAGAGTGAATTTGGAATTTGTTCAGCGATGTAGGCTGGCAAGTCACTTGCTTATATTGAGCTTTAATCATAGCAAGTACTCCCTGCTGCAAAATTGAACTCTGATGATGTAGTCATTTGGGATTTCTGCTGCATGTTGTTCCTGAGCAGTTTTAGCCATTTTTATGTGACTTTTGGTATGAAGCTCTGAAATATAAAGGATCATAAAAAAAGAAAACAAAAAAGCCAAAACTCAGTGAAACTTCCAAATTACTTCAGAGACTTAGTTTGGTTTGACATGTCTGTTCCCTAATTCATGTGATTTAGTGGCCTCTTCCTTAGCAGTTGTGTGTGTGTGTGTTAGATTAAGAATTCCACAGTTGCTTTTTAATGATCATGAAATTACTTTCCTCCTTTTCCTAGATGGGTCCTCTAATCTATTCATATATGCCAATAAGTAGCTTTAAAGCAAGAGTGATATCTTCAGCACAACATTATGTAAAATTAATTAATCATGCATGGGTGGTAAATCAGAAAACCAACAGGGCTGTGAAAAGCAAAATGATTATTCAGCCAAGCATGTGAAGAAATCTTATCTGCTTATGAATTCACAGTGTCATCTTGGTGACCCTTCAGTCAGATATTTTTGATTTTGGGGCACATATACCTAGTCCTTAGTCACATATTAAGATTAATACACCCAGGGAACCACCAGCAGATACATTAACTTCCTTCTTTTTTTCCCCTCAGTCCTGAGAAATCCAAAGAGGGATAAAAATGTATTGTTTTCTGTATCTCTTTGCACCGGTACTTCAGCATTCACTGAGTTATCCAGGTTCAGTCATTTTGCTTTTGCCTGAGCATTACATTATTTGTCATAGTTTGATTAAAGAGGGGCAATACCGGTCTTAACTGTACCAAAGTTAAAATTGTTGTGCCAAGGGACCTGCTCTCGCTAGGTCACACCCCATCGTCGTGAAGAGAGATTCTGCAGCTGAAACTACTTCAAGCAGTTTCAGGCTGAAAACTCTTCCCCTTCGATCTGGCCAACTGCTGAGCCTTCTCTACTATATGAGGTAGAATCAGCATCAAACAGAGGGAGGCAGAGGAACCTGCCAGCACAAGCAGAGACGAACAGCGTGTTGCCAGTGAGAAATGTCAGCTTTTATTGCTACTTCCTTAGTTGACCCTTTGTGAACAATCGTTCTGAAGAGCACAATTTCTTTTTCCCTAGATGTTGCCCAAGTAATAACATTTCCCAAGGAGGTGATGAGTCTGTCCTTAACCTCTGACTGTTAGACTGTGGGCTTTAGCAATCTTTCCAAATGTCATTGATTTCAGAGATAGATATATGTGTGTTTGGTACCTCAGATATGCTGAAAGTTACTGGCATGCCAGAATTCTCTACATCTCCAGCATGGTTTGCCTGAATTTTACTAATTTATCTAATTTACCTTTCCCCATAAACATCATATGTGGAAACTGGCTCAAGTTGATGGCAATCTGATAGCGAGTGAAACTTTTTATTCCACTTCTCTTGCTTTGTCCCTCGTTTGAAAGCATAGGATAATAGAATGGATAATGCACACACTGTGATGATGGCTCTCAGCATTAGTAGATTTGGGCTCAAATTCCTCCCTGCCATGGGTTTCCTTTGTGGCTGTAGGTCAGTGTCAGTTCCACATGTTTACCAGGAAGGCAATAGTTCTTCCAGACACTTCTCTTTGTTGTAAGGCTGAGCATACCAGGGCTTTATATTGCTGCTAGGTAAGAAGTTTTCAGCTAGAAAGGTGAGGTTTTATACCCCAGTTTTAGATAGCCGTGATGCCACTAGAGTGTTAAATTTGTCTGTCTCTTCCACTAGAAGGAAAAAGCTTCATTATTTAACTGCATATCATGAATAATTTGCTAGGACTTACAGTTAATGAGTGGAATAATGTGTGCAAGGCAGCCCTCTCTGGGTGTTTATTCTATTTAGGAGGCAAGATTACAGTTTTCTGTTGAAACTGAAAGCAAGGGAAGGTGGATGTTTTCTCATAGCTGTTGCAGCACAGCCTGTAAGTGTTAGAGATAATGGAGGGAAATGTAATGAAGCTACTGGCAAGCGAGCACGTACTATTACTGCATTTTATTGAACACATACGTCTTTCTTTAGACATGTCTATCTATCTCTATCTACTCCTACACAGATAAATGTGTCTAAAACAAGATGTGTTTTCATAGGGGACTTGTTACACAGCTATCAAAAGATTAGATGTATTGTTTTTGTTGCTTCTTACGGGCTTCCCTTAGATAGGGACTATGAGATCTACTCAGTTGAGCTTGAAAGCTCCAGAATCACAGACATTAAACACAGAAAAAAAACCTATTAGGACAGCTAGTCCAGCTGCTTTGTTATGCAGAGTTATTCCCTGTTGTAGACTAACCAATATTTCTTCCAGTCCTGTTTAATTGTGGCATCTCCATTGGGAGGCTATTTACTGAGCTTAATAGATAAGAAGCTTATCTGACATTCATCTTAGATTTCTTTCTTTCTTTTTTAGTTTCGTGCCATTAATGGTGCCATTGCTCTTATACTCTAAATAATCACTTGCTCTTTTTGATCCCTTTTCCAAAGATTAATGCAATGTTCTACCTTACTTGGAAACCATCCAAACAGAAATTCTCAGTTTTCCTTAGCATAAGTTCAATTCCCTTATTTGTGTTATTCCTTTCCATGCTCCCTCTGGGTTTTGTATCACACTTGCCCTGATTGTTCCACATACAACCTCAGGTAAGCAACTTTTACTCTGTGACATAAAACTTGTGCAGTGTATTTTTTCTGGTGATGAGTTATATTAGACGAGCGCATTTCCTGTCTGTGCTATTCCTGTTTCACATTCTGGGGGCTTCCATTCAATGATATGTCTGGAGTTACATCTCAGATGTCAATTCCTGTTGCAAAAAGAATTTATTGTAGGTGATTGCTTAGAAAAGGGTTTAGGTCTCCTGGGTCTCTGAAAGCTGTGTAGGAACCTAAAATTAATGGGTCAAATAGTAGATTTCAAATTATTTCTCAAAAAACAACCTGTCAATTTGTACATTTTTATGATCATCTATGCAGAGGAAAGATGCATAATTCTAGGTCACTATTTAAGAAAGAATAAAAGTCACAGAATCTCTATATGTTCCATGGTCAACTAGCAAATGTTAGTGTCACATTTCTTCCAGAAATACCATTTTATGACAAGGTAGAGGAGAAAATAGAGGGTCATATTTTGAGCTGAAATATTCTGTATTCAGGTCTGTTTGTTTGGGGTTTTGTTTGTGTTCTCTTTTTTTTTTTTCCCTTGTTTGTTTTTTTTCACCTGCAGTATGATTTCATGGAACGTTTGGACGGGAAGGAGAAGTGGAGCGTGGTGGAGGCGCCTCGGGAGCGCCGGAGCATCCAGACCCTGGTTCAGAACGAGGCCGTGTTTGTTCAGTACTTGGATGTGGGCTTGTGGCACCTGGCCTTTTACAACGATGGCAAGGACAAAGAAGTGGTCTCCTTCAGTACAGTCATTTTGGGTAGGTATTTCCACAAGCTGGGCATTTTTCCTCTCTGTTTATATCTTCCCTTACTGAAAGCTGTAATATTTTCCTGCAGTCCTCAGTATTTGGCCTGTTTGTCCTTATGTTATGCTGTGCATTTTTTTTCTCAACACTACTCTGGCAAAGAGTCAGTAATGGGGTGTGGTGACTTTAATTCATTCATTTTTTTCTTAGTATTTTAGCATTCTCATAGATCTCAAGTTCAGTTTTGGAAAACAAGGCTCAGATAAGTTCGGTGTGGTTTGAAGCATTCCCCAGCTAATAGTCCTCTCCCTTATCTCTGTCATTTTGATACTTTTTATTTGCTTCTCTGAAGAAGCCTCTTTACACCCAGGTGGAATAGCATCCAACAGGAGAGCTGTTTAATCTTGGTGGAAAGACAGCTCAAGAAACTGATACCTGCAAATGAGATTATTGTTTGCAGCCACCCTAGAGATTAATTGAGTCAGTTAATTAACTGTATGTTGTTTTACAGCTTGCTACTCACCTTATAGTGAGTCATCTCCTCAACGTGGTGGAAGAACATCCAGCTGCAGTTTTGTTAGAATAGGATTACATTCAGTTGAAAATCAAACTGAGTCTAAATTCTCCAAGTTTTATTGGATTTGTTGACCTTTGAAACACTTAATGAACTTCGCTGACCATCTTTTCACAGTGGTATAACAAATTCTGAGATGTCCTATGTGATACTCTGTCCTGGCTGGTGAAGTGTTAAATGGCACTGTGTTGTACAAATTTGTAATTGCTGTTAGTTTAGGGAAAGGGAAATTGTAAAAAGTACGAGTGAGTTTTTAGACTTGATGAAAAGTAGTCAGAGGTATTTTCTAGTCTTGCCTAATTAATAATATGAAGCTTAGGGGTTTTTTTTCCTTTTACGTTAGAATAACATTCAGTTTGTTGGCTTAAGTCCCAAAGGGTGCAAGAGTGTAGGTGGATAATCAATACTGTCGTTAAGCACAAACATAATTGTTTCTGGTAACCTGAATTAAGATGAAAAAGAAATACTTTTCTATGAATGTCGAAATATATATATATATGTATTTGCATATTTCCCTCTAGAAGGCTTTTTCCACTTCTCTAAAACCAAGAACATTTGTGCTTCTATCTTGCTGTGCCCCTGTTGTGCTTAGAAAACCTTAGAATATTATAAGCTGCCCTTAAAAAAGTTGCCTGGTCAAGGCTATAGCTTTCAAGAGCATCAAAGGTCTAATAGCCAGGTAGGCTGCTTGATAGTGCAATGATAGTAATTGAAATGAAATCTGGAGAAAAGTATAGTGTTTTATCTGGTTCAGAGGTGGTTCTACACACACCTTGTATCAGATGCCTCATAATGAAAGGCTCTGAGACAGCTGAATGTCTCTCTGGTGTGGAAGAGGAGGAAGAATAACAGAAATTATGTTAACTCCCAGACAATACTAAATTTACCGTGGTTTTGAATACACAGAAAATGCATTTGTGTGCTATGAAGCAAAATAATGAATAAATCTATAAACAAGCTTCTTTATGAGACGAATTGATATCTTTGAGCATTACATTTCAATTTTTCTTTTCATTGTTTGCATGAATCATTTCAAGTGGTAAAGCTAATGACATCTCTTTGAAAATTTTCTTTAGACTTCTTCTATTTGGTGTCCTGCAACTGTGAAATTAGATTTAAAGTTCTACTTGAATCCTTTTCTTCTTTGCAGTTTAATTTGACAAATAAAAATACTCTCTGTAGTTCTGCGAGTTCCAAATCCAGATTTTATTTTCTGTGCTGTACAGCAGCTTGGTTTGGTGCCTGGGGCTGACAGAACCATTTAGTTTGGAACCACAGGTCCCACAACAACAGGGAGTGGTAGTGAGGAGTAATACTCCAATTAGATTTTTGTTCCAATAATTCAGTGTTGAAAATATGTTCTGCTGAAATCCAACAGCTTTCAAATTAAAATCATTTTAAGAATTAATTTCAAAAATGAAATTTTATTTTAGGTTGTTATTATGCAAAGTAGTGTATGTTTTATCCAAATGATAACAGAAATTGTGGAAAATAAGTATTTTGGTACAGCTGAAATGTTATCAGGCTGATGTGTCTCCTCATGTTATTGAAGTCATCAACATTTCAGTCAGTCACTCAAACTCTAATATTAAACTTTGTCCTCTTTTTACAGAACTCTTCTTCATCCTCTTGCACAGTCACTTGCACCTTTTTATTTCATTTTTTCAAGGCTCAAGTAAATTTGCCAGAGCAAAAGAGCTCCTCTTTGTCATGTTCAGCAGATATTTTTGTCAGCTTAATTAATGAGGCTTTAGATGCCTGTAGAAGGAAAAGAAGACACAGTCCTTGGGATAATCAGTTTCCCATGGCCGAGTGGTTGTGCAAGAACAAAGTCTCATTGCAAAAGTGTTGATTTTCCTGATGAAATGTGTTTGCTACATAATATAAACTCAAACATGGCTGTAGAGGTCTTAAGAGGTTTTGCCTATTTTTGGAGCAGAGGATTTGAGCACTACCAGACGACTTTGGGATCTAATAGTGCCCAGAACTTAATATGTGACTTCAGTATGTCACTAGATCTCTACACTTACTCATGCTGCCATGAAACCTGGTGCCTTCTGCTTCACTGTGTTTGCTACATAATATAAACTCAAACATAGCTGTAGAGGTCTTAAGAGGTTTTGTCTATTTTTGGAGCAGAGGATTTGAGCACTACCAGACGACTTTGGGATCTAATAGTGCCCAGAACTTAATATGTGACTTCAGTATGTCACTAGATCTCTACACTTACTCATGCTGCCATGAAACCTGGTGCCTTCTGCTTCACCTGAGCCTTGTGCTGTTAATATTGTTAGGGGTTGTTCTTCTAAGTATTGAAGACAAATTAAAATGGAGAAAAATTAAACCAAAATCTGTAGCCTTAACAGGGACCAACCGGTTAATGTGCTTGTGATGCTTTAATTTCAGACTCAGTGCAAGACTGCCCACGTCACTGCCATGGGAATGGCGAGTGTGTATCAGGGGTCTGCCACTGTTTTCCAGGATTTCATGGAGCAGATTGTGCTAAAGGTATCATTTTCCCTATATTTACAAATAACCACAGTGTGTGTTTGTGATCTATTGATCTACGGTGCCTGCTAGCTAGCATGGGTCTGAGCTAGATTCAAATAGAACAGTTTGCTTTTTTTTCTTAGATCTCAAGTTCAGTATGATCAAGAGGAAGTACTGCCATGTTACCAATGAGCTTGCATAGCTACAGCTTTTTTTGTGGCTAAGGTAGTAGACAGAAATGGCAGAAAATATTTATTTTCTGGAAAAGTGGATGAATTATCAATGCTTTCTGATAATCATTAGCTGGTCTGCAAGAAAAGACTGATTGTCTTCATTGATAGAATGTAGTATGTATTCTGGCTTGCCTGAGCCTTACTAGTACAAAGCATCTTTCTTGCATATAAAATTACTCTTTGACCAAAGGAACTTTGCCTTTTGTAGAAAAATAGGTAGGACCTGATGAAATCTTAAAATAAACATTTTCTGAAATGTCAATTGTAAATTTTAACAACTACAACTGGGAAATACATTGCTATCAAGGATTAAGCAGAAATCTAAATGAGACATCTAAGGATTGGCAGTATGTGTTTATCAAGTTTTTCTGAGAGTTTCAGATAGCAGTCTTAGGGAAAAGATTCATAAAGGAGGACCTCTTTAGTTTGTACAGCCAGTAGCAGATATATTATCTAAATGCAATGGCTTGGTTGTATTCCCCTCTGCTCATGAGCACACTCAGAATATTTCACAATTTGCTTCCTTCTTAGTTTGTGTGAGATTTAGGCACACTATCAATATCATGCTTACAATTATTTTCCACAGGGTTGTTAGTGTTCCAAGGGGGAAAGCCTGGTGTTTGAAAACTTTTTGAAATAATTTGAAGGGCCTTAGAAATTTGCTCATTTCTTCTTAGACTCCTGGTGCAGAATTGAGGCGAGTTCATTGTGCCCCACCTCTCTCACTGCAGTAGCATATCCGTGTGTCTATGAAATACTCCTTGAGTAGCTGTTACAGTTGTACTGGAGTGAGTAATTTCTGGTTTTTGCCTCCACATTTGGCTCTTGAAGCTGCCCCAGTTTAAAAAAAAAAAAAAATAGAGACCCCAAGGGCCTTGAAAAGCTAAGGCTGATATTTCAGTGCTCACCCTGCTCATTTTACAGAACACTTCAAATACGGTGTGCATGTTGTTTGATTACCTGAGAAATTAAGACAGCTGGTAAATACAGAGAGGAGATATCTGTATTTGACAAAGTAAATGGTGTGATAATGTGAGCTATAAATACAGACTGACAGCTCTGTGCATTTCTGTGGTGTTAACCTGTGGAAGTATGCATGCAGTGACTGTGTGCTTCACTGCCACCCTTCACACATACATGGCCATTATATCAACTCATTTGCATTTTGAGTTGTGGAGCAATCCTGCATTGTCTACTGAACCTCTGTGTAACACTGTATGCTGTGTTAGTTCAAGAAAATACTTTGTTCAGGCTGTGACAGATAAATAGCTTTTTTATAGGGTGCTTGTCAAACTGTATCTGTCAGGCTTCTCCTGCCCCTCAGTGCATTCCCTCTGCTTCCTGCTTTGTCCTTTCTGTGTTGTCTCTTTCCCCTCAAAAGCAGAAATGGTTTAATGGAAGCTTCCTTCAACTCTTCTACTGTTTTCTTGTCAGACATCATGGTATTTCTAAAGAACAAAGAAGCTTGAAAAACTACACAAAATGAGAACATGGGTGTGTTGACAGAACTCACATTTCTGTGCAGGCACAGCTGCACAGCGTTACCCTGAGAGCTGGATGTTAGGGCTCTTTGCCTCACCTGTTTCACTGTCATGCCTGTTCTCACAGCCACAGATTTTTCTGCTTACTTGAATGCTCTTCATATGTGAGAGCAGTTTCAGAAGACAGAAATCAAAATTGGGATTCTGTGTATGGTAAACCACAGAAAAACAAGATATAGAATGACATCTTTTCCAGCATATTATGTGTATGGACACATGCTTAATGTACATCTACCATAATGTTAAATTTATGTTTAAACTGTCACAAGTATGGAAGGATAATGTTTTTTTCAATTTGATTCTTTTCTTAATTATTATTTCCCTAGCAATGCATCTTTCAATATCTCATTTCTCCGCCATAGAATAATTTGAGGCAAGACTCAAATAGAGAAATGTGGAGAAAATGTGAACAAGCTGCTCAGATGGCTTTTAGAACTTGGTCCATGCAGTAGCAGCAGTCTGAGAGCTTCCCTTTGTGTGAACCCCAAGTCTGATAGGAAACACAATCCTTTATACCACAAATACCCTGTTGAGGCCATCAGAGGCAGAGTCATCAGGGCAGTCTCTACAAGCCATTTGTAGGCAGTGCACAGGGACCCCTCCATCCATGTGGTTCTAAAAGATAAAAATGAAGGAAAGCTGTGAGAGACAGCACAGATTTGACTTCAGATCCATTAGCTATGAAAATTATTGGAAAAAGATGAACTTTTGGCTCAACCCACAGGCTGTAACACACTTCCGTACCCAGACTGAAATGGAACAAACTTCACCCTCTCAAACACTCCTGCCAAACACTGTGTGGGGTTTTTCTCACCATTCTGTGGAAATAGCTTATTATCAGGTGTTCAGTATCTGCAGATTTACTCCATTCTTGCTTAGGCAAGATTCCCTTTGGAATTTAACCTTATTAAGGTTTAAGAATTTCATCTAACATACAAAAAAGGTAATGATACATTTTGATCTCATGTGGATAAGATATGGCATACAAAGAAAAAGAAAATCTGATAATCAAAAGATAATTCCATGTGGGGATGTGTCCTGATAAAGCAAGTGTGTACAGTTAAAGCCAGTGGAAGATTTGCTGTGGATTGAACTGCACTGTGAGTAACCTCTTGTCCACAATTATGCGTAGGAGTTATTGGTGAAAAGTGATGCTCTGGCCAAGGATCAATTAAAGAATCAGACACGCAGCTGTGATTATCTTATTTTCTGGTGTGTTGTCACCTTTTTTCTATTCATCTCTATTTTTCTGTAACCTCTATGATAAAACCACTGAAGTATATCAAGAGGTCCTTCTTGCTTAGAGCTCTTGCTGTTTATGTCTGATCATAGTCTGGATTTTCCAGGTCTGTGGTGAATCTGTGAGCAGACATCCTTCGTCATGTCCTGCCTTTCACCACTTGAGAATAGAGTTCAGTGTTACAATGAGTTGAGTTCCTAGAAGTGACTCAGAGTTGGCTATAATTTCATTTCATCTCATAAGATATTTGAAGGGCATGCAACTCTTCCACTCCTTTAACAAAACCACTTCCAAAGACACTGTCAAAACTGTTTTGCAACTGTGAGCAGAGCCTCCTTTAATTTTGCATTTTAAAATACTTGGATTTGCATCATAAGCATCTTTAGCTAATCTGAAAAGGTGAACAATGCACCATCACATGGGATTTCTACATTGATATGATGAGCATAGCCTGCTAAGAGATGGTGTCCAATTTGTGAAAGAAGGACAAAAATGGAGTCAAGTAGCTTATGTCAACTGCCATGAAGTTGCCATTTAGCAGATACTTTCAGTTAATTATGCAATGTAATAAGAAACATGTTTAATATTTTAATCTAAATGAAATTAAGGCTTTTGGATTTTTTTAAACCAGAAATTTGTGCGATGTTTGATCAGTTGACTTTTTAATCTGATTTTAAGAACTCTAATTATTCAGATTTATGTTATTCGCAATTTCTTTTCCTGTTCTCCTTGTGTGGGTTTTTCATTATTTTATTTTCATTCTGTTTGTTTTTGGCTTACTGGCAAAGGACGGCGCCACTTTAATAAGTATAAAAAGAAGGGTAGGTTTTTTAAAATTTCTTTTTATTTCTTTTGCAACATCTATTTAGTTTGAAATAGTTACTAAGCTGTAAAGTGTAGTCTCTCTCTCTTTAAATTTATTCTAATGGATTTGCTGTTTGCACCACATTAAGAGTTCCTACCACTGCCATATTCTTTGTTATGTGTGGGCTATTAATCTCTGTATAAAATATGTAAAAAGCTGTCAATTATTAGGTAAGTAAGGTATAATTGCTAGAAGTAGCAACTCTTGCTTTTTTTCAGTTGTTATTCTAATTTCAGTTGCTTGAGACTCGTCTTGCTCTGAGTCTTTTCAAAGGCTTCTTGCTTGGACAACAGTGCATAAAGTAATGTTTTTTCATCCACTGAATACAGTGCTTGAAACTGCTGTCTTTGTGCCATGTCCAGAATGCTCCCAGTGGCAGAAAATGTTCTGGGAGTGATTGCAATGAGGAAAATACAAAATTTGGGGTGCATCCTGCAGAATAATTCAGTACTTGGTTCATTGCTGTAGAGCACATGGCCCACAGGAATGAATGAAGTCCAGCGCACGCTGGTTATGTATAGGAGAATGTATTTCCTCTCTATGTGAGTCAGGGAAACAGTGTTCATCTTCATAACTTGACTCAAAATTTTAGGGGCTGGAAATAGCTGAAGCAGACAGAAGCTCCCTGGACTCTGAAGGGAAAGGTGAGGGGGTAGTGAATAGCCTTTTTCCTTTGCCTGTCCTGCATGTGGCCATGGCCTCACAGAAGAGATGGGACCTGAGGAGCACCTTGGGCCTTCCATGGCACAGTCAAACTGGGGAATACATCTTGAGCTATTCAAGTGACTCCCTGCAAGTGTCTGCACTAACAGGTTGTAGATCAGACAAGTGAAGGAGGGTGGATCAAACATAATGATGCCATCACCAGATGGGTTTGCAGAGCAAAGAGCTGGAGAGGAACAGTAGTGTAGGAAAAATGCCAGGTTTGTGGCATTATTAAGATATTGTCCTGAGCAGTAATGTAAGTTAAAGCTGGTCTATTGCTGTTAATCCTTTGCATGCAAAGCAAATAAATAAAAGCAGCACCTGACTCCAGGGATGTACCACCTCAATAAAACTTCAAAGGGAACGAATGGGAGCTGATTAACAGATATGAAGATATGGGGGAAAATGGTGATGATGCACTGTTATAAACACACCAGCAGTGTGACTGTTGTCAGCTTGGGGGAACACTGTGGTAAAGGCAGTTTTAAAGAGGGGTAATGGGGCAGAAAACCACTTGTGGATAATGGTGGGCAAATGGGGCCTTCAAAGGGGAGACTGAGCATGGGAAACAGTTCAAAAAAAAAGCAGTTCTAAAATTTGACTTTCAAAAGCATCCTAAGTCCTAGAAAGGTTGAAGTCAGAATTGAAGCAGTGAGCAGTTCAGGGTGAAGGGGGTCTGTAAATGAAGTTAGAACATGAAGCTCATGTTCCATGAGATAAAAGATCTGAAACAAGACTGGGAAAGAAGAGTCACACAGCTGAAGGTTAGATTAATAAATCAACAATATGATTACTGAAGTACTGTTGCACATAAACATGACTGAAGAAGACTGAATTTATCAATGCAGAAAAAAAAGTGTTTAGTTAATATAGATTTTATTTACTGGAAGCCAGGGCAGAATTCTGACCAAGAGATGGAATGCAGAAAAACATCTGTAGAACTTTGTCAAAGCCTGAATGTGAGGCAGGAAAACAAGTAAAAAAAAAAAAAAATCCAGATTATGAACCTTAATGAAAGGTAGAATGATGGTATTTTCCACTTTGATAGAGCAAGAATGCAGGGCAGGACTGAGAAGAAGTGAGATAGAGAAAAAATGATAAATCAAAGAATAACTATTGGTAAGCATTTTAGATGTTCATAATCATAGCATGTCTCATCTTACACTGTACTTTTGAAGGAAGAAAAAAAGTGTGCTTTTCTTTGGAAATGCTGCATTCCTGACTTGTCACCCACACATATCTCACATCCTTTCTTGCAGTTGACAGAATTCAGCATGTTCAGCTTCTCCATTTGAATCTCTTTCTGGGTGGGTTTGGTTTTGGGTTTTATGTGTTTATGTGTGTATGTGTGCCAACTTATGTGTGTGCTGCAGCAGCAGCACAGCCCTGGCTTGTCACTCAAATCTTCTCTCACAGGGGGTGGAAGCATCATTTTGATATTGAACAGGGCTGTCTTTGGCAGTGTTCCCCTCCAGCAGTTCCCACCTCTCTGACGCAGTACCTTAAAATGCCTTTGTTATAAATTTTCTTCTTGTTTTCCCAGTCTCATATTTTATTAGCAGGCTATTTTCATTTCTTGCAAACTGGTCGTGTCCTCAGTTGCCTTCCAGTGATTTTATGTACAGGGCAGTGATCACCTGCCTGCCCTCGTTTTTCTTAGTTTTGTAGAACTGCATTGCACTCTAAAAAGGGGGTTGTGCCATTAACTCTGCCTAAAATTAATTGCAGAATAAATAAATAGACATGTAACCCATTTTGACAATGACTGACAGCCACTGCTGTCTATCAGCTGCTAGCTTGCCTGCATGAAATGAGATAGCAGCTTTGATCCAGTGTCAGGTAGACAAGGAGAGCCAACACAAAATCCATCACTGCAACTCTTTCTAATTGGCAATTTAAACAGGAGCCAAGGGCTGAAGGGGTCACAGGCTGAATTCTTTCAGACTGTTAGTGGTCATGGCTCCAGAAGGGGCTTGGAGCACACAGACAATAGGGGCTATCACATCTAGTCTGCAGCTTCCCTTATCAATCCTCATGGATTCTCTTGGAGATTAGAAATAAGAACAGGGGACTGGAGGGTCTGGACTCCAGAATTCTACAACAGATGCCTTGTTAAATGTCTGTTACAACACAAGTCATTTAACATCCAGACATTTCATTGCTGCTTAGGAATATGTACCTGTCCCTCTAGTACGGTGTAGATTGAACAGGAGGATTAGCAGCACTCGGATTGCTCCCTTTTCTGCACCAGGCTGGAACTGGTGCTCATACCCTTTGCATTCTTTGTAAGAGAATATTTCCAAAGTTGAAATAGAACTCAGGAGCTACATGTAGCACTGGGAATACTTGAGAAAACAGACTTTAAGAATATAGGTTTCAACATGCAAAATATTAACTTCTCATTGTTCTTAAAGTTTTTACGGTTTCTGCTGATTCCAGCATTGAATTTATGGTTATAAAGAATTTATCTACAAAAGATCTTGTCCCGAATCATTTTAAGTGGGGATTCTCCTGTTGTTTAGAAGCACATCCTTCCTTCTTTTTGTTATAGTTGGGCCTCTACAGGGCAACAAAAATGCTTTACATTTTTAAAAGATGTGTATTAAATGTTATTAAATATACCTGATAGTTGCATCTAGTGTAGCAATTTATTAGCATGTTTTCTGTATTAAACCACCAGTAAACATGCAGGCAAATTTGTGCATGTGAAATACGTTGTCCTTTCATATGTTTCTGAATTCATGCTACAGCCTATGAACTTGAAATTATGTATGATTCCTTTTCCCAAAGAGCTTGTAGGAAAGTGGTGCAGCTAAGAAGGCAGATTTATTCTGTAGGAGAAAATTTTAGACAAAACTAAAAGGATTAAGAAAAAAGAAATGGGGAACGCTGAGAAATTCAGTAATGAAGGAAGAAGAAAATAATGGACAGGAGTCACTAATGCCACTGATGGACAACATGATAGGTAAAAAGTGGCCGTGTGATGAGTTACAAGTCTGTGATTTCAGCAAACACTCAGCTATCTTGATGTGATCATTCACTACCCGAGCCTGGAGAAACTCAGAGACCAAAGAGAGCCACAGGCAGTACTGTAGCTGAGTTGGAACCAAGTTTTATTGGCCTAGTAGGATAAGAAAATTTGTTTTGCTTATGCCCAAGATGGAAAGCACATGGAAACAGTAAAATCTTATTTATGTATTTTTCTTCAACAGCATTATATAATATTTTCATACTTAATAAAAACTGGGTACATTCATTTGATCTCTCACAGCTGCCTTCAAAGACTGCTGTATTATCAGATGCTTCTCTATCTTTCTTCCCTTCTTATACATGTGCAGCATAAACACACCTATTTGCACAAATATTTTCTGTTTCAATGGGGTTCCAATAAGTAGAATATTTCAAAAGGTTCTGAGTGGAGAAAGGAAGTGGAAATGCATATTAATACATGCAGGACACAAACCATAGTGCAGCTTTGTTCTGGCAAGCCAATTTTTTTTTTCCTTTATAATACTTCCATTGGTGGCCAAGAATTTCTCTGCTCCAACTCTGCTCTGCTGAGCTGAATTGTGCTTGCTGTGCTGTATGCTTTGTAATTTGTTTTTGTGTTTAGTTAGTTAGCTTATTTAATTGTGTTGCAATCTATATTTTGGTTTTACTTTGCTTTGTCTCCGTGGAATTGTACTGGTGTTTGTTTATTTCATTAAGTTCTGAGAGTTCATATTTGCAGTTGTGTTGGGATCATCTTGGAGTCCTTGTGATGCTGGTAAATGTCACTGAAGCAACTATGATTAAGTAGTATTGTAAATCACATTATAGAAATACAGCAGTTGTAAGACATCCTTAGACATTTGCCATCCCTGATTAACAGAAACAGCCCTGAATCACAGCTTCAGATTTCAGCATGCATGACTTTTTTCACACCTACACTATATCTGGATTTGAACCTGTAATTTAGATATTTTTCTATATTTAGTCCCTATTTCAGTGAGATTAAATTCAGTTAACTGTCATCCCCTTTCACTTTCTCAAACAAACAGAAAAAATCTCTAATTCAAATGTAGAAAACTGTTTAAATATCTGCAGCTAATGTGGAAGTGCGCAGTTAAACATGTTATGATTTAACTTTTCTGGTAAATTTAGCAAGGCAAATAATACTAACTAAAATGAGACCAAACCAGCCTGCATTTTAAATACCCTGAGCTCTGCAGCCTGTGGGTGCAGTCCTGCATCTACTGCACTGCTGTTTAGCCAGAGCTAAGCCATTACCAGAGAAGCAATAGTTTTTACAGCATTCACTGGGAATGGTGTAAAACTTACCAAAATATTTGAAGAAACATTTCACTTTTTTGTTCCTTCTTCTAGAAGCATAAGTGACTTCGTGCTGTTAGTGCTTCTCTGTTATGGATCACAACACATATGTTTGGAAGGAAATTTCTGGTATTTGATGTTTGTCCTTACTGCTGCTTTTTGTGAGCTTGAAGCATCATCTCTTTGATTCCTCACTGACTCTTTCCACTGGGATAGCAACTGAAACCTCTGAAATAGTTTAGTTTTCCCTTCCTCCGCAGTTTTCCTAGTGATGAAGTTATCAAAACATACGAATGAAGATCTACATGCTTGTCTATGACAGTAGCTGATTTCAACATCTGTTGGTTTCCATCTGTTGGCAGGAAGTAAAACTTGTTTCTCTGCATGGTCTTGTATCGACTTCACTGCTTGTATCTAAAGCAGGAATTTCACAGCTCTGATTCTGTGTTACTAACAGAAAAAGAGTTGGTCTGGTTGGTTTGGGTTTTTTCCTTTCTTTTCAAAGGCATAAAATAAGTGGCAAACGGATCAGTCTCATTCTTCAGTGGTAAATCAGAACCAGAGCAAGGGAACTTCCATTCCCTTGAATGCACTGATGCATGTGAAGAGTTTGAACTGTGCTGCTCTTAAACGATGTAGCAGAGAGGGAGGACCTGAGCTGGATTGGCTGCAAATCATGTTCATGTATTTTGTGGAGAACTGCAGTCTTCCTTTAGCACAGGCAGTGACAGTGGCACAGCTTCTGCAATGGTGGAGAAAGAAACAACCAGGCTGACCAACAGTTGAATCCAGAATGTACTGACAGGACAAAGTCCTCAAGACATTTGACTCCTGGCACAGCTAGCTGATTTATCAAGTGTCAGTGCACTCATATATCCTCTTTTGTCTCTGTCTCCAATTTGTAGTTTGTTTTATGCCACTTGAAATTCTTTTTTTTATGTGCAGCTGTGACTTCTCCAGTGAGACAGTACAGTGGTGTCTTTCTCTCCCCCTGAAGCACTCCAATATCTTAGTATCTAAGATCTTTGTTGGTGGTTACTGAGATTGTCTAAGCTCATCTTCACAAAAGCAGTAATGGGGCTTCAGTCCTTTCAATCCACCATTAAAATAGTTCCGAAGTGTTTGATATTGGCTTAGTTTTGGTTTCCCTGTTCTTATGGACTGCATTGTTATTGTTGTTGAAAGTATTATAGGGGTTAAATAATCAAGCAAAATTTATTTGTGCCAAGTGAGCAACCTCAAAGAGATCATTTTTAAAAATTGCTTTGTTTCTGGAAATTGGTGCTAGTATGGGAAGAGCTGTTTGTATTCCATACATAGATTTTTTGTAGCAGTTGTTAAGCAGAGCAATTATCTAATGGAAATAGATACTTTGTACAATGGTTGAGGAGGGAACAGCAAGTGTTTTCTCTGACAGATAGGCTCACACTGAAGGTGTGAGAAAAAATATGACCTTTGTGATAAATTTGGCCAAAGCAAAAGTTTGCTGAGTGTTCAGAAGAATGTAAATATTAATTGTGCAGCTAATGCTGTCCAGTCACTTCTATAAAAATCATGCCATTTTTTTTGTAGAACAGCTTAAGTACTTATCGATTGAGAACTTCTGTAACTTCCAAAATGGAGGCAACCCCATATCTCTACAGGTATTTTAAATGACTTGAATTAATCATAGGCTTAAAAGTCTCTAGTGATCTTCGTTAAGTTTCCTGGGTTTAATTAAAACATCTGTGCAGTTTTAATTTATCGATTCATCCAACTCATATGTCATGTTTTTAACACACCCCAGCATGCTCTGCATCATTTTTAACCCGATTTCCACTTAACTAAAGCAATTAAATTCACCCCGGATTAATTAAAGCATCCATACTTTAGTGCTTAAGTCAGCGTGTGCTGCTTTCCCCAAATGGTTTCTGAATGTCAGAGATTTGACACACCTGATAGGTTTTTTGTCCTTCTGGAAATTCTTCTGTGGCTTTCTTCCTCACTTGCTAATGTGCAGTTTGGCAGAACTTGGGAGCTTGGTGATGCTGGGGTTGGGCAACTGAGGTAGGGAGAGCAGAGCTTGACTGC
Organism: Corvus brachyrhynchos; assembly: GCF_000691975.1. Taxonomy (NCBI): domain Eukaryota; kingdom Metazoa; phylum Chordata; class Aves; order Passeriformes; family Corvidae; genus Corvus; species Corvus brachyrhynchos. The sequence continues at coordinate 1,956,961 of NW_008236626.1, forward strand.
TGTGAGGGACATTCCCTCTTAATGCTGACCTGATGTTTGCCAGGGCAGAGTAGCACTACTCTTAAACCATTGAAATTAATTCTCTGTTCTGTAGTCAAAGCAAACAGTTTCATGAAGTAACTACTAAACCACCCCATGTCAGTGACAGTTTTTCACAGTTGTTCATTCTCCTGCTTCTGGGTGAATTTCTAGAAGATGACTTCTGCTTGGAAGAGCATGAGCTCTTAGAGCAACCTAAAAGATGTTGTAGATCTTTCTAATTGTCACTTAGAACTTGTTCTTAAGAACTTCCATCAGCCTGATGGAAGTTAGTGAAATTAGTGATCTCTGAAGAGCTGTCAGACCAGTCAAACACCATTCTTCCTGACCATGCAAATAGCATGTTTGTGAGGCACAAAGAGCAGGTGAGAGAAAACAGTCTTGGATTCATTCGATCTCCCATTCCAGAATGATTTTCTTGGGCCTAATTTTCGTAGGAGTGGAGCAGCTTCTCAGAAGGAAAGTAGTATCAAAATAGTGTAACTAGTAAAAGAGAAACAACATAAACCATGAAGTGGCCTTAGAAGTTATTTCAGATTTTCATATCCACAAATGAACTTCAGTAAAAGCTAATAGGTTTGCAGACAAGTAGTGAAATGTGCAGCCAACTGATTAAAATAGGTTTAAACAGAAAATATGAAAGAAAGTGTTGTCAAACAAAACCCATTGTGTTTTCAGACTACAACTAAGTAGATTCATATGTCTTCTAATTTTTAGAAATGTCTTGTGGGCAAATACTTGGTGTAAAAAGGGATATGCTAATTAAGGGCAAATATTTGGTGTAATAAGGGATGCGTAATAAAATAAGAGATGTTTCAGTACTTTTTTGTTTATAATAGTAATGTAAAGTCTAAAGCTAACATTTTGAATCAAGTTGACAGCAATTAATTTCTTTAATAACTGGGCTGATTTTCTAAAATGCAAATGCTTTCGATTCCTTTGGGTATAGTGATTTTGTGGATTTTAAGCCATTTAGATTAAGATTGTTCACATATAAATATTGCTCACATATTTCATTTTAGGAGAACAGGAACTTGATTGTAGCTTTTGCAGTGAATCTAAAATTATTTGGGGCTTTGGTAGACAGTTGTAGGATTTAACTCTAGCATCAGTAAAACACATCTTCTTCACCTGCTTACTTATTAATCTAATTTGTCCATTGAAGAGAAATTAACATGTGCAATCTAAATGCTGCATATGCATCACCAACATAAAGACCAAAAAGAGAAAAATGCCAGTACAGCGCGACTTTAGTCTCATCTATCAGGTTAGGAACCAGGCAGTTGTACACAACATTTGTCTTGGATCTTTCATCTATTTCTACTCCAGTCTGGAGCTGACCTCGAGAGCATTTATGGGCTTCAGATTTGACTGTCAAAAACTGGGATCCATCTTCTTTATATATTGGCAAAATTGTGCATAATCTCTCAGCAGTAGCAGCTTAATCTCTGCTAAAAGGAAGTCCAAGTGTGAGGTATTATGGAGTCTGAATTGATTATCCCCTAGAAGAACTGCACCCAGAAGGGTCACTGATAGGGCTCAATGCTAAGAAGTTTGACCTACATCTGTCTTCAGTTCCTGGTGATCAGTGAAAAGAAGAACAACTTTAGTTTCATTATGCAATTGTGCATTTCAGTTCTTTATATAACTACGAATTTGTGCAACTCCGTGTCCAAAGAGCATAGCAAGACTGCCCAGTCAGTTCAGTGAATTTTTGTCACTGAAATTCACTTCCTCCTCCTAAACAGGAGCACCTACAGATAAAAATAAATATTTTTCTTAGGTGTGGCAAAATTCTGTACTGTTCAACAAGGGCTGAACATATCTTACATAGGAGTATAAATAGTGTCTCTTCAGAATGTTTTGTTGGTTTTTTTCCCTGAATATGTGTGTTTGTTTAGAGGGAAGTAAAGCTGTAATGGTTGAGACCAAAATTCCATTTCACCCAGGATTTCAGCTATGATGGTGGCGTACAGCAGATAGTTGGGGGAGAGTAAAAATTTTACTTGTCTTTGTTGCTTCTCCATTAAATTCTACTGGTTCCAGAGATAATGTGTGCTGGGACTTCCTACAATAGATGAAGCCTCTTTGTGTTCAGTAGCCTTTGTAGACTTTCATTCCGTGAATTTGTATAATTCTATGATCAATCACAGAATGTTCTTCCATGAGTTTTAACTTGTTGATTAATTTTGTTAAAATTGTTTGATGGAACAGTCAGCAGTATTCAGGCTCTGTAGCTGATTTTCAAGTGCTCTCTTAGTTCAGTCTCAAGCTCACACTTGAACACTCAGTCCTGATTTTCCATCCTGTTTACATTGTGAACAGACAGCCAAGCTCATCTTTTTTGCACACCAGCTTGTGGTAAGAAGAATGTGGTTTATACCCAAGACTGGGGCTTGCGAGCATTACGGATACAACCATTCTGGCCCTTACCCAAATACCACCCCTTGGTGCAGTTTTGTCATGGGCATCTCACCACAAAATTCTGTGGTACACATTAAAAAATTAGATGGCACCAGAAATTATATTCTTCCTCTGCCATGTTTGAAAATTTACATTTGAATGTAAAGCTGAGCTGCTTGCAAAATAAGAGTAATATAAGGGCATTGCTTGTGACCTGGTGCAGGACAGGGAAGCATTGTAGGTACAAATTCAAAAACCTTTCCAGTCTGCATATATTTGTGCCCAGAGACTCAAATAACTTCGAAGAGAAGTATACCAATTTGTCTGTTTCATGAGGAGGAACCAAAAAAAAATCTGCAGTAGCGAACTGACAGCCTAGATCCTAGTGGTACAGGACTCTCTCTGCACCAGGGTAATGTTTGCTCTACAGCAAGAGAAACCAAGCCAGAACTCTGCCTTCTCATCCTGTTTGGAGCTTCAAGTAGCAGGCGAAGGCCTCTCAACCCAGCAGCTGTGTAACTAATGCAAGTTCTTCAACAGCCTCCAAGAGTTTGTCTCCTCAGATATCCTTTGCTGGTTTCTTGCCATGCTCTAGAAGAACTGCTCTGGTGAGTATGTGTGTGTGAACACTGGAAGGGGGGTGCAAGGAGTGTGTACACAGACAGCAGCTGGGATACCCATGGGTTGTACTGGACAAAGTGGTGGCTTTTGATGCCAGACCTTTTGGGCATTATCCCTTGCCATCTCCTCTCCTCATCAATGTGTTGTTACCAAATCACCTTTATTCATGCATCAGGGAATATGAACATTAGTCCAAAATAACCTCTAGAAAGAGAAATTTTAGAGGGATGTTTGGCTTGTTTTCCCTGCTCAATTAATGTTCTCAAATGTGTGCAGTCCACAGGACTCAGAGGTCTGTAGTGTCTGTTCACCAGCTGAGCCCCATGTTAAAAACTTAGTCTGATTTTGTTCAAGTAACAGTGAAGGGCATAATCCCATACCCAAAGAAACGTTTGGGGTTAATAGCTGTTGTGCTTATCCAGTCTTCACTCATGTTATATACCCTTGGGCCTAAGTTGCTTGAGTGTTGCTGTAACTGCTCCTGAAGACCTCTGTCCCCTTTTTTCCAGTGCTGGTGTGAGATACGCAATCAATCTCTCCACAGAAATGGGATGGAACTTGGTTGTTCCATTACATAAACTGCCTGCCTTTATTGCTTCAATAGACTTTGAGCAATCAGTTCTGTCCTGGACCAGGGGCCATCCACTTCACATGAGGAAACACAAGCAGTCCTAGATAGTAAGAACTCCAGAAGATACTTGAGGAGTTTGTACATCAGCTGAAGATGCCAGGATGTAAAATGAGGGTGAACTGGTTTGGGTCTCATTCTGCAGCTATATGATCTAGCAGATAGGCATGGCAGAACTCTTTCTAAGGCTACCTGCTCCTGTCCTCTATAGAAAAGCATCTTGATTCTCTCTCTTCCTCAGGCAGAACAGACTATAATAGCATAAACAGTCATGAAGAACTATTCCTTGCAGCAGTGACAAGCCAGCTTCTTATAATAACCTGCATCTTCCTGCATTCTTGCTTACATGTTTCTCCTGCAATCGTAGTGAGATGGCATTCTTGGAAATGCTAAAATCTGACCCAGAATCTCTGACATTTTTCTTATTCTCAAAGTGATATTCCTATTATATAGCTTGTAGAACAACTCCAGCAGAGGGTTGTAGATTAAACTGTGGCTTTAAATTGCAAGTGTCTTAATCTTAACTATATCCCCTTCATCCCTAAGGTTAAGTGACAGATTCTCTTGTTTGTCCAAAGTCAGTTCTGGTGTCACTGGCATCATGACTGCCCTGGCAAACCCCTGAAGGCAGATTGCTGTTCAACTTATAGACATGCTTCACAAGGACTGAATAGATTTGTGAACCATAGGAAGACCTCTGACCTGATAGAAACATGAAGAGAGGAATGAAAAGCTGTGACATGGCTTTCAGCTTTTCTTCAATTCCTGAAGCACCATAGCAGAGTCAGGGAGCACTAAAAAACTGCTGTGGGAGCTCTTTAGCCCAAAACCCACCACCATCCAGTAACCTTTCTTCTGCCATGCCAGGCTCTGGTATCCCAGAAGCTGAACCCTGAAATCCAGGTCAAAAGTAGGAGCTAAGAATGGCTTACTCATAGAAAAGTTCCAAATAGCAGATACACATCACCTTTAGCTGGACTGCAGTTACCCATTGCTTAATGAGACTTAGGGGCAAAGCAAGCAAAGAAGTGATCTTACAGCAGGTGTCTGGCACAGAATTATGGGTCCAGACCACTCTACCTGGGTCTAGAGAGGTCACAGTTAAGTGTCTTGGAGGTTTTTGTTGGTTTGGTTTTCTCTTTTTATTTATTTTAGTAAGGGGTTTATTTCTGCTCAGTCCCTCTTTCAAGGGAGAGTGCTGTTTAAATAGAGTTATTATCTCTATTTATAGAGTTTTCACTCCAGAGGAGAGGTTTGCAGAACAGAAATCCTTTCAGGAGTTGAGTGACACGTTGATCTGCAAAGCAACAAAACAAAAAGAGCTGTTCCTCACTCATATCCAGCTTGCAAGTCAGCTTCAAGTTTTTGTCGTTATAACTACTTGAACAAATGTGGTTTGTCCAAAGAAACTGTCTAATGCCCACGGATTCATCTAGCCTTCCTGGGACCTGTTATTCCATGCAGCTTTGTCACAACATGGTGACGAGTGGGGTGGGCAGAATCAAGTGTGTCCCAGTGCAGCTGGGGAATCCACACTGAGAAACCATCAGTAATGACAACTTTGAGTCTCTGCCGGGGCATGGAAGTGTGTAGAGAATTTGCATCGAGCAATATTCCTTTATTCCTTCCTTCTGTGGTGGACTTGACCAAAGAGACTGCAGGCTTCACCACCACACACCAGAGGTGAGGGTTGCCTTGTCCTAGAGAGAGAGATTTTTGTGTTAAAGTGAGTTCCAAATAAAGGGCCAGGGTCTGGTCAATGTTTCAGGGTGTGCAAGATGACACCAAGAAACTTGCCACTCGTGATCACTCCAGGTCTTCAGGGCAGGCTGCCTTCTGATCACCTGCCCAACATCCTCAACACTGTGGCAAATAAAGAGAGCAGGACAGAAATTATTAGCTTTCTTATGCTGATGTGAGAAAATGTATCAGTGTCAGCCCAAAATAAGCTTTTAAACTGCAGTGAAATGGAGAGTTGTGGACAAAGGAATTGTGCCCCCAGGTCTTCATAGCTAAAAAGTGGAAGTGGTGCCAGGTTGATCCCTTTCTTTCTGGCTCACCTGGTGACTTGCAGGAGCAGTAGCTGGACACCCGGGCAGGGAAAGGCTGTGCTGGGAACTGAGCCAGGCTCCACAGTAGAATGTGCAGGCAGAAAGAACAGTCACAGAGCATTCACACTGCTGTTAGTTCAGCGTGTGGTACTTCAGGGAAAGCTGTTTGGTGGTGAGGTGCAAAAAGATGTCAGATAGGCTGTCCTAGAGTGCAGTGTGGGGACAGTTTGTCTGTGTGCTATTTCAATACAGCTGGCTCAGTGAGCTTAGTTCTGAAACCAGCTGCTGAAAGCAAAACCAGTAGAAATTTAGCATAACCTTTTTCACTGAACTCAGTAAAGCACTTGTGAAGATATAGCACATCTGAAATGAAAATGTTGCTGATGGAAATTATATTTTACTCAAATTTCGGTTCATTTTTGCAGTGCATAAGAAAGCAACTGGACAAAACTTACAGTAAGAGAGAATACCAGGAATGCAGTAGAATGAAGTCCTCTTGTTACCAAAGGATGGATAATATGGATCTAAGACACAGGAGCAGTAGCAAACCCCAAACTTCAGCATGTTGACTTTGATACTGTTCTACTGTAGAAGAAAAATAGGCCAAAAAACATTATACATATTATATGACACGTGGCCCATGAATCTGTAGTCTTAATTGAAGTAATTCTCAGCACTCTAAATTTTAGCTAACATTTCAGGTTGGAAATTTTATTTTTTATTTTTTCGGATCAATTTTTTCCCATCTCAAATAAGAAAATTCATAAGAAAATCTATCCTGAAGTGTGTTTTTGCAGGAGATCAATGGGACAGCTAAGATTAATAAGCATTGCAGGACTGGACAGTGGAGAAGCTGGTTAACTGGACCATTGCACATTTCTTTGTAGGAAATCAATTACTTGGGTTCTTCTTGATCATTCGGGTTAAAGGGATAATAGAAGACATTAGGACCTTTTAATGATTAGTAGTAGCTTTTGAGTATATTTTTGGCACTGTAAAACTGGGTGTTCATTTCTAATTACTTTGAAGAGGGAAAAGACAGGGAAATACTTTTCTGTCTTTATCAAACTGCATCAGAGAGAAGAGCACAAAAGGATTCCAAGGTTTTCTCTAAGACTCACTTCATTACTCCCATTTTCTGTTATTTCTATGTTATTTTCTCCATTTCTCTGGCTGGTGACCACACATCCAGTCTTTGACAGGCATGAAAGTTCACAGATTGCCATGTTCCCAAGGGAGACGTGAGCACACAGGAGTGAATATGACTTAGTGAAACATTTATATGCACCTGGGTTTTAATAAACTACTTGTTTCTTTCCATTGCTCTGCATATGTACAACATCTGATTCCTGGCACCCAAGACCTACTGACTACTTTTATTATTCATATGCTTCACTTAATTTGCATAAATGAATATTTGCTCAGAATGTGTCTTACCCCCTTGAATAATACAATGGTGAGGGGTAAGGGTTAATGATGCTTTCTTGCCAATACACACAGGGTAAAAGCTGTCACTGGGATTCAGGGAAACAGGGCTCAGCAGGGACAGTGGTGGCAAGGTGCATTTGTAGTATCTGAAAGCTTGTGTCATTCTTGTGTTCAAGATTCTTACACTGAAAACCAAAGGGTCTAAAAAAGTTTGGGGACATTACATTAAAGAAGTGTTATGGTAGAAGAAAGATGCCATATAATAAGCTGTTGTGGGAACTGAACGTTTTGTGTTCCATCTGTGAAAATCGGATGTTACCTAGAGAAACAAAGCAGAGTAATGTCAGACTCAGATCCGTTCGCATCAGTTATACCAAGCATTATCAGTATTCCATAAAGCATAGGAGCTGTATTCTCAGAATGCCCAACACATATGTGCTTTATTAAATAGCAATCAAATTATTTCTTTGGGAAATGAAGAACTCAACCACTACGAATTATCTCAGATTTTTTTTCCCAGTACATGAATGTATTTGAGTATAAGTGTTTGATAGTGGATTTTTGGTGCCCTTTTACACAACTACATGCATGACCCTGTGTGCTGTTTTTCTTTCGTTCCATTTTCCAGCTGCCTGCCCGGTTCTGTGCAGTGGCAATGGTCAGTACTCCAAGGGCACCTGCTTGTGCTACAGTGGCTGGAAAGGTCCAGAATGTGACGTACCCATCAGCCAGTGCATTGACCCCTCATGTGGAGGTCATGGTTCCTGCATCGAAGGGAACTGTGTCTGTTCTGTGGGCTATAAAGGAGAAAACTGTGAGGAAGGTAGGATATTTCTTTTCTGTGTTGTGAGTTTGTTTTCTGGGTTTGGGGGTTATTTAATGGGTAGGAAAAAAAGGAAAGAACAGAATAAAAATCTAAGCATAAAACTGCTGTAGCAGATTATTTTAAAAGAGGGTAAAAATATAGTCCATCACAATTTTACTGAGCTATCAGAGTTCAGACAGAACTTCTGGCCTTCTGTATACATTGCTTTGCAGTATTAAGAGTGTCTGCCACAAGTAAACCTGAATAATTCCTTTGTTGAAGAGCGAAGAAAAATCTTACGGATTATGTTTATCGAACAATTTAGATGTGAAATGCAGAGGAAAAAGGAGCAGTAGTAGACAAAATTGTATAGCTTCAACTTCACACAAAGCACATATCAATCACTATTAAGACAGAAGCTGATGAAAAATATTTGAATGACTTAGATATCCATGTTGGTTACAGACTTAATGTGGGGCAAATTACTCCTGTTGGCTGCAATCATATGGGATTAAGGAAAGGTAGATGGCACACATGAACAATAACTGTCCTTTAAATGCAGAAAAGCTTTTCAGGTTGAAAAGTGTCCAGTTCCTTGAGTATGTAGAATGAGGAAATTTTTTAAAATAATCCATGCAAAATGTGATCATAGATTAAGCTCAATACTGGTTGTATTCACAGAGTTTTCTGTTAGAATGCATAACATAAATTGGAGTGCTTTTCTTTTTAAAATATATTACTATGCTCCAGAGTTTATTAATCCTCCAAATGGAGAAGCAGCTTGAGTACTGAAGTGATAGGGCTGGGATGTCATGCTGCTAGGATTTAGAAATCTCTCTGGATTATTCTGAATGGGTTGCAGAGCTTTATTGATACTACGTGTATCAATTTTTATCTTACCCTATAGTAAACAGTTGTCTCTCCCGCCAGAAAACAAAGGGAAGATAAACAAACCACTAAGGGTTTTATTCTCAGGACTACAGTCATCACCTTTAGGACAAGATCTTGCATTAGTCTGAGTGAGCTTGTGGTAAAAGGGAAAAAGAAACAAACCAAGGATCTTCACTGGTTCAGCTCATTCCTGTAGTCTCCTTCCACTAAATCCTCTCAACACTGGTTATTAGAGCTTTTCTCCAGAATTCAGTTGAAGAGTTTTTGTATTGCTTTTAATGGATTACATTTTAAACTATATCCAGAAAATGATGTAATGTCCTTTTTTTTCTCCTTAGAATTGATAGTTCTCAGTTCACCCTCAGTGTATGATACTAGGAGATATTCAGAAATTATCTGAAATGCCTTGCTTTAACTATCATACTCATCAAAATCATAGATGGAAAAGACTGTCTTTAACATGGTCTACAGCATCCAATCTCTTCCCCAGGAATGCAGAACCTCTCTTTCTGGTACTAACTGCAATTGTTTGCTTGGTCTCATTGAGTTTTATACATTTCATCATGTATTCTGTTGTTGTATAAATGTTGTGTTATTAGAGAGATTATGGTAGATGGCCTAAAATGGTCTTTGTTTCATTTAATTCTGGAAACTTTACATTGCAAGCCATTCCTCCCTCATTCTGATTGTAATTTCCAGCTACTTGCATGGAATTCTCTCTCTGCTTTCAGTTCTCTAGAATGGCTGTGGTCTATCTGGGCCAGACACCTTGGATGCCCAAACTCTGTAAGAGAAATAGGCTCCCATAGTGCTCAACCCGTGTTATCCTCAGGTGACTGGAACGGTGAAGCAAAGACATCAGCAGCTCCAGAGAAGTTTGTAGAACAAGGCAGTGCAGACCTTTTTGCAAAGGTGTTGTGCTAACTCCAGCCAAAACTGGGAACACAACAAAACTGTCAGTCAACAAAGCTTTTTGGGAGGTGAATTGCTATGTGAGATGAATGATATACATTATTTAATCAACACTGTGCTTGGAAGGATACGTTTTTTCTTTAGAAGATAAATGGGTTACAAAGGCAGGAGGTATTGATTACAAACTTGGAAGGGGCCAATAACACGGCAAGAACGGTTAAAGTAACCTTTTGCATATGTGATTGGGCAATAAATAAGTCAATAAATAATTCTGCAAATAAATAAAAATCAACCACCATGTTTCTACTCTAAAATTCCATTTCTTTTGTACATACTTCTTACATTAATTTGTGTGCTATGGGAGAAAGGGTGTACTGTGAAGTGGTGTTTCTCTAATTAATCATCTAGTCATAGTTAAAGTTTTTGCGAGAACTGAAATTTTACACTTTTAATGGTAGAATGATAGAAATAATGTTTCTGTATTTATATATAATATGTGAAATCTCCTCTATTGATTTGAACTGCCAAAAAAGAATGGCAAAGGTTGATTCATTTGCCATTTGCCGACTAGGATATTGAATTAGAATAAGTGGGTCAGCAATTTTTTTTTTCCCCAATAGCTTTTTATTTCTGATATTCATCATGGTCATATTGTTCAAACAATTTACCTGAAATGAAAGTGACACCAAAATCAATATTTTTGATGCACAATTTTTGCAGCATAAACACTGTTTTTCTATTAACAAATTTGCACAGAAGATGAAGTGGGGCATTTGTCAGGCTTCATTCAGTCTGCTTTGGGGGGAACGCAAGTGAAATTGCCAAATTAGGTTAAGTTAAGGGTGGTTTTCTTGTCACTTTCCTGGTCGAGTCATTTTTCAATGACATTTAACTTCGTAAGTGTAATTCATGGCTCTTTGGGGACTTCATGGTACATATTGTTCTGAAAACTCCTTGACCTCCTTTTTTGTCCTTAAGGATATAAATTGCTTTCAGTACTCTTTTTGTCAAATCTACAGAGGGCCCAATACTAAATGAGCTCTAATGATCTGAGCTGCCAGGGGGCTGTGAGTTCCAAGCCTAACATACTTGCTAAGGCGCATTCTCCTTTGTTTAAACACCAAAGATGGTCCATTTACAAATCCTGATTAAATACCATTGTAAACCTTGCTACACCTCAGGGCCAGAACCTTTGCAACACAAGTCAGAGCAGTTCTATTGCAGGTAATCACATTATGCTAATTTCAACAGCCGAGGATCTGGCCCCAGATGATAACTCTGAGCATGTATTAAAATAGACCAAGATTGGAGCTCAGAATAAAAACTCTCCTCAGTTTAAACTTTGAAAGCTACTACTTACCCAGATGATAGAACAAAACAGCTGTAAAGCACATTGGTCTAGAACAAAGGACAAAGGTGTTTAGTGTGTTATCCTGTAAAACAAGGGAGGCTGGGGGCTTAGGGGCATTGATAGGCTCATTCTGTAGAAATAAATCAAAGCTGCATGAGCACTGTAATTCAGGATAGGTGGAAGACAGTTAATTTACGTAGCAGAAGGTGGTGTTTTTCATATGCTCCACATTCCTTTCATTAGTGCTTTTGTTTGAGAAGGAAGATGATACATTCCTGACAAGGAGAGTACATTATGACTTATCATTATCTCCTAGAGTTAGCTGTCCTATAACAATGTTATACACGTGTTACCCTTCTACATTTTCTGTTAAAATATATATTCTAAAAAAAACCAGAATAGACCAAATGTAGGGGGGAAGCAACCTTCATCCTAAAAGTAAATGAACCTAAGTTTTTGTGTACTTTGGTTCTTTATTCAATCAGACTGTTTTATCACTGCTCTGTGTCCATTGGGACACAGAAATTGTATGAAAGATACATTTTAAACTTCAGACAGGTTATAATTTGGCTAAGTACAAAGAAGGGGTAACAATATGGGACAAGCACTCTGTATAATTTAAAACAGTTGATGAATTTATCAGCTTTGAGGTGAACCACAAGCCAATCTTGGTTTACCTATAAATATGAAATTGCTTTATAATATTTTCATGTCTGACTAACTCAGCTTTAAATCTCAAAGAAAAAAAGGAAAAACAAACCCAAAACTATAGCCAATGTCGTCATTAAAATGAAAATCTTGTAAGAAATTTTACAGTAATTTATTCCTATACTACCGTAGTTTGATAACTTATGCTATTGCATCTCTAAATGTCCCTGTCTCAATCCTCTGCCTGTATCTAATCTATATACTTGCTTTAAATGTTCTGCAACTAAATAACATAGTTTGACAAGGCTCTATTTTTATAGAAAAGTTGAAATTTGAAAGATCAAGTATTGTTCACATCAGGTAGAGTGAAAATGTCTCTGCCTTAATTTAGAAGGATCAATTTGGAAAAGATGAGAGATAAATCACTTTCATTATAAACTCAGATCTTCCTGAAGCAGCAAGAGGGAATGCCAATCATTCTTGGTCCTGCTGTTGTGAGCTAATATATACCAGTCATGAGATGAATTCAAGTTATTTCAGACATGAATTTGACCTTGGCCTTCAATTCCACAGCAAAAGGCACTTGGTAAAGCCTCCATGTGGATACTGGCAGTAAAGCATAGTATTCTTATACAGATTCATGATATAAGATGAAAATTTGGAAACTCATAATGTTACTGATAAAGTTTATTTGAAAGACAGCTTGTAACATTCCTTTATAGGACTGAAATAGCAACTGAAATTTCATTGCATCGTTTTCCATCGTAACTATTTTCACTTTGTTGTTTCTGGGTTGAGATCCATATCTGTATCTGGTTTTACTTCTTTAAGAGAAATAATCTGCTGGTTTAGAATATGGGTTGAAGTAACCAGGGCTCTCAGTTTCACATCTCAGCTACTAAGGGACCATGGAGCAAACATTTCAGAAGTGCCTGAACGATCAGGAGTCTAAACAAAGCTGAAAGCCACTGACATTTTGACTTCAAGGTACTTGAAGTGGCTGTCCTAATGTTGTTCTCACAATGCTCTGGTATTTCAATAGTAATAATAGCAGTTTTTATAGAGGTACTCCAAATAAAAAAATCCTTTAAAACTGCAAATTATTAACTTATTTTATAATTTAAATACAGTTCATGAGTCATTGGAGCTTCAGTGTATTTCAGGAGATATGTCTCCAGGTTTATGTGTGAAACTCTGACTATATATATTTAAATGCCATTTTTAAGTCTTCATGCTTCTCCACCAC
>NW_008236626.1:1970008-1990780 GCF_000691975.1 Corvus brachyrhynchos
AAGCTGTCATTGCACAGTCAAACCCTGCTTGATTTACTTAATGTAAAATGTAAATGACTTCACTTTCCAATTCTCAGACCAGGTATTAATATGACTCGGAGAACTACCTCAAGTTGCTTTATTTATCACCGTGGTACAGACTTTTCAGAGCACGTTTTCCAAACATCCCCTTGTGTGAAGTGACCCTTCTCTGCATTGTTTTTGTTTTCTCCCGTAGTGGATTGCTTAGACCCGACGTGCTCCAACCACGGGGTGTGTGTGAACGGGGAGTGTCTCTGCAGCCCGGGCTGGGGAGGAGTGAACTGTGAGCTGCCCAGAGCCCAGTGCCCTGACCAGTGCAGCGGGCACGGCTCCTACCTGGCTGACACGGGGCTTTGCAGCTGTGACCCCAACTGGATGGGCCCCGACTGCTCCGTTGGTAAGGAGGTTTTTCCTGATTTTCCAAGATTGTTGCGAACTGCAGTAACGATTTAGAAAGTTGTCTTTGTTAAACATTTGGTCTTGTTTAATTTTCTTGGGAAGAGATGTGTATGTATCTCTATATATATTTTCATGACATTCTTAATTTGGGACTGTCAGCTGAGGGTGAGGTGGGTGCAGATTAGGAGTTTGTGTTTTGTTCTAACACTGATTCTCTTTTAGCGTGAAAAAGTTACGTAAGTGTACTTCTGTTTCCCAACTGTAAATGAAAATGTCCATCATTTACGGGAAAAAAATACAAGGAATTTTGCTTTTACGTTGTCAGCTGAACCTTGAGATGGTACTGTAGGTCAAAACCGAATCTCTCAAAATAATATTTACCTTTTTCACAGTTACTCAGTTATTTTCTAAGATTGATCAGCTAGAATACCCCACCAGTGACATGAATATCAAGATGTGTTTTCTGCTTCATGGATAAGCAGTCAGAAAATTCATGAATGAGAGTTTCACTGCCACTTTCTTTGGTGATGCATGGGGCAAAAGACCCTTCTGCTTATCTGCAATTTCAGCTAGCAGAGAGCAGTAGAATTTTTGGAGTGGGACACTGGATAACTGACCATGTTAGTAATAGGAATCTAAAATCTCTCCTTGGAAAGTAACTTCTACCCATCATTCTAAATGACCCTGAATTGCTGCCATTCTCTGCCAAATGAGTTTTAGGTGAGTTTCAGTCTTATTCTTAGCAAATCAATATCTGTCAAAATCACCCGAGGTCCAGGTTTGAGTAAAGCAGAGCCACCTGCTCCCTTCCTTTGCTGTTGGCAGGTGTTGGGGACACCACCTCTGACATGTGTTTGTATCTGCGTGGAGGATGCAGCTCTACAGGTCTGTCCAGCATACATTAGCAGATTTTTTCTAAACAACTTTTAAACAGAATTTAGTTTGCTTTGAAATAAAAATTAAATGCCGGTCTTCATCAGAGTATGAGCAGGCCAGCTTTTGAGAGGCTGTAGTTTTGAGCAAAAGCATTGCTGTTGTGTTCCCTTTCCCTTCCGGGCGCAGGGCTGGCTGTAACTCCTGTTCTCTCTCCTAGAAGTGTGCTCCGTGGACTGTGGCACCCACGGCGTGTGCATCGGCGGAGCCTGTCGCTGCGAGGAGGGCTGGACAGGAGCGGCCTGTGACCAGCGTGTGTGCCACCCCCGCTGCACGGAGCACGGGACTTGTAAAGATGGGAAGTGTGAATGCAGAGAGGGCTGGAATGGGGAGCACTGCACCATTGGTAGGCAAACGACAGGCACCGAAACAGGCACATATTGCTTTCTTTTCATAAATCGTAGAGACATAGTTACTGTCGTGGACTGTAATAGGCTGTTCCCTTAAGGACCCACGTGCTCTCAGGTAGTAACCCTGACTCAAAATGTGTTGGGAGAAATGCAGATAGGCTCTTGGAATCATTTCAAATCAGTAACAAACCAGTTTGTAGAGGAAAAAAACCCCAACAAATTCCACATTAGTAAGTAAAGATGTAACAAATGGTCCATCTCAGTATCATTTGAGCCTGAATGATTTTCAGACTTAACTAAGCATGCCTTTGTGTGAATGGCCTCTTTTTTAATTTCCTGGTCTGATGCATCAGTGCTCTCCTGCTGTTGTACATCACATCTGAAACACACCCCCACCAGCACCACCCAGAGCAGGGGTCAGGTGGTGGGGGAATGTGTGTTCCCGGTGGTACAGGAACAGCTCCCTGCCACTGTCCCCTGCTGTGCTGTGACAGTGGCCGGGGTGGTTACACTGAGACAGAGACTGCATGAGGGGACATCTGAAACACACCCCCACCAGCACCACCCAGAGCAGGGGTCAGGTGGTGGGGGAATGTGTGTTCCCGGTGGTACAGGAACAGCTCCCTGCCACTGTCCCATGCTGTGCTGTGACAGTGGCCGTGGTGTTTGCATGGAGACAGTGCCAGCATGGGAGGGCCCGTGGGCTGCTGTGAGCCCCTTCCCTAAGAGCCTGCTGCTCACTGCAGCATCAGCATCACAATCTCAGCTGGGCTCTGTCAGCCTGGGAAGTTCAAAAGGATCATATTTACACAAAGCGATGATGTTCTATCCTCTCCATTACCGTGCTTGAAAATTTACTCTGAAGAGGAATTAATTGTTCTTAAATTAAGTTTATTTTGTCTCTACAAGCAGTCAGACAGTCTATTTGGATTGTTTTGAAAAGTGACTCAAAGCAAAGGAGAAAACTATTATTTTGCCTGAGCTGTAATCAAAAAAGGGAAATTCTCAGTGACCACATTCCCTCTGAGAAATCTGAGCAAATTCATTTGGAACAAGAGTATCCCATCTACTGAGCCTGTGAGGTACAGGCAAGTCTGCTTTTCTCCAGAGAATTTTTGGAGAGCTGTGAAATATACCTTAGAAGAAATCTGGTGAGTCCAAATCCAAAGTCGTGTTGTTTTCCTTATCTTAAGGTGGTGAATTTAACAAAGAAAAGAGTAGATCACTTGAGATTTTCATGGCAATCAGGGACCTTAATGGGACAGTCCTATTACAAGTGAATTGTTATTTCTTTACTTAAAAGTATGGTGAGATTCTTGCATCCCTCAAGCTGTTTTTCTTTTTCATTCCCCTCTGATTTCTCTCTGGATATATAAACCATTTCTGATACACACATGAGTTGGAAACTAAAAGTGTACTCTCATTGGAGAGTCAAAAAAAAAGAAAAATTGATACATATTTTCGGGGCATATCCTTTGATGTTGTGGTGCTGCATGCTTCCACCACACTGTGCTAATATGATTTAAATCAAAGCTTTTATGACTGAACACTTTGTGACCAGCACAGATGCAGAGTGTTTTTGTCATAATTGCTTTCAATCTTCCATCATACCAACATACCTCTGCTAGATTAATCCAGGCATTTTGTTTTCATATTAAGTTCTTCCCAGGTCTTTACAAAATGCCTAGTATGTATTTTTTTCATTAAATTCTGTAATAATTGCTTATTTCAGAAGTTGATGCTTTGCACAAAATTTGTTTTGCTTTATAATCTCTTAGTAATGTGCCAATGTTTAGAAGTAATTAGTGTATGTAAAGTCTTCATTACTGTGCAGACAAAAAGATGCCTTTTACCAAGATCTCAAAAGTATTCTGAAAATTGCAAGCTGAACTACTGAACTCTGAAGTGAGATTTTAAGTCTAATTTTCAGTGCTTTGAACAAGATATCTTCCTTGCTATTGATGTATATAATCAATTCTTTCCAGAGGAAGGGTGATACTTCTAAAGTGATTAAAATATGCATAAGCTTTTTTTGTTTGGTACATATTAGAAAGATTTCCTTGAAACTTAGTGTGGTCCTGCCTGTGGCAAAGATGAAACTAGTGCAAAAAATTCAGATATGCCCTTCTAGTTATCGTGGTTTAAATTTGTGCAGTCAGAAGTTGTCTGTTGCATGCAGACAGATATTCTTGTGACAGGCCTGTATTAGTAAGAATTTTAACATGGTCATTTCCTGAGGCCATTTACAAAAGCATAAAGGCTGATGCCAGGAATGTCATTGAGTTCAGAGGAATAACTCAGCATGACCCCACTGGTTTGTGTTACATGGGGCAAACACAGAGTTCAGAGGAAAAGGATGGTAAAAGTGATTTTTGTCAGTATTGGTACAAAAAATGCTAGAAGTTACCATTGGAAATTTTGTGCTTATAGTGAATTGATAGTTTGGTACAACGATGAGTTGCTCAAGATGTTTTAAACACTGCTGCGAAGAACTAAAGTGCAGTTAAATTTTACAGAAACTCACTGTAATTTAGAGTATTGCCTTTATGGTTTCATTTTCAGCTGAAAGTTTGACACACCATTTAATGTCAGAATTACTGAGGAGTGTCCACCTAAAAAAATGCCACAAATAATCCTTTCTGGAAGGTACCTGACAAACTGCACAGTCAGTTTGTCCTAAGGCAGAAAATGCAAATCCTGTAGGAGAGGTTATTTACTCTGAATTTCCATTTTTGTTACACTTAGTCTGAAATGAAGTCAGCAGAAGAACTTGGCTTTGATTCAAGTGACTTTAGGGCAAGTCCACTTGGAATAAATATCTGTGAGGAAGAGAAGGAGATTTCTATATAAAAACCATTTTCTTTGTGCTTCTTTACCAGTTTCATGTGTTATATTTACATGGCAGTGGAAAAGAAAACATCATAGTAACCTGCAGGTATCCAAGTTCATTCGGGATATTTTATTCTATTTAATATCAAATTAGGCTTTAATAGATGTTTGACAGAATGTGCACTCCTTATCATTTCATTGTTGAGTATCTAAGCTCAAAAGTTTTAGTAGAACTGCTTTTTTTCTCTCTGAATTACCTGGTTTAAGGAAAGCACTCAGAAAATCCTCGCAGAACCACAGTGTGAGCTCAGTGTTAGCACAGTGCAAAGCAGCTTTTGCTGTGTGCAATAGAATTATGTGTAAGAATCAATGCAAATAAAAACACATGCATGTTCCAAGTTACACAGATTTTGATAAATCTATATCCAAATAATATAAAAGTGAAAGGACTGGGTGTCTGGTCTTGCTCAGATGCTTTTCCTAGCAGACCAGAACTTCAGTTCACTTTGCTACTTCAGGTAAGAAAAGAAATTGCTTACTGGAGTGGTGATAAAGAAAATTAATCTTTTTCCAGTGCAAAAATAGACCTGTCAGGATATGTTTATTAAGTGATTACTATTCATTGATTGCAATTATGGAGGAAGTTATAACTAAATAATAGAGGGTAATCTAGACGAGGGAAAAAATATTGGAAAACTAATAACAAAGTGAAAGAAAGGTATAGAAGTTGTTAATCTTGAACCCATTTCATGACAGAAATTTAAGATGGAGATCTTAGCTTTTCTTGAATCATCTGAGTGTTGTTAAAGCATGCTGTTATAAAACAGATCTGTTACTTTCACTGAAAATATCTGGATGTTTAAAACTGTTGTTTTTAAATGCTTGCAGAGGGTGTTCTGCATATAAACTGTCAAGATAATATTCCAAGGACAGTGTGATATATATGGAGATCTTATGAAACAGTCAGAAATACCATTTTTAAAGTGTAATTCCATCTGTAGTTCATATCCCTGCAGCATGGACTCCTATTAAGTTATTGGTAAAAATCTCACTGGGAGACCAGTGAAACCAGGAATGAATCCTAAATATTTACAAGTAAAATTTAAATGTCTGCAAATGGATCTTTTAAGGTGATCTCTGACCAGAAGGTGATACATGAGGTTTTCTTTGTGGCTGCCTGTCATATTCCCAAGCCTTGCTCTTGTCTGCTCATGTCCTCCATCAGATGTAGGTTAAGCACTCCTTTTTAGACAGAAAGTGGGCAAAGATTATTCTCAAGGCTATTTAGTAATATGGATACTCTGCTGCAGATTTTGATCCAGACAGTTCTTACATTTCATGTTCCTTTCTTTATTTTTCTATGCAAATGAGCTGTAGCCCTGGTACAGACATTGAAGCTGGATCTCCACCTGCCTGCCTGCCAAAACACAAACAGGTGATGTGTCCCTCTCTGCAGGCTCTGCTTAGGTTCATTTATCTTGGAAAAGACCCTTAAGATCATCGAGTCCGGCCATAAACCTCACACTGTTCCTGGCCTTGGTACTGCTTTCGGAAATCTAACTCCAGTCAGGGATCAGCCACTCACTTTCCCCCACTGAGTCCTTGGCCCCTGTAGTAAAACTCTCAAAACTGTAGGACAAGTTCCTTAGTAAAGAAGGGGTTTGGAAATCATATTAGCTCTGTATCTTCTGTGTTTTCAGGGCCTTGAATAAAGATTTGAGAAAAGCTAGGATTCTGTCACCTACATGGCGGAAAATAACCTAATATTTACAGATGCATAAAAATGTACAGGAAAAAGTAAGGACTCTGTGTCCAGGGTGATTAAGAAGTTTAAGTTACAGTGCAAGATATTTGTGTTAGATTCTAGGAAAAACCATGTTACCAGTAAATGAAAAACTAAAGGAGATTGTCCAAGCAAGTTGTGAATTCCTCATCAATGAAGTTTTTATCGAGCATTTAGACAAAGATCTGTCAGGAATAACAGAGGTAATTCATCCTGCCCTGGGGCAGCAGGCTCACCAGGAAATCATTGCACTCTATGAACTCTCTTCCAGTTGTCTCTTAAATGAGCTTAAGAGGAAGCATTCCTTCTAAGGACTTTATTTTATAATGGCCTCCCTTAAGAGTTGTACTGTCATTCCCTTTAAGAATCCAATGCCACTGTTGGAAGTAGAATTGATAATTTATCCAGCCAAGGAGACTAGTCTATGTGTTCTGTATTTGCAGAGCAATGGGTTGTCAGTGTGCATATTGAGCCACTCTGAAACATCCAAACAAACTTACACCCAGTAGGTAAATACTTTAAATACTCTCCCTTTAAAGGTGAACACTAGGTGGACCATATTCCACCTCTGGTTTTAATAAGAAATTGTTTACTAAAAACTGTTCCCCCCAAGTGCTTTGGGATGACCTTTCCAGCTTTTAGACATGTTTATATTTTCTATCAACTCGATGGAATACCACAAGTGTAAAGATTGAGTTCTTTACCTTATCATGGACTCAATAATCAATAGAAACATGAATAATGCGGCATTGTGTTATCTTTGGATGTAGCAAGATATTTTTGTCCCATGATAATGCTCTTTGTGTCAAAGATTTTTTTCTTCTACTACTGATTTCTCTTGTTGTAATTACAACGGTAATGATTCAAAGATGAGGCAATTTTCAGGAGAGATGGAAAGTGTGTGGGAGGAGGCAGTGGAAAGCCATCGTATCTGACAAAGAGCAATTTAGAAGGAGCTAGATATATTAGACTTCTCCAATGCATTTCTAACTTAAAATTAATCTGTAACAGTTTATAACCTATCAAGGCATAAAAAACCCTCTAACAATGATGACAGGAATTTAGATTGCATGTTCTGAGGAGGGAGTAACACATTTTTTCATTTCATTTGAAAAATGCATAGTCTATTTGGGTCATGACCACTTTTCATTACTGCTGCTATAGAGATATGTTGGTAATATATATATATATGATGACATGACCAAAAATGTTCGAGATGTTTGCTGTTCCTGAACGTGCAGATTCCAGTTCATCACCTGTATCACATGGTTATCCCACTGTTTTCACACCTGGAAGCAGATTTCTCGTGATGCAGCCTTTTAGGTATGTGGTGCCAAGCTTTCATTGGAGTTAAGGGGTTGTTCCCGCTGTGCCTCTTCAGCAAAGCAGAAGAGCAGCAGGTACCTCATGAGGCAACTGGAGAGATTCTCAATGATTTCTGTCACTCACTGCACATCACTCACGTTTTCACTTGCGTCAAACACAAAAAGTAGAACATTCTACTCAAAACGTGGAAATTTTCCTTATAGGGTGGAATTTTGGTAACATATGTTATGTCATGTTACATTTTATAACCAAAGCCAAGGAAAGGTACTTGTCACTTATATAAATGGTCATCTAGTCCAGCATCTCTGTGCTTCAGTAAAGGTGCAAGTTTGGTAAAGAAACATCTGGTAAATAAATTTATTCCTGGAAAGCTGATGCTTCTTATTTATCCCAGCTACATTCGCTACAGAGGTGCTTTGTTGGTTGTCTCATCTTTGTCATCTTCTATTTCATTTCGAAAACTTCTGAATAAAATCTCCTGGCTGTAGAGTCCCCAGGTTCCATACTATGTAGATGGCTCTTACTTGGGATTTCTGGTTCTGGTTTGTAACTTGGCAAATTCCTATGCCCAGCACTGAAATAATACTGGCTACTTTTGTGGATCAGGGATGAGTAAACTTTCTAAACTCTTTCTGTGGCACTAAGGAATCCAGAACTGCAATATGCAACCACTTAATTTTATCACAGCCAAGCAAGGTAGCTGATTATGAATACTTGGAAGAAAATATTCTGTGTAGAGATTTATGTATAGTGAGAGTGGTTTGACTTTCAAGGAGTTTAGAAACAGAATTCCTTTTCGTTTGCAGAATTTTCAGGGGCAGCTGGGGATCTTTTTTGGCTGAAAGGCAAGCTTATTCATGAGGAAGAACTTTCCTGTTTGCATTCTTTGCTGAGGGCTTCCTGTAAATGATTGAAACATGTCACAGCTTGGTATCAGAACACTTGAGTGGCTTTTTTCTTTCTCTTTTTACAGGATATTTGTGGAACATGACCTTATTTCTTTCCTTTCTAGCCCAAAAAATTTAATGAGTATGTTTTCAGCATAACTTCCTGCATTTTGTCTGGTACTTCAAAGGTGCACCCAGAAGATACTGGTGAATAGTTTCCCAAACTAAAACCACATTTCTTTTTCTCCTTTTGGAGGGGCTTCTTCATGAGTTATATTGATTTTCTGGCCAATTCTTGAACTCTTAAAAGACCACAAAAAGAGAGGGAGGGCAATCAATCAGCGAGCTGATCTGACTTTTGAAAGGGCAGAGCCGATTATGCTGTTCATAGCAGTATTCCCAGAGTCAGACAATCTTCTCTTCTCCTGAAGATAATATTTTCTGTATTATTTTGTACCCTGTGGTGTCAAGCAGAGCTTCAGCAAGTGACTGAATTACACAGTGTTGCTGGAAACAAAACAAAGACATGGGAATGCTTGTAAGAGGTCAGTGACATGGGTTGTATAGAGATAGAAAGGCAGTACTGGATCTTGAGAAATAGATATGTATATACATATGTGTAATATTTATACTTACTAAGAAAGGAATACAAAGGAGAACAATACCTGCCCATCCTTTTGAGACCTGCTGTTCGTGTTCCTGTTAAAGATACCTTTTCTTGATCACTTCCATTCTTCTTATACATTCTCAAGGTATCATTCTTGCATTTTCAGTATCAGTTTCACATAATCTTTCATGCTTGAAGATGCAAATAAAGCCAAACGTGTTTTGCCTGACTGCTGCAAACTGTGGAATAATATTTCAGGTGCAAAGCTTTGCAAACTTTTTTTTTTCAGGTTCTTGCCAATTTAGTATCAAATTAACAGTAGGATGCATTAGAAGTTAGAAACTTGTTTTCCTAAGATATTTAACGCATTTGAAATTCTCTACTCAATATTTTCTTAGTTTAACGTTGTATTAAAAATATTAATGTCAGAAATAAAAAGGAAAAAATGGTCTCTGTAGTACCTCTGAGGTGTCAGTTCAGGATTTTGCTGTGTGATCTATTTAGGGCTTCAGGGAAAAATGAAACTATTGAAAGCCTTCTCTTAAGCTGTCAGTTCTCTCCTGTGCAGTAACTGCTCACTGAGGATGAATACACACTGATGCTGAATATTGATACATCCTCCTTTCACTAAAAGTCCTTACTTAGACAGCTTTTTAAAAGATCTTAAGGAATGAATATGGGGACTTGTTCAGGGCACAAGTTATGAGGTATCATGAGCCATTCTTATTGAAGAAAGTTTTTACAAAATTTATGTTATCCAGCTCTTTTCTCTTGTTCGTTCTTTCTTTCTTTCCATCCTTGTTCTGACCTGCTTATGAAATGCTCAGTAGGATAACGATGCTTCTGGAGATTATTCCTGTGTGTCGCCTCAGCCTGTTTCATTTTACATATCGTTTTTCTGTACATATAAGAAGAAGCAAAGTTTGCTGTCCAGCAGAAATCATCGTAAATTATAATATAATATAATATAATATCTCATTTGCCCAAAGAAATTGCAAGCATAATTTGAGTTACTGAAATGTAAGAGCTAAATACAAACTTGAGTATTCTTAAAGGCATTTGGGTCTGATGTTTTCAGTCCATGTTCATCTCTTCATGTTGAAAGTGAAAATAATTGGAATAATCCTGAGTTGCTATTACCTGATTTATAGCTGCCAAGAAATTGTGACCAACTGTGTAGATTTCTACAATTTCCAGCACATACTGCTGTCGTGTTTTCAGTGATGTAGTGTTGATTGGCATATAACTGTCCATCTCGGGCTGCCAGTTGTCTTCAAAACACATCCATGCTGGGATAGATGGAGACAAAGCAGTGCTGGTGTCTCATTAATCAGCAGTTCACAGTCATGCTGCTGAAAGCCAAAGGAAAAGCAGGACATGATACATTAAGCTTGCTGTGTTTGTCGTCATCCCCTCTTCGTTCACTAACTGGATTAGAGCAGAAAGGGTTCATGGCCCAGCTGTTCCCTGAGGATTTTCAACTCTGGGAGCTGACCATGAGCACTGCACACTGCACACTTAAATATTTCACTCAAAAAGAGGACCTCTCTTAAACAGTTAAGCAGTTTTCATGGAAGAGTAGCAGGTTTGCTTTCACAAAGGCTTCGGTGTGACATGGATCATAACATTATCCTTAATGAGAATTTAGGCAGAGGAGATGTGGCTGTCTGCTTATCCATGTGAAGCTTTTCTCCCTCTTGCTCTACTACACTTAAAAGATATTTTTACCCCTGCCTTACTGTGATCAGCCATTTGTGTGGCCCATGAGTGGTGTCTGACATCCGGGATGGATTTTCTTGTGGTGGCTCACTGGTTTTTGGGAGCTGTGCAGCTGTGAGTCCCAGATGTTCAAGTGTCAGACAGTCTCTGGGTTCTCTCAAGCACGGTTCTCGAAACAGCCCCCAAAGTCCTGCCCACCTCACTTGCACTTCCTCTGTTCCACAATGCCTTTTCAAAGGCCATGGGTGTCCTGCATTCTGGACCTAGGAGCCATAATTTTGACAACCAACCATCTAAATTCATTGCTTTTTTTCCTAATTCCACTGTATTTTTAGTTTCTGTTTGCAGTTTTTAATAGTCCAGTGCAAAGCAAGTTGATCAAATTCAGCATCAATAGACTGTGGCTTGCTTTCAAAGTGCTGTAAAATAAGATACCATCAAAATAGCTGCTAGAAAACATTGAGGTATTTCTTTTTTAAATGTTCCAGCTTGATTAGGGTAGATTGAACTACATGAGCTAATAGTTAATTGTTCATATATTTGAAAAGTATAAACACTTCTAAAATTTTAATTTATTTTTACATGAACCCATATAAAGATGAGTTTCTTCTCTGTTTAATTATAAAATTTCAGATGAGTATTTTCTTAGGTAGATGTTGGAAGACTAAAGTTATTTAAGAGTCTGAAAAATGAGTAAGATTCAGAATTCTTCTAGACCACATATGTTTTAATTTGCCTTCAATTAGTTTTTTGTAGCATTGAACAACTGAGCTAAAGAACCACAGTTCATCAAGATGCAGTCCCCATTCTGAAAAGAATTAGTAGGGATAATAACTTTGGAATCTAAGAAGTGAATATAATGGTGTAATTGTAATTAAAACCATTCTTTTTAATTAAAAACTAAATCAGTTTGTAGTGAAAAATATTACTAGGTTGCTAGGTTGTGATTTTAGGTTAGAAGCAATATTAAAAGGACAATTATCCAAAAGCACAAATTATCAAAGAAAAAAAAACAGCAGTTTAGGAATAGCATTTTTTGCCTTGTTCATGGTGGTTTATTGATTTTAAAAGTGGTGCTGCTTCAAATACTGTGATTTTCCAATTGTTAGGAATCAAACAGAATTGCTGAGTTTCTTGTGGAAGGAGTTCCTCAAGAATAGCACTGAAGCTATTTCTGTAAGTTTACCATGTACAAACACAAACCCCTAAATGCCCCAGGTGCTGATTCTCCTAAAAACAGAGACACATTAGTACAGATGAGAGAACTGACTTTTTGTTTTAACCACTGGGAATTCCAGAGAGTAGAACTCAGTCAACACAGTTTAAATATAAACTGATCTGTCTGCTTTCCATTCCACAAAGCAAGGCAAAATGCATGTATGCTGGGTTACAGATCACTTATCTCTCAAACGAACAGAGGAATTAGCATTATAGCATTCAGTCTCACAGTGGAAGATAGTGTGCTCAGAATTAAGTAGTTCTATAAAAAGAAGGGTGTTTCCACTTCCCCTTCCTTATTTTATTTTTAAATTGTAGAATCCCTTGGATTTGAACCATAAATGTATCACTGTAATCAAGAAGCCATGAATCATTATTTACTGTTGATAAGTGAAAAACACAATATGAATTTGTTAAAATGTTTGCAGATTCTGATTAATCCTTACTTTTTTTTTTTTAAGGGTAGTTTGATAACAGTACAGGAAAAGCAGTAGCAATGTGCCTTTTCTTGTTTCAAAAAAAATTGAGAAGATGTTTTAGGTTTAAGACAGAAAATCACTGCATAGGAGTTTGTTAGGATTCTGAAATGGAGGTTTACACTGCTCCCATGTGGCATTGCTAATAGCTGAATCAGGGTGGGGGGAGTGTAATGACACAGATTTTTAGATATAATTCATCTTCTTGTTGGCTTTGGAAACTAGGGGTAAAACTGCTTTTTTGTTACTGTCTCCCTTGGATCATTATTAATTGATTCTTTATCATGGAACTAATCCATATATATCTTCATTGTGTCCTGTGAATGTTTGAAACTTTTTTTTTTTTTTTTTGGCAAAGTAAGTCAGAAATATTGATTTAGAATGGAGAAAGCCTTCCATATTTAGAGAACAGAGTATCAGAGTCAAGGTCACCCTGTTTGTGAAGGCTGAATGGACAACAGTCATTTGAAGGGAATAGTGGGTGAGTTACACAGCCACTGTTGAGTTACAGAGCCAGTATTAAATTGTTCCTGCAAAATTCCTCGCAGAGGTGGTCATGGACCGGAAACCCAAACAGTGCCCAGACCCTGTTGTTCTTGCACTGAAGGGGAAATGAAAAAGTCTACACAGATGTCTAAGCATTACCTTGCTGTTGCAGCTTTCCCTAATTCAGATCCAGAGGGGCCCAGAGATGTTATCAGCTTTATGATTTTTCATTGGAATTTTTTGTTGTATATTCCATAACAATTCTGATTGCTTATATGCTGAGTGAAAAAGTGAATCAAAATCGCTCAGACCCTTAATTACAAACAGTCATTCATATACTTAATCAAAAGGGTTAATTAGCAATGAAACACAGACTTTTTGGATACTAAAGACAGTATCCAAAAGATACAGGAGACTGAAATGTCTCCTAAAATTGTTAAAATTTCCATACCACATGAAAGGTCTTTTTTAAAAAATACAATTAAGACAATGTTTATTACAATCTAATTATATCCCCATTCCTTTTAATCTTTCAATCTTCCATACACAAAGAATTTGCTAAGTAAAATCTGTCATCTTTGACCAGTATTTGTGTTTCTAGTTACCATGAAATTCCAAAGATCCTCATTAACGAATTTAAAAGCATTACTGCATGGAAAGTTTAAAGTATGAGATGCTTTGTAAAGGGAAATATTTATTCAGCAGAACTGGGGGAATTTAACACATGTGCCTTCCATTAAAGACTGCATCTATTTATTCAACTTTTATAGTTACAGTTTCCCCTACTCTATTAAGGATTTTTGTCAGAATTTCTGAGATAAAACACTTCAGTTTTAAAAATTCCTAGCAAGTTGTATATAATGTATCTGATTTCTTAAGGTGAGCATTCCTATTGATACTAAATGGGAGATTTCATAAAGTTATTTGGAGAGTATCTCCCCAGATCTTAATTATTTTGTTATTTTCTGTATTTTAATGCTTGAGATAAAGATTTATGAAATGTGAAGAAAGATGTCACTCAAAAGTGAACAAATGACAGTGAAGTGGAAAGGAAAATGTCGTCTCTATCAAGTATTGCTTCTGATTTTTTGTCCTGTGACTAAAGATTATAGGTTTATTAAAGATAAACTTTCACAGGGCTACTGCTACTGATCCCTTACTTGAATTAGGTAACTTCATTCCAGCCTAGGAAATAATTACAATTAGTAAGTTGTTTCCTTCAGAGCGAGAAGCAGGGATTCATGCTGGAGAACCCACATAAAAGTCTTGTGTTGACAGATTTGTACCTTGAGGAGCAAGGCTGGGTCACTAACTGCAGGAGAGCTTTTCCAGTGAGTGACACCGTTAAAAAGGATTTTGGCAGCAACTTCCTGACTGCTTATAGCAGTTTTAGAGTAAATTGGATATGCACTGTTCCTGATTAAACACATTCCCACATACGTGTTTACCCTGAAAGTCAGAGCTTGTCCCCAAGTTCACTTTGCTTGATTGTGGATCTTACAGAGTCAAACTGCATCAAAGCTCAGGGGACATTCTGATGTTGCAAGGTGTTCTCTTGTCCTCTGCTCATGGCACACGAGTGGAACCTGCTGGAAATCCTCTGCAGCTCCAGTCCAGGCAGGATTGTCTTGGTGCTCCCAGCTTAAGAACTGCTGCTGAGCAGTGGGAAAAGGCTGCACCCTGCTGGGGTTCACAGCTCTGAACAAATGGTCATTAGCTAAAGGAAAGCCCAATTAGTATGTTTCTCGCATGTTCCTTGAAATGTGATGGCAGTTCAGCTGTGTGTAAGCAATGAGCAGTGACACCATACCCCACTGAAATTACGGGAAACAGGCAGAGTGTGGTAACCTAAATTATGATTTTATTTGAATGCTAAGGGTCAGTAATGCTGGTCTTCAGGGCAATCTCATATTCTGGTACCTGTCTCCTGAAACTTTTCTAAGATAAGTAATAACCTGGATAGAAAATAAAAATTTCTTTGACATCTGTTTGTTATGTTTAGAGATACTGTGAGCTACTCATGCTGTATTTTCAGCATGGCAAAGAAAGAGTTAATTACACAAAACTCTAGCAAATTGTCTTTTAGCTGTCCCTTGCATAGACCTTAGATTTTTCTTTATTATTTGTTATGAAATTCCTTTTAATTTGTTT
Source organism: Corvus brachyrhynchos (assembly GCF_000691975.1). Lineage (NCBI taxonomy): Eukaryota > Metazoa > Chordata > Aves > Passeriformes > Corvidae > Corvus > Corvus brachyrhynchos. The sequence continues at coordinate 1,985,194 of NW_008236626.1, forward strand.
CTGCTTTTCCGTGTTTGTTTGGGATTTTTTTTTTGAACTAAAGCAAATATCCTGACAGTACATAGCTGTGCACCTTTTTGCTTGACATGAATCAGTGAATGAAGTTTATTAATTCAATATACTGATTGTCCTGGTCATACAATCCTGTTGCAGCTGAGGTGGAGTGGTCTCTAGATTTCGTGGCTGCATCTCCCACTCCCTTACCTTGTGTTTCTCCTCCTAAGTGCTCCTGGGAAACAGTCCCAGCCTAAGAAGTGACAACCTGCCTGCCCCAGGATGGCTTCCAAACTGCCAAATGTAGATGCAAGGCAATCAAGTTAAAAGTCTCAGTGATGCTTCTGATGGCTTCAACAGAGAAATGGAAAAGAAATGCTCTGCCCAGCAGCAGAAAGACTTAAGTATTCGTTCCAGAGAATTAAGGCCACTTCTAGTGAGGCGAGGGGAGGAGCAGAGCCATCAGTTGCCTGGTAGTAAATATGTTTAATGTAAAGCAAGCAGAGCTTAAAGAGCTCATTTCTCTTCCAAATTTCTTCCCAAGTGCAGATTAAATACTCTTGGCTTTCTTGGGGTGAGATGGAGAAGGTGATCTCCCTAATAAATCAAAATCACTTTCACAGATTATTTAGAATTTAAATATCAAAGCAACTGGCTATATCGGAAGGATTATGAGGTTTCTTTCTTCACCATGTAAACAGATAGAAAAAGGAACAAAAAGAGAACTGTTTTATGCATGCAGGATTTAAACCAGTTCATTTGTGAACACTACCGTTTTATTTCTGTAGCTTTTATTAGTTATTTGTGCGGTTGGTAGATATAAAAATTGGAAAATGGCATGATATTCATGAGGCTTATGTATATTGACAAGGGATGCAGAATGGTGCCTTGCACTTTGGAATTAAAGGGATGTTTATAAAGTATATTTTACGTACTGAAATATTCATCCTCTATCCTATATCTGCCAAACAACTCAGCATACACAAATGCTCACATAGCTCAGAATGCAATGCTTATCTGTTTTAATTTGTTTTGTATACATTGCCTATGTGGTGGAATACTGCTCCTAGGTCATGAGCATTATTTCATACTTTGTATTTGTGGATATTCAAACTCCATAAATTCTATCCTCAACAAACATGTGAGATATATTTATCTTAATATTCAAATAGCCATTATTTTTGGTCACTTGTAATCATATTTTACTGTCATGAAGATTTAGGATTGCTGCAAGCCAGAAGGCATATGAGAAGCATTTAGTGTATTGCTACCATTTTTCATTCCAAACTATTCCAAAATGCTTCGTAAAAACTTCTGGTTTTTTCTTTGGCCCTTTCTTTGGATTTTTCTTTGGGACAGTTGGAATGTTGGAACTCTGAAGTCCAAACCCATGCAGTGTGCAGCCATTTAATGGAATCAATGTGATTAGTACTTTAAGAAGATCAGCTGCAAAATATAATGCACGTGTCTATATAGTGCTTTTCATCCTGAAGGGACTCCAAAGTTCTGTATCAAGTTTAGGGGACAGAACGTACTAATCTGGCACACAGCAATAGAGGGAAATGCCTACTTATGTTAAGGCTCATATTTATTCTTCTGTTAGAGATAACCTGCACACTTACACAGGATCAGCATTTGCATACCTGAAAGTTAATTGCTAAATTATAAATTCTATGCAGGCATTAATATCTAATGAATAGCAAGCAATTATATTTTAATAGTGCCTGAGAAAACTGGGATTCCCTGCCCTGAGAATTATGAAATAAAAAGCTCTAAAGCCAAAGGGATCATAGGTAATTCAGTTTAGAAGGGATGTGAGGAGGTCAACTGGCCCAACCTCTCCTTCAAAGTAGGGTGGTTATGAGGGCAGACATCAGACTCGGGCCCGTCGTTTTTAGGGCAGACTCCTTACAAGCCCCCTGTTCCCCTGGACAGGCTGTTACCACTCAGTGCCCTTGCTGTGCATCTTCTGCAGTGTGTTGAGCTGCTGAAGCAGTTTATAACCTCTGCTTATTCTCACTGCAATTCCCTACTTGTGTATTCGTGTGTGTGTGCACGAATCCCATTCCCTCACACTACTGAATTCAAACTGAATTTGAAGTACTGATGAAAACTACTAAGTAGCACTGATGTAGGGGGAGCAGTTCTGTTTGGTCACTCTAAATGCTAACTTGGCTTATGGGGCATTTTGATTGACTTAAACTCCCCTATTTTTTTAATTTTTTTGTATGTTAAAGGAGTTGTGGTCAAAGAAATGCAATTAGCATTTGGAGAAAAAGTGTGTAATATGTGATTTTTATTTTTTATCTATATGTGGAGGTTCTCATCGAAGGAGTAAAGAAATGCGTTCCTCCTCTATGCCATGTATGGAGGATTTGTGAAGTGAAAAAAAGTAGTTTGAAGCTAATGACTGAACTGAGAATGTCTTCCTCCAAAAATCCTAAATTGCATTAAGTCTAGATTACACTGCAATTAGGTTAGATATTTTAAATATGAAGTCAGTGTTTTGCTTGTTGCCCTTCAATTGACTGAATTTACACATCATGTCTCACAGGTCACTTTATCATTACACTGCCACAAAAGTATTTATGTAGATGTTATTTTAGAGATAAATCGAACTTGAGAAGGTGTCTTTCTCAGAAAGGATATTACATATTACAAAGGATGATGCCAGTGCTTGTATGTGATATCAGGAACATTAATACAGTAAAAGATTATGGTTGTGGTAGTAGTTTTATGAATGCAATTTCACCTGGAATTATATTCTAAATGGATTTTGTTAGAGTAAGATTAATTTGAAAGACCCAGCTATCTTAAGTACAAATTTTACTGCATCTTTTATGTATCTTTTTATGGGGTGTATGAATAGGAGTTGGATATGAGTCTTGTTTGAAAAGAATACACTGTGTAACTCAAATGTGCTGGTAGAGTCAAATTTTAGCTCCTGCTCAAAATTTCAGCAAATAACCTGCTTGGCCTCTAGAAAGAACAGTGTGGCTCTGCTACAGCTTTTGGGCTGCAGCGGTTTCTTAACTTACATTTGACATAACTTCTTTGCTCGTGCTGGTGCACCATTGAGACTTGTCACCTGATCCTGGCAAAGCCATGGGACATGGCATTGGATTCTGTGCAGGAGGTGAGGTGTCTTTGTGCACACATTCACAATTTTGGGGTGCAGAGAGAACCCTGCCTGGTTGTCACAGAGCACTTGAACTTCAGCATTGCAGAGGCTTCTCAGTCTGATGACTGAACTTCCCTAAGACAGTCTCCCTTCCTTCTGGAAACTGTCTGTTCTATGTATAAGTAGCCCAAATTCTGGGCTCAGCTAAAGCTCTGTGTGCATATTCAGCCTTCTGAGCAGACATGGACTTTTTGATTATTGGTCTGTTTGGTTTCCTCAAGTCTCAGGACAGTGTAGCACAAACTGTCCCCTCTTTTCCCTGCCCAGCTGTTGGCAGCTTGGAGCAGGGGTCACACCAAAAGCTGTGACAGAGAACTCTGTTGGTTGTGCACAAGAGGGAGACCTGGAGGGTGTCTCCCCCACAAGTCACAGGAGCCCACCTGCTTGAGTCACTTAACATGAAGTTGGAGAACATGGAATGTTCTGGGAGCAGTCCCCTGTTAACAAGGCATGAAGGTCTTGCACCCCTGGGGTTTTCTTCAGTCTCAAATTTTTGTGACCTATACTGCAACACGAGCTTCCCGCTCTTCTAGTTTGTGTTTGTCTCTGTATCTCTTTTGTTCTTTTTCTTCAGAATGATGCAAGTGACTTTTCTTGACACTTTTTCATACCAGCAGTTCCCTTTTGTGTGAGCTTTACTTCTAAACAGCCACACATGGTTTTTTCTCCTATTTCTCTGGTTTTTTTGGAAAGCTGGATATTCCCTGAGTTCCTGCCTTTATGTGTAAAGACTGGAATTGCATGGATAGATAGTAGATAGAATTTAGGGGGAAATTCTGTTATGACATACAAATCCCAGGCAATTTAAGGAATCTTACTTAAAATTACTGGTTGGTTGTCTGCACAGGAGGTAGAGTGGAGGATTTCAGGGTTCTTTAAACATACTTTTTGGCCTTTCTTTTTTTTTTCAGCCTGTTCAATAAATAAAATTGTATCTGGGCCAGTCTGTAGTTCTAACTCAGGCATGTATTCATCTGCACAGCACATCAGCAAGTAGATATTTATTCTTTACTCCTTTTTTTGATGTGTACCTTAAAGAGATATTTAGAGTGTTGAGTAGTTTTAAACAAAATATTTTCTCAAAAAAAAAAGGAAAAAAAGAAGCAGCAAGGCAGGCAGGCAGGCAGAGCACTGTGGTGACAGACACTTCAGTGCCACGGAGAAGCTCCTGCTCCTCTGGAAAGCAGCAGCTCAGCTGTGGTGCATGAGCAGCGACGCTGGGCTTTGTGCTGCACTGAGAGCCTGGCTTCATTCTTAGCAATTTGTCAATCAGTGTCAGCACCCTGCTTCAGAGACCTGGGCTGGTGCCTCTGCATGGCTCCAGCCTGTTCTGGAACTGTCCAGACTCACTCAAAGGGGCCTCACCTCTTGCTCAACCAACACTCTATTTCACTGACATGTGTTTAGTTATGTGTTTGGGGTTTGAGTTTATTTCAGTTGAAGTATTACTCTGTAGAAAATGACTTGTGCATGTGCCTACAATAACACTGTGTCATTTTTATTTGTATGCCCTTTCTTTGGCTTTAACTAAGCCCTGCAGGCTTTGGAATTGAAGGATTAAAAAATAACAATAGCAAATAAAAAGCATAATTCTATTTTCAATGTTGCTAGGTACCTCATTCTATGTACCTCATTTATTATTTGCTAGATAGCTGTAGGCATACCAGCAGCTCACTGAAGGAATGAACAGAAAATATGAAAACAGTGATTATCCTCTAAAATCCAAATTAAACAGGCTATTGTCATTACTGCTTTTATGTCGTTTCTCTAAATTCTTTAGGTACCATCATATCCCAGACTACTTTTATTTGCTACAATTCTGTAGTTAACAGCTGTAATGAGAAGAGGAAGATTGAAATGTAATTTAAATGTTCCCCTTGAAACTCGTGTGCATCCTGTGATTGAGAAAACACTGTGCTGTAGAACACACTCTTCACTGCAGGGCTTCTTCACCCACAGGACCACCTGGTCCAGCCTCAGCTGAAGTCACTGGGAAGGCTCCAGTGGCTGCCAGCAGACTTAGTTCAGGATGTGTGAAACGAGGTAATGTGGAAAGATGAGAGACCATATTCCAGACTGTAGCTGCACCACATGTGCACTAAATGGGGAGAGCTGCTAGGAACCCATTCTGCTGGAAGATGCTGTTTGGAGAATAAAGGGCTGATAGCATAGGATCAGAAGGACTCAAAAGACACAAGATCTTGATTTACTTCTGTCTTTCCATGTACAAACTTGAGCAGAGGCTAAAAGCATCATCCTTTTCTCTATGTGCTTATGAGATGCCACTTAGATTTTTTTTTTCCTTCATCTCTCCTATTCTCTTTTTTTCCTTTAGTTATACTCAGAGGCTACCTCTCCCATCAGAGTTTGGAAACTTTAAAAAGAGCAAGGTTTCTCTAACTTCTCTTTCCC
>NW_008236626.1:1990904-1994621 GCF_000691975.1 Corvus brachyrhynchos
ACTTCTATTTCCCTGTCCACCCTTTCCCTTTCTTTTTTTTCAGAAAGATTTTCCTCACCATAAGTGGGAGTTCTGATGATTCTGACTGAAACCACATATTAGTTGGGCAGACTTTATGTTTTAGTTTAGTTAAAATGTTTGGTGTGGAGTTTAAAGTAGTTTGTGCAATGGAAGATCTATATATGTGTGGGAAGCTGGACATGTGTATTTGTATACCTGGAGTTTGGGAGTACCAGAGTGAAAAGAAGCTCTCTGTGCAGCATTTATCCAAAATTGGATTAGAATTCTTGATATACTGCCTAGATACTGGAAATTATTTTTCCAAGTTCAAAAATGAAGTAATCATTTTACAATTTAATCTAAGAATATTTTCACTGTAGGTGAAACCTGGGAGTATTCTCTTATATAAATATATATGTAAATATATCCAGCACTCTCCATTTTTGAACCAAGCACTGGCCATATTATGGTTTTTGCTATTCATAGTGATTCTGACTCTGGTGTCTCTCATATGCTCATCGCAGATTCCTGATGCAACACTGGAAAATGTACTGAAATCTTCCTTGCTATTTTAATTGTAAATTCATATGTACTTGTAGTAAAGCTCCCAATTTCCAATCCCACAGGCAAGTTGGAGATAGAGAGAAGGGAGGCTGCATTAGTGTTTCACCTTTAGCAGCAGCTAGAAAAGTGTGAGACACTTGAACGGCTGTTGCCTGTACTCTGCCTGTTCTGTGAATAAATAGGTTGTCAATCTAGCACTTTAAACAAGCACTTTCTTCTTTTTTAACCTTGCTTCTTGACATTTTCCATTAAGCATACTGTAATGGAAAAGATGAGGAGAATTTCTCTACACACCAGGAATAGCAACCTGTCTGCTTAGCACGAAAGGCCCTTTTCCATGCGATCACTGGGAGCTTCATCCCACGCTGGATTGCTTCTTGAGATTAGATGCTGATAGCCCTTCTCTCTGTCACTGTGACTGCCTGGCTCTGGGAGAATTCCCCAGCCAGCCAGGAGGCAGCACACTGCTGAGTGTGGCTGCACCATGAAAGCAGGCTCTGACAAAGCACCGAGTGCTGGGTGTGCTTCCTGCAGTGAGCGTGTCCAGCAAAGGCCATCTGTCCAGCTGTGGCACTGAGCCTTGGTTGAAGCTCTGAAGGCTCCTCAGGCAGGTACTTTGTCACCTTGTCTACTCCTCAAACCCCTTGATGGCCACCAAGCCCATGAGATCTGTGGAAATCCTGTGTGTGCAGAGGATGTTCATCAGTACTAATCCCTGCTCACATGCACAGGCAGGTAGAGTTAAATAGAGATAGTAGGTGCAATTCCTAAATATAAGCCTTTTTTAGAAGAAAACTGGTTATTACTAGATCATAATGGAGCTCTGATTTCTGGTTGGTCTAACAGACTAGAATGCTGTATAGATATTTGCTTGAAGAAAGGCGAAACCAGAAATCCGTATTTATACATAGGCATGTACAGAGACAGAACCATGCAAAATGCCTAAGTAGTTGTCCATTACTTAAAGCTGTTTCAAAGCTAATTCATCATTAACTTAATAGATCTTTTTAAGGAAGATATTATTGTCCAAGTACTTGGATCCTATTGTAGTCTACTGCTGTTCATTCCCTTCCTTCTGATATTTATGCTATTCAAACACCAGCTCTGTCTGTGGAAGGCTGCAGTTAAATAGGCTCTGTGGAGGTAGCATAGTGTTTCCTAGCAACACCATGTCCATGGCAGTGATGCTGCCTTCCCTCTCTACACTAAACGCAAAGTCATGTCCATTAATCCCCAGCTGCACTTAAAACTTTTCAGGGATTTTGCTAGCTCCCTACTGTTCATGTTTTCATCTTGCTCATACGCTGCAAGGCAAACTGCTTCAGTGATTTAATTCTCTTTGGTGCCTCAGTATAAAACCAACCGTGTGTGTATATTCACAATTACTATTTGTTCTTCGTTTAAAACAAATAATTTGTCCTATACTGTGATGCCTCCCCTCAAACATTATCATTTTGGTCATTCAAACAACCTGACAAATGAAAGAGATAAACTAAATGTCTTGAAAATCTATTACCTGTGCTGCAAAAGTAACTGAATTTTTTTAAGCTAAAATACGTGGTGGCAAAATAACCCTAAATTTAAGTGTAAGGAGCATTTTATTTTTTTAATACACAACAACATTGAAATAAAACTCACAGGACTTGTTTCTATCTGCTGACAGCTTTCTGTGTACCATGAACTGAATAGTCTTTGACCTGTTGTGATACCAGCTGAGTGAGTTCCAGGGATACCACTTTGTTGGATGGGAAACTCCTGCAGCATTGTGAGAATGAATCTGGGGTCAGAGAAACTGCTCTCTGACTTTACCTGGCTACAGCCAAGGCAGCTGGGAGGAGCAGGAAGAGACAAACTCCGAGCTGTGGTTTATAAAAACACACACCCATCGTCAGGCAACACAGCCTTCTCCTCCTGCTCAGACTCGTGAAGAGGTGCTGTGAGAGGTTTGCTGCAGGCCTCAAATCTTCTGTCACCCCACAGACAAATACTCATGCTTGTGTGGATTGGGTGTTGATAGATGTGATTGTATATACCAAGGCTGCAGTTTGGTTTTCTTACCCTTTTTCATAATGAATATTCAGTAAGATACAAGAGTGTCTCCTGAGACTCATTTACTTCCCAGAAAGAGGAGTCGAGGTATTCTATCACCTATGGACATTTGTTAGAACATGTAAGCAGCTTAGCTAATTAATATTTTTGTTCCTAATTTGGCTCTTGCTATACAATAAGTCGTGTCATATTCATAATCAATTCAAAACATACATCTTTGGAGGGCTATCTCTTCTAATAAGTTTTTCAGAAAGTGTAAGATGTTACACCAAAATATAAGTAAACTTAGTGTTAAATAAGTAGGTATTCTAAAATTACTGTCAATGAAGGAAAATATTTTCAAAACTGTTTATTTAAACTTTGTGTTTAGAGACATTCTGGAGAATGATGCAACACACAATACAAAAAGTCCTCTGAGCATTGATGAGCTTGTTGAAGAAGGTGTTCTCCCTCCTGTGTGCACACACATACAGTGAGAAAAATAAGAGACAGATCTTCTGTAAGCAGACTGTCATTTCTATCAGCTCAAGGTCTGAGTCTTTACAGGGTTCTTAAAATGTGTTACAGCAGGTAGGGCTCTTCCTCCCTTCGGCTTGAGCTCGATCCCCATTTCTCCAGGGTGTCCCCTTCCTTTACCGAGAGTGTTCCTGCCAAGTGGCAGGACCGAGCCTTTTTGTCTGCACAGTAGCACGGCCTGAGCGCAGCAGGGTGGGAGTGCCCTGGGCTCACCTTCTCCGTTTGTCCTCCCAGATGGCTGCCCGGACCTGTGCAATGGCAACGGGAGATGCACGCTGGGCCAGAACAGCTGGCAGTGCGTCTGCCAGAGCGGCTGGGGGGGGGCGGGGGGGAGCGGGGCCCCGGACCGCCTGTGCCGACAACAAGGATAACGAAGGAGGTGAGCAAAGGCTTTCGATCACAGTCCGAAAGAGCAGAGGGCTGCACACACCGGCCTCGGGAGTCATTGTCCTGCAGAAGGGCTGTGGCTGTCACTGCTGTCAGGTGTTCTCCAACAAAGGAGAGGGAGCTGCGGCCGTGCGGGACACGCAGGGACCCCCGGGCGGGAGGCTCAGTCCCACCCAAAGCCTGGCTGGGGGCACAGCAGAG
>NW_008236626.1:1994828-2014712 GCF_000691975.1 Corvus brachyrhynchos
GGCGGCCTGCTGCGGGCTCCTGGGGCACAGGAGCGGCAGAGGAGCTCCCTGTGCCCGTGTGCCCCTCGGAGCAGCTGACAGAGCCACCTTGTACTGTCCGTGCTGGGACCGCGCTGTCCTGTGCACAGCCCCTGTCCGACTGTCCCCTGCTCTCACACAGCCCCTGCCAGGCTGTCCCCTGCTGTCACACAGCCCCTGCCAGGCTGTCCCTTGCTGTCACACTGCACAGTTCATGTGCCAGACTCTGAAGGGTGGGGTGAGATGTGCTGAATGGGCATGTATGGGTGTAAGGGGCTGACATCCCGGCTTTTTTTCCCTGCCCTTTATCAGGCATTTCGCTATTAAATGCAGGATGTGTCCTGTGTTTCCCTTCAAAGCTGTTTTTCTGGTTTTGTAGAGCCTTCCGTGGTGGCCTGAAAGCAGTTCTGAGATGTTGTTCTTTCTAAACAAGATCGGTTAATTTGCTCCTTCATTTAAAGGAACTTGCTTATTCCTTTCAATATAATGTCTTTAGTAAATCACAGAGATTCTTTTTCGTGGGCTTCTGCTCTCTGTTATAAACCAAACATCACACACAGCTTTCTTCCTTGAGACTCCTTCCCTTTTCTTTGGCCAATAATTAATCTAAAGAAAGCATCTGCTGTTTGCTGATTAATAGATATTTTATAAATGTATTTCCTAAAACTGCAAAGCAACATTGGGCTGTATCAAGGGTAAAATTGTCATTAGGATGAGTGTTTTAATTCTATGTAAGATTTCAGGGTTTAGAAACTGTTGTAAGTCCCAAACTGAGAAAAAGGTGTATTTGGTTTTGATTACATGATATTAACCACACCTGAATATCATCAGCTAGTTTTAATTTGTAAATCATCTGTTAGTTCCTTGGTTCCACATGCTCAGTGCTTAGAGGAGTATTTTAAAAGTTCTAAAGCTAATTCAATTTCAGAGAACTAGAGCTTGCTTTACAGCTGTTACAGAATTATAAAGAGCAGAATCTAACTGCCAAAGTATGTTAATTGGCATTTAAGTATACAACAAAACCCACTAAACTTGTGTTAATATTCAGTGTAAGAAACTAAGAAGTTAAATGCTTGGGTTTGCCGTTTTTACAGGCTTTGAAGGTTATAAAGGGAAATTTGAAAATGGATGTATTACTAGAATTTCCTCAAATAAAGGAAAAAGTTTGGAAATGTTTTTGGAAATGCCAGAACAAGAAGTTTATTTATATATCTAGGACAGTATTTTGCACTTGTAAAACAGACAAGCAGGGCTAAAAATGACCAGTGACACTATTCAGCTGCTCATCCTAATGAAAAATTGTAGAACTGTAAACCTTACTCAAGGAAGGCAAACAGTAGCTTATCAAAGGCAAAGAATACAGAGAGAATATGCCATACAACAGATATATAATATTATTAATTAATAATTAATGAAGAATTGTCTATTCCATCATCATGCAAGTTGCATGGATTTTGGTTTACCATAGTAAAGCACCTGAAAGAAAATTAGATGGTCTAGCTGAAGGCTGGAGAGGTTTAGGGGAGAACTCTTCAGATGTTCTCAATGTTCGCATTTTAAGTAATTTTTTTTCCAGAGACTAGAGTGGTTACTGCTCGTTGGTTCTTGTGCGTGTAAACAGTTTGAAAATTTAAGCTTGAGCCAAGATCCAAACAACCTGAGAAGTCCCTTTGACCCACACATTTTCATATGGGGATTTTATGATAAAGGCAGAAATGAATCTCTTGTCTTCTGACCCTTTGCTCAGTACTTTAATTCAATGCTCATTCCTGCTCTTAATAGTCTCATCCTTATTAATTCCTGTAGAATGTTTGTATAAGGGAGGTCAGGTGCTGTTCAGCACCTGTTCAGCTGCTGTTTCTCCACAAGCTTGCCAGGCACTCCTGAAAAACGAAAGAGAGCCTTTGAGCCACGGTGTGTTTCCTACACAGAGCTCCCCACAGGCTGTGCCACTGCAGCGCTCTCGCTCTCCCTCATGCCTTGGTGATTTGTGCAGCTGCAGTTTGCTTGATTATATTTTGGGTTTCAGATGTCTTTGAGATGTCATGGGGTCCTTTCCCATGTGCACTGTGAGGACAAAGACGTTGTCCTCACCATCAGTTTGTCAAATTGACAGTCACAAGAACTACAATAAAACTCAAACAACGAATACAATGTTAATCACTTAATGCTTGGTATCTTAGAGTGCAGTCCTGCCTTTGCCTAAGATGTGCTGCTCTGTATGTGCCTGGTTCACTGCACACCTGGCCAGGAATGTGTCCTATGACCTCTGTGTTTGTAGGGGAGTGTGCAGGAATGGAGAGGCTGGAAGGGATGTGTGTTCTGTGCTTCCAGCTGCACCTTTGTGTAATTGTGACTCTGTATATAAAGGAACAGATAAAATTAAGTTTTCTCATTAGACAAAGCTGAAAACTGTACTATGGGAATCAATATTAAAGATCCAGCGAGTTACCACAACCCCAAGTTTCACATAAAATGCAAGTTTATTAGAAGTTAAAGAAATTGCCTCTCCTCCCAGTCACTCTTTTCATTTGAAACTCAGCTGAGTTTATTTGCAGCAAAGTGTTGAACTCATTTGCTGCTCCATTACCAACATTGCTCTGTTAACATAAGCAGTAGTTCTGGGGTAGTACAGAACAAACAAGCTGTTCTTTCAGAAGGCAGTAGGGTAGCTAAAAATACTTTTTTTTCCCTAAATGAGGTCTTTCTCTGGACAGTTCAACCTCCTTCTTTTCTGCATGTTGTTAAAATACAGTTCCTTCAGCATGTCACTGAAAGGGAACTATCATTTCCTGTCTTCTGTGGCAGCAAATTTAAATATTTTGGAGCTTTTTCCCTGTTCAGCCATTCTTATTGCAATTGTATCTCACAATCAGATTCAAAGGCCTTGGGCCAAGTCTTCATTTTATGAATGTCAAGGAGAGCATTGCCACTGACTCCACAGGGTTTCCCATTTGTCCTGCTTTGTCTTATTATCTGCCACAATGCAAACTCCATACCATAGTTCAAAAAGAGAAAAATGAAAGATTATACTTAATATTTTCTTTCCATTTCAGATCAATGTCCTTTAGTTGGTTTATTCCTAGAAGAGGCAGATGAGTCCCCCTCTCTTTTAGACTTACAAATCTTCATTTTAAATGAGATGTCAGTGTGGATTACTGGCATAAATGGAATGTGATTCCAGAGCAGCAAGAGAAGAGAATCTCCAAATCTGTTTTCTCCTCTTAGGGCTGTTCAGGTGGAGCTGTGAGGTAACATTGGGAAATTCACCTGCTTTTGTCCTTACCACCATATGTCAAATCAAGACATGGGCTTAACTAAGTCTTTCTCCTGGAAGTGTCCAAGGCCAGGTTGGAGGGGCTTGGAGCAGCCTGGGGCAGTGGAAGGTATCCCTGCCCATGGCAGGGGGGGGCACTGGATGAGTTTTAAGGTCCCTTCCAACCCAAACCAGCCTGTGGTTCTGTGATTCTTTATGAACCTGTTTAGGGTTACTCTGGTACATAAGCTACTCTGCTGAAAAAACTTGAAAGTCTCTTATTTATCTTTTTGTTCTTTTTTTTTTTTTTTTTCATCATTTTTCTTTAAGGAGGAAGCCTAACTGAAAAGTAAGGGCATTCTGGCATTGACTCACTTTTAAGATCTCTTTAAATTGGAAGGTGCTTCTGTTTTCCAAACCGTGTTTGGATTACATAATTTGCTCACTGTGGCTGCTTCTAAAACTACTATCTTCCCTTAATCAGTCCCTCAGTAATCTAATCATTATTAAGCATCTTTTGGAGGGATTAGAAACAGCTTTATTTTAAGACCTGTAATTGTGATTACAATATATAATCCCCCTAATAGACACGTATAACCCATTTAATTCACCGTGGCTTTATTTTAGGAAATTAAGGCATTACAGATGGTATTTTGAGGAACAGCAGAGGATATGCTACTTTTTAAGTTCCTATTTCTTTTGGCATATTGCATAAGAAAATCACTACTGTGGCTGTTTATACCCATCATTTTGCAATAACTATTTTATAATAATTTGCTTGTTCTTAAATAGAAAAATGTTTTTAGTATCTCAAAACAGTCTCCTGCTTAACTAGATTTCACCTTAGATGTTCCAGTGCCTCCAGGTCCATGAGACAATGGGACACACAGCAAAACTCAGATGTCTTTTCTAAAGTATAGTTTCACTAAATGTTGGATGCAGCTGATATCCATCACATTTGAGGAATCTTTGTCCTGAGTGCCTTGGGATAATTTGGGAGGCAGATTTAAAAATCCTGTCGTCTGCAGAGGCAGCCTTGGCAGGAGCCCATATTGCCCACCAGGCTTGCTCTTTCTAGGCTCTTCTTTTCCTTCTTTCTCCATTCTCCCACCTTTTGCATCCATTCAAAATTGCTCATTCTTGTGGTTTTTATTGGCAAGACAGTTAAATTATGTAATCTCAGAGAAAGAAAAACAGAAAATAAGCAAAATTTTGCTAAATTTGTTTGTTTCAGATTTGATCAGGATGGATAGGACAGGTGCAGGCAGGTTAAAAAAAAAAAAAGCTTAAATGCAGTCACTGCTTCTATCACTTCCCAGATCACATTTCTCCTCACAATGTAATTATCTGATCTAAAATTGGTAGGAAAAGGAAAGGAAGCAACCCATAGCTGTATAGAATACTAAGCTAAATAGAAATGAGGAATTTATTTGTTATGCAAAGTGGGACACTCTTTTTAAAATACATTTTAATGTCTTTACCACTTGGCTTTCCAAAGAGGTATGAGCATCTCTCAGAAGGCAAATTTTGCCCTTCAGTTTGTTATTCTATATCTTTAACCCCACCAGGAAGTACAGTTGGTGGTAATTCTGTTTGACATAATACATTAAAGATAACGAATTAGAGAAAGCCAACTATCTGCTCCAGTGTGAAATCTCTTCAATTCACAAGAAAAATACATTTCTAGTGAAGTTCACTGTCAGGACAGTGCACTTGACTGATTGAAAGGCTGTTTATTTGAGTTGTCTTAGAAAACTCATCTCTGAAATTAGACAGAAGGAAAATAGAAAGAAAAGTGTCTTCCTGCAATAAACATTTAGAAAAAAATTGCTTTTAGAAAATTACAAATCCTGTGACTTGATACTGCATCAGGCTCGTGACATTTAAGATAATACAAGTATTTCACAGCACAAAAGCAAATCATGTAATTTAGCTTGCCTCAACAAGCATTGCCTCAGCGGGGGTCTCTAATTCAGCACAGACAAAAGATTTTATGAAGTTCTCAATATAAATACCCAGAATACTCTTGGCACAGAAAATACCTTCCTGGAGCCTGTACAATAGTCAGTTGTGGAACATTAAATGCAATCAGGAGATGAAATCTGTTGTGGATGGGGGCCAGAGTGAGTCACGTGGGCTCAGGTATAAAATCTGTATCAAAAGTAGGCACTCAAAGTTTGACAAGAGCTAATGAGTGTGCTTGTTTGTGATTGTGTTACAACTTCATGTCAGCCTCTAATCGCCTTTACACACATTAGCCAGCTTATCCTTTCCCTGTCCCTCACGGGACGTGGTACTACAGTAACTCCCTCTCACAGCCCGGGCAGAAGCAAAAGCAAGAAGCTCAGTGACTGCAAATTCCATGGTTTGAAAAGGCACCAGGATCCGTGGAGGTGGCTGTGTACACTGGAGCTGGACAAACTTTTTTTTTCAAGGTTGTTCTCATTTTACAGCCCTTTGGGTCAGCCTGGCTCGAGCAAGGAGTGGTTTGGAGTTGGAGCATCAATAATCCACAGGTTCTGAGAGACCCCCAAGCTCATGCATAGCTGGAGCTGCACCTGCAGTGGGTTCTTCCAGCTGGTGCTCTCAGGGATGCCCCAGAAAGAAAAGAATGCCCCAGAATGAGGCTTTTCCTGACTGCCAGGGCTCCAGGCAGCACGGGGATACTGAGTGGGCCAGGGAAGTGGGGCTGGTGCTTCACCACTCTCATCTTCCAGGGTACTTTAAAGCCTCATTGGGGAGGTTTTGGGGCATTTGAAGGCACAACCAATCTCCTGGTTCATTCTGCTTTACCACAACTTGGAATTTACAATCCATCTTGTCCTGTGAGGTTTGGGATTTGGGTTACAAAATATTCTGTTGTGCTCACAGTTAGTTACAAAAGCCAGTGATGTAAATGAGTGTCCTGATGGTTTACAAGGAGTCTTTACAGGGCTGGAGCAGAATTCCTGGAGCTACAGGAATAGAAGAGTTTCCTTTCTTGTTAGCACCAGGAACTTCTGAGGAATTATTTTGAATGATACATGCCAATATAGATCACAGTAATTAGATCAGGCTACAAAAGTGTGAAAATTTGGGTTAAATATTAGATAAACTTTCCTGGTTATGAGATATACTGGGCTGTGGCATAGCCTGCCTGTGGAAGCAGTTTTGCATGCAGTTTTAGAGCTCAATTAAAATATTTCTGTGTTGGCAGAGAGAAGGCCTACTCTTTTGATAATCTGATAGAGCATCTCTAATTCTTTCACCTTGGGTATATTAATACTGCACATAATTAAAATTGGATCATGATAAATTAACTAATTTGCCCTCAGAGTGATCAAAGACCCTTTTGCCCTCAGGGTTCATAGTAGCTTCTGTTCCCCCCCTCCCCACCTCCATTTTAATCATCAGTCTGAAATGTTTATTGGAAGAAGAAAAATTTCCAGGAATTAGGCTTTGAAAGTCCCCAGCTCCTGCAGCTAGTGAAGTGTAAGGATGCCCTCTGCTGAGCGTGGGCTCGGGAGTTTTGGGTTGGAAACAGAATTGTCCCTTGCTGGGTACAGAAAGCATCGTCTTAGAGAGCTGGATGTCAGGTCAAAGTGGACTCATTCTGATATGCATCGTGAATTGAACCTGAAGCACAACCTGCAAGTGCTTGAAGAAGTGTGGAAACTGTAGATAATTTAGTCATTGAGGTTTAAAAAACCCCAATAGCTCAAGCATCAACTTTCTGCAGAAAGGTGTAGCACCTTTCTAATTCTGCAATCCAGTAACCTGGGCGTGGTGAGAAATATATTCAGTGACAAAGGAACACTGATGCTGAGAGGTTCTAAATACATTAGAATATTAATGGGGTAAAATATATCACTATTCCTCCTGAGAGCTTTTAGTCCTTCTAATGATGGTCAAGAGGAATAAAATAATAAGGCAGTCACAAATATGACATGCATGAGTAGGTTAATCTACTTTCAAGTAATTCTTCAAAGTTTTCTCTTTGCTGTGTAGTTAAGTCTGCCAAAAAGCTTGTGGAACAGTTCACAGAAAGTTGAGAAATGTATGTATTCATTAGCAAAGTGAACTCTTCAAGAGGGATAGCATGTCGCTTGCTTCATTTCTGAAAAGATTTGAGAATTCAGAAAAACCACGAACAGCAATGGAGAGCTAATCCTGTGCTGCCAGTTGAAATCAGATCAAAATTTCCTATTTCTTTCTTCTCAGTTAAGGCCAAGTCAGGACTTGTTTTGTTCTCAGATTGTGGGAAAAGGTTCAGCACCATCTTAGCTCCCTCTCCAGCCTCCCCCCTTTAGCATGCAGAGTATCAGAGAGGTCACTGCCCACTTGAAACTCAGCTGTGTATGCCATGAAAAGCAGCAATATTTTGGTGAGGCAAGTGGTGAGGGTTTGTCATTGAATTAACCATATAAATAATTCAGCATACCTGAGGAAATTTGGAGGATGACAAGCTCTGAACTGTGTATTAAAACTCGAAGTACTGAATTCTAATTAAAATTTATGCTAATAGCAGAATTTTCTTTTACAGAAGGTACTTTTTTTTCTAGCTCTGGTTTTAATCAGCTGAGTCTAATGCAAATAAATGATTCTGTAACAATTTACTTCATATATAACAGTACAGTATGGCTGGAAAAATGGGCTGAGAGAAACCTCATGAAGTGCAAGGTCCTGCACCTGAGGAGGAACAACCCCAGGCACAAATGTATGCTGGGAGACACTTCTTTGTCTAGTGACTGAGCACTGGAGCAGGATGCCCAGTGAGGCTGTGGAGTCTCCATCCTCAGAGTCATTCAAAAGCTGTCCGAGCATGGTCCTGGGCAACCAGCCTCTGGTTGCCTTGCTTGAGCAGGGGGCTGGACCTGATCACCTCCAGGTGTCCTTGCCAATCACAGCCATTCTGTGATAAGAGTCCAGATAGCAAATTAGGCAAAGGTGAACTAAAACCAGGTATATTCTGACAGAAACCAATTCTCTTTCACGCATGGAGTCAGAGTTTTCAGAGCAGCAAAGTCAATAATAGCAGCAGCTGTGGATGTGAGCAGCACAGTGGTGTCTAAGCCTTTGATACCGAGCAGCAGTGCACAGGGCCTGGCTGTGTGTGCTGAGCGGACCCAGACCTTGGTGCTGCTGTACAACCTGGATCAACTAGTTCACATAAGGTAAAAATATCCTCAGTCCTGAATCCTGCCATCTGAGAATAAATTAATACAGGGGAATAAAGCCATATAAGCAATAATGTTCTAAAAAGTAAACTGTGTTATGCTCTATGCCTGTCTTTTCAAAATACTGTTGTAAGCGTCTGAAAGCATCTGAGTCTGAATTCACAGAACTGCAGCAAAACCTTCTTACATGGAAGGAATCACAGGCAGGTTTCTCCCTGCTGTTGAATGGAGATGTTTCCAGCCTCCCAGGTCCTGAACTGGCAATTCAGAGCAGTTTGATTGCCTGCTTGATTGTTTGTGAGATAACGGTGAGATTGGCAGTGGCGGGGTAATTTACTGAAGATTGCAATGTCAGACAATATCCAAGGGGGCTCGCAAGCATAAAGATGTGATTCGCATGACTGACAGGAGCCTAAGGGATTGATATGCCCATTCCCAGTTCATGGTGTCATCACAAGTGTTTGGCTACAGCATCCCATAATCTGCTGCGTGATGAGGTCATTACAGACATAACTTATGCTCACCTCTAATAACAGGTATAGCAAAAATATGATGCAGCTTGAATAGGTAAATGTAAATTCATCAAAGGGAGTAATTTATATCCTGTATTTTTCCTCTGTTATTTCTAGTGTGTTGATAGGATTTTCTTGCCTGGTGGTCATCTGACTAACAGAACTGAGTGGACTAAACAGTGGGTAAATCTCGGTTCATAGTTGTAGAGGTCTCACAGACTGAGAAAGAATGCAGGATGCTGAGAATTTCTCGGAGCTTAATAGGAAAACTGCCTTTAGTTATACCCTGAAGCTAATTATGTCCTTAGAATGATTATATAAAGTGGGTAGAAAATGAACTGTAGCGAGACAGAAAGTTCCTACAGCCACGTTGGAGAGGATTTCAAGATGAATGGAGCTCCTAATGTGAATAGGCGAGTGACCTTAAAGCAACATACAGTTTTCACAACAAGGTAGTTTGTCTGACTTAAATCTCCTTAGAGGCCTGAATGAAACACTGTCAGCATACCTTGGCAATTTTGTTTTTAAATCAGGTCAGGCACAGTCATTTCAGGCACACACAATGGGTTGGATATACAAGGCTAATTGTAAAAAAAGGAAGTTTTCATAGTTTTAGATTGGTTTTTTTTCCTTTAGGTTGTTGTTTTCCAGTTATCGCTGTGCTGGTCTGTTGTGCACTTGAAAATCCTGAAAATGCATGAGTCATGATCTTAGCCTAAGGGACTTTTTTCTGCTTCCCTGCTGGAATGCTCTGTCTTGTGTATGATGCTCAGTGTATGCCCAGGCCATATTTGTATTCAAAAATCAGATTGGTGCACCTTGGGAAGTCTCTGAAGGTTTACAGACATAAGCAGATTGCAGACTGATCTCCTGATTCTTGCCAGAGTAGGTGAACAAATGTTTCTAAATTGTTAGAGATGATAGTATTTTAAAGCAAAAGGTTATTAATTTCTAAATCATAGTAGAACTCCATTGAGAGAACATATTTCAGTTAAATAATGATACCCAATGAAGAGATGACAATAGAATCGTTACTGTAAGTGCTGAAAATAGTCAGTTATTTATCTAAGTATACAGATTGATCTCCCCCTTGATTCCCTTTTAATTTCTGGTGTTAAGATTCTTTTTTTTTTCTTAAAAATGCATCCTAAGAAATATTCTTGATGGACAACCTAATCTGTAATATGATGACTGAACCCACCAACTTTGGACTGATCCTTCCTTACCCAAGCACGCGCACAAGTCGTGAGCCAGGTATCCATGGGAGGTGGGAGTTCCAGCAGCCCTTCCCTAGGAACTGCCAACATGGCTGCAATGTGATTTTTATTTTACTTAGGTAACGATGACTTTATCATCCCCATCTCCTCTCAGCTTTGCAAACAGAACAAATGAAATCAAACAGCCTAATTCTCAAGACAGAAAAAAAACCCCAGACAAACAAGCAAATAACCTAAACAAAAATCCTTTATTCCTTCCACTTATTTTGCCTAATGTCAGCCCTTGAGAGATTTCTTGGGATTTATTCTTGTCTAACACTGGTTTACATTAATTGTAGTGGTTTTTAACCAGTGTGCTCCAAAGCATCATCCTCATGGCACTGTTGACTGAATCACCAGGTTTAGGGTGTAGGGGTGGTATGAAGAGTGAGCTTTAACAGTTTTTCCCAGTGCACTGGGATTTCCACGGGTATTATTGCTCCACAGCACTGTGCTGGATCTCAGTGCCTGTTACCTTTCAGATGGCCTGGTGGACTGCCTGGACCCAGACTGCTGCCTGCAGGCCACCTGCCAGAACAGCCTCCTGTGCCGGGGCTCGCGGGACCCGCTGGACATCATCCAGCAGAGCCACCCCGGCGCTCCCGCTGTGAAGTCGTTCTATGATCGCATCAAGCTCCTCGTGGGGAAGGACAGCACTCACATCATCCCCGGAGAAAATCCCTTCAACAGCAGGTAGCAGCTGTGACTGTGACACCGGATCTGTGCAGTTGCACTGTATGGGAAAATTTCTGCCAGCGATTTTATTTGTGGTTCAACAGGAGAGGCTGCTTTCAGGAGCTTCATCTCAGGAGCTGATCACACTGAGGCCACGCTGTTGCAGTTTATGATGTGGCCTCTGTTTTATAACACTGAGTTTTATTAGCATTTTAACATTTTGGCAACACCCAGAAGAAGGTTTCTTCCACTGAGTAGGAGCTTCTGAGGTTTATATTTTATGAAGACTGCAGTCTAGAAAAAGGGAAAATGCAAACTAGTTTCCAGTTAAAAGAGATTAAATTTTATGTAGTGCCACTAACACAAATTTCAATAATGGAATAGCATTTCAAATAATTTTAAAGTTACATTGATTTATGGAGTTTTATTATTTATTCCTTACATAAAGCCGTTTTACTTGTATCATTGATCCGTCTGACTAAGTTTTCTTTTTCTTCTTGTTTTTTTTCTTTTTCTATGCTTGTTCTTCCTAAGATTATTAATTATATATTTGTAATGAATCTAAAAGCTAGCAAATCATTAATTGATATTTGATGCCATTGTATGCTTACAAGAAGATTGGTATTTATCAATATTACATAAATAGGTCTCCATGGAAAGATGCTAAGAAATTGATGAGTATGTTAATTATGTTCATATCACCAAAGTTAAAACTGAAGAAAGAGCTTCATTTGAGATAACACCCAAAAGATTGCACTTCATTACAGGAAACTGTTTCCTCAGTCAGGATTCCATTACAGGCTTAGTGGGTAATGTAGAGCATGTCCCTAAATATTTGTCTGTAAAAAGAGGATCACAGTGTTTCTGGATACACCAAGCAGGTCCCCATTGTATTCACCCCTGTGCTGCACACAATCATTTCCATATTCTATCAGGAAACCCCTGTTGGACCCTACTCTATATAATTACTATTCTGTAAAATACTCCATGCATACACACAGGGAGTTGTTCGAAAAAATAGAAAAAAATTGTTCTGTTTTCACCTAAATTTGTGGTGATTTTGTTTTGGTTTTTTTTTAATCCCTGGAAGTGTTTAAGGCCAGGTTGGATGGGGCTTGGAGCAACCTGGGATAGTGGAAAGTGACCCTGCCAAGCAGGGGGTTGGAACAAAATGATCTTAAGGTCCCTTCAAACCCATTCTATGATTCTATGAATTAGTGCTCTAGACTAAACAGGAGCTGAGCATTTCAATCCTGAGGCTCCTTTAAAAAAAACCTCATTGGAAACTTTGAATTTTTATTTTTAGGGCTCCTCATGGTAGGAGTCTTCGTTCTGTTTTATTCATCTGAACTACACTGCAGATTTTAACATGTCTTTGCAAATGACCTATTAATGATATTAAAATTGGCCTTCACCTCTAAGTTTTGAAGGTACTTCTGATAATTCTGCAGCTCAGCTGTTATTTTTGGTGCCAATTTTAGGCAAATCTAATGTATAGTGTCAAATTGTAAGTTTTAAAACTAATGGCTTTGTCTTTTAAAAGTGCCACAAGGTTCAGCTGCCAGGTTTTCCATATACTGAAGCTGCCATAATCTCAATAAGTAGCTCCCATGTTTGTAAGCTCTGTTTGCTTAGCTCAGTCTATCATTACATTGAAAGACATGAAAAAGTGGGAAAAAATAATGGTTTGGGGTTTTTTTCCAGTCTCAGTATAAGAAAAAGAAGTTATTTCCTACTCTGCTAAAGCAATAAAGAACAAAATTTATTGATTGCAAAAATAGTTAAAACTCACTGATTTTTTTCTGTGCAGAAATGAGATGAAATGAAGTTTTCAGGGAAAAAAGCCACATGCTTTTACGTATTTAAATTCCTTGTTTAAAAAAAAAAAGTAATTCTTGTATCAGTTCAATTTGTCTGTTACACTTCTGAAATGACTTAGTCAAAACAATGATTCTTATAAATCCAGATTTTAGCTACATTTTAGCTTATTCTAATATCCATTGTGTTCCTTATTTTAGCACTTCAGAAATAGAAAGGAAGATTATTAACCAAAATATTTTTATTCAAATTATTTCCTGAAATATTAAAATTGAAAGTAGAAAAAATTAAGTCATGGGCATTATTAGTTTTCTTCCGCCATCTGACAATTTCTTTCTAAATCTACTTTCTGCACAGTTTCCCTAGAGAAGCTTGAGTGACTTTTTCCCTGCAACTATTTCTGTGTGTTTGTCACATAAAATAATTCAAGCAAAATGAATAATGCCAAGACAATTATCTTGGTCCAATGTGTTCCCAAGTAGACTTTTCTCAACAGGTTTCAATTTCTATTAAATTCCATATTCTTTTAGAAAATGTTGAGTTTTCAAATTAGAATTTGACCTGAAGGGTCAAGAAGCACTTGAAAGTTCTAAAAGAAAAGTAACAGAAATGGCTCAGTTTTATTAATTTGATTTTTTCATGTAATATTGAAGAAAATATTGCACCCTGTTTGGAATAAAAATAGAGGAGATAGTTGTTAAACAGCTGGTATAACACCGTTAGAAAGGTACATCACAGCCCCTGAACATCTCAGAGTCGGCAGAAAGGACCTGAAAATGATCCCTGGTCTGGCTGATGAAAGGAGCTGTTCTCTGGCAGGGGGCCCTCCCAGAGCCCACCACAATTTGTCAGTGTTCAGCAAAGCTCAGCCCAGCTTCATCCCCTTGTCCTGCAGCTCAGCCTGGGGCCAGACATCCCTGGGTCAGGGTGCTGTGCCTGGCATGAGCCTGGAGCCTGCTGAGCTTCGGGAGCAGCCCTAGTCCTGCTGGGAAGGGGCTCTTCATTCCGTGGCTCTCAGCAGAGCAGAGTTGGTGGCTCATGCTGGAAGCACAGACTGATGAATAAATAAATCTTTTCATCTGTGACTACAGCAAAGTGCAATTTTACAATCCCTGAGATTGTGGGCTAAGAGGACTTCACTCTCTCCCTGTTTCCCAGGTCGCCTTCTCCTGTTTTCACGTTTCCAGTGCAGAAGTGGAAGCCATCTACAAGAAGCTTTACCTTTTCCATTGCCCTTTTACAAAGCAGCTTCCCCCCTCCCCAATCTGCTTCTCTCAGGGTACAGGGAAGATGGAAGGGAAAGGAGCCAGGGGCTGGAAACTCCTCTCCAGCTGGGAGCAGCAGCACTTTGTGCCCGCTGTGCACTTAGCAGCAGCAAAGCACTTGCCAAAGAGAAAAAACTGACTGTGCTTTGCAGAGGAATAACTCATCTTCATCTCCCTTAGGTTAAGCAAAGCTGCTTATCCTGCTGGCCAAAGAAATGTTTTGTCTTGCCTGTGTGTAAAGCTGGACTTGAAACCAAATCCTTCCCTTGGCAAAGTGCAAGCAAGGGTTCCAAATCAGGACTGAATGCAGTGTACAAACATCAGTCATTCCCTAAGATGAGGGAATTTGAACCTTGAGGTGAAGAATTGGTGGTATAAAACAGAGATATGGCATTGCACCATTGTTTGTCAAGTGTGTGAGGCACCCACAGGCATGGTACTGTACCCCCAGGGAGGTTTGGGAGTTTCAGTGTCGCTGCAGGGTCACAGCTTTGGCCTGGCTGAATGTGAGGGAGCTTTGTGCTCTGCAAAGCTTTGTTAGACAAGGAAAGCACTGACTGCCATTCTTTATACACCTCTCACTGCGTAGACAAGCAGTTTCTTGATTCAGGTGTATAGAGGGAGCTGGGCAATATTGTGGTTCCTCAGTATTCTAAAAACCTTTGGAGTAAACTGGATTTAGAGTAAATGAGGTACAAGTGTTCCACTGCTTCACTTATAAACAACATAACTTTGCTTTTGTCATTAGCTTTAATACCTTTAATTCTCTTTCTTTTTCAGTCTTGTGTCTCTCATAAGAGGCCAAGTGGTGACTACAGATGGGACTCCTCTAGTTGGGGTCAACGTGTCGTTTGTCAAGTATCCAAAGTACGGCTACACCATCACTCGTCAGGATGGCACGTGAGTGTCCCTGCTTCACTGAGCCCCTGTTTGCTGTGGAGTGTCTTTGCTGATTAACAGATGGTGTGATCTAATGGAACCATGTGGTACCAGGCATTGCCTTCCTCCCAGGGCAAAGAGCTATTAAGTAAACACAAAAGTAATTTTTCACGCGGCATTTTGAATACTAACTGCATGTAAATATGAACAGGCTGACTTCTGATAATGACGTGTTAGCAGGCAAACTCCTTTCAAATAAATTGCTCTGTATCTATGAAAACATTTGTGGGCTACGGCAGTATCCAGCTGAGACAAGAAATATTTTATTTTAAAATGCAGTGCAGGCTAACACTTCTAGGAAAAAAGAAAGCATCATTATAGAATAGTATATTTTGTTAAAATTTCCCTTCTGCTTCTCTTTGCTTTTGAAGATACATTCTCTTTTGAGTTTCTTCAGGGTAGAATGCAATCAAAAGATTCTAATTGAATATATTTAGACAATTTCCTGCTGTGCAAAAAAGTGCTTTTTCCCCCTTGTATCAGCTTATTTGAAATGCACACAAATTCAGATAAACAAAAGTCAGTGTGTCATGGTTTATCTGGTTTACTGGCTGTGGTAACTAAAACAGTCTATCTGACACAGGCATTGTAAACATTTGCCATTTTATCTTGATCTTGCATAAAAACAATTGAATTGAAATAATAATAGGAGTCAACTGAACTATAGGGAGTATTTAAGTTCCGTATTTTCCAGAATATTAATTTGTTATAATAGAAGTATAATGTTGATTTCAGTGGTTTAAAGTTGCAGTAAATGGTGAGCTGAACTGTATTTAAATTTGAATAGATTATTGAAGTCATTGAGTAATTTGTTACATTGCCAGCGTTTACATGGAACAACTGACACCTATTTCTGTTGTCAGAACAACCTGGAAGCATTTCTCATTTAGGCCAGGTTTCAAATGCCTGTGCAGCTCCATGTTACTGCTGTGATTGTGCAGGGGGTTGGAGTAAACACCTAGTATCTCTGAAAAATGATAGATCAGTTATCTTGGAGACAGGAAATCTTACTTGTGTTACACTTCTCATTACTATTCTCTTACTGCTGTGTGTCCCATTCTATGTTTGATGGACAGGATCTTTTAGGAAAGGGATAATTCAGTGTCCAACTCAGAATGAACTTGGCTTCTCTGCTGTTTCTATATAAAGGTGACTTGTAATAATGAATGTGGTGATTTGTTTGTTGGGTATTTTTTTAATTACTTAATACAGAATTTATAATATCATCAGAATGAGCTTTGTCCAGGTGACTTCAAATCATTGCTTGTCTTGGCTGGTTTTCAGCTGTTTAGTTGCCAGAGGTTCACATCCCACTATAGATCATTGGAACCATGACATTTAAAACATAATCATGGTCTGCTCACTCTCCCTGCCTCGGAGGTGTGGGGAGAGAATCACAAGGGTAAAAGTAAGAAAACTCTTGCGTTGAGATAAAAACAGTTTAATCACTGAAATTATGATTATAAAAACTAATGAAAAGGAAAATAACAAAAAGATAAAGGAATTCTCAGCCAGATTCTGAGCAGCTTTCCCCCTAGTTTATATAACGAGAATGGCACCGTATGATCTGGGGTATCCCTTAGCGGGGGACAGCTGTCCCAGCTGTGTCCCCTCCCAGCCCCCATTCTGCTCCCTGGTGTGGTGGGGTGAGGAGGAGGAAAGGCTCTGACTCTGTGTAAGCACTGCCTTGCAATAATAAATGCAACCCTGTGTTATCAACATTATTCTCATCCTGAATCCAAAACTCAGCACTCTGCCAGCTACTAGGAAGAAAATTAACTCTATCCCACCCCAAATCAGACCAATACTCATCACTACTGGTGTGCCTCTATACCTATCTCATTAGCCAGGAATGTTATTACTGGAATTACTCAGTCTTGCCACTTCTAAAGGCCACACTTTTCTAGGTTTGACTTGGTTGCAAATGGTGGAGCATCCCTAACGCTGCACTTTGAACGGGCCCCATTTATGAGCCAGGAAAGGACAGTCTGGCTGCCATGGAACAGCTTCTATGCCATGGACACCCTGGTGATGAAGACAGAGGAGAACTCCATTCCCAGCTGTGATCTCAGTGGGTTTGTCCGTCCTGACCCAGTCATCATTTCATCACCACTTTCAACTTTCTTCAGTGACACTCCCAGCCGCAATCCCATTGTGCCAGAAACCCAGGTAAGAACAGTGTGAGTGAAAAGGGTACAGAAATCAGGGGTCAGCTGACAGTTCTGACCTGAGCACACAGCCACCATGTGTTCCCTGCAATTGCTACAGCAGATATCTCTGCAGAGCTGCATTCGTTCTGACAGGTACCAGGTTTCCTAATGAGGGCTGCAGGAGATATCCCAGGTTTGTATCACCCAGACTCATTTATCTTTGATTACCTTGCACCCTACTATTATCATATACCATATCAACTATATCTGTGTATTTGAGATGCCAGCTTAGGCATTTCAAGAGAATTTTGCAAAGGCTTGGCATGTGGTGCTGACCACAGACTGTTTCCTTATTTCCTTCTTACGACAAAAGAAAACTCTGTTGGTACTATTTTTTCACTGCTGTATTCAGTTAGGCTTTACACTGTTAGTGGAAGTTGTGAGTTCCTATGATTTTTCTTATGTTTCCCTTGCATATAACTTGCAGTAAAAATGGTTGTGCTTATTTGCCCTTTTGCCAGCAGTGGGCTCTTAAGAAGATGTGTACACAGACACCAAATAATTATTTGTCAGAAATGTCAGCTGAACTGTGTTTCTTTGAGGATATCCACTCCCAGTAACAGAAAGACATAAGTTTATAAGAATACACAAGGTGATACATTAAAAAAAAAAACAAACACATTAATGTAAAATATTTGACCTCTTTCCTATCCAGGTTCTTCATGAAGAAATTGAGATCCCTGGCTCTAGTATAAAGCTCAGCTACCTGAGTTCCCGCACTGCTGGATACAAATCCTTACTGAAGATCATAATGACTCAGACACTTGTGCCACTGAATCTGATCAAAGTTCATTTGATGGTAGCAGTAGAAGGGCATTTGTTCCAAAAGTCATTTCAGGCATCTCCCAACTTGGCATATACATTTATCTGGGACAAAACAGATGCCTACGGTCAGAAGGTTTATGGGTTGTCAGATGCTGTAGGTAAGTCAGCGAATACAAGCTCCAAAACTTTCCAAGTGACACCTGTAATTCTAAATAAGAAAACTTCAAACTTCCTTATGGAGGAGCAAATATAGACTGAACCATTCTTGTCTCCCTGACACAATTTATCTTTGTATTACAGTTCTTTTACACATTAAAGATCATATTCAGAGGGTCTAAACTCATCAGCATGCCTGGGTTGCCTGATCAGTACCTGACTTTGAAGGTTTAGACCAGGCAATAGAAAAAACTGGCCACAGGAACTTAGGTGGAACCTAATCCATCATTACAATTTTATTTTCTTTAGTTATAAAATGATCCTCATTCTGGACTGGCTGGCAGTCTGCAGTGCATTTGGGTTTTCACACATGGTCTTATTGTAGTCTCTTGTGGTATTACACATTTGAAATGAAAATGCTGTTCCTCTGATGCTGTTCAGTCTTGTAGTTCTGTAGCTATTTTTAGTCAGCTTGATTCTAGTGGGTGGGAAAAAGAGTGATCATCATAATATTTTTCCGTTTCCATTGAATATCTGAATAACTTTGATACAACAGTGTTAAAAATGAGCATCAGAACTGTGCCAGTGTGGATAGAGCAGATTTTTTTTTAAGTCTTAATTATTTTCTATATTTTCTAAATTCTTCTTTGCTGTAGCTTTTCTTTCTTAAGTTACTTCATGGGATATTGCTGTCCTGTGTAATGCTTGCGGTGCAATTGTGCTTAAATGCACACAAAGTTTTCACTGCCCTTTGGTATATGGTATGTAGAATGAATACACTAAATAAATGCTGTGAACATCTGGCAAATTAAGAATTTATCTTGTCCTGTTATCTGATATTTTTAATTATTTAATATAATTTTACTCTAGTTTAAAAAATTTATTTCTCACTCTCCTCTCACCAAACCCATCACTTCCCAATGTGAGCTATTAAAGTAGAAGTGATCAAATCCCTGCAGAGTACATGTGAATGAAGTTTCAAATTTGTGTCTAGTCAAAGATCTGAATATAATACTGTAGAATAAAAGTGAGGAATATAATCACTCCATCTTCTTGAGGGAGCTGGGGAACTGGAATGCTCAATGTTGTGAATGGGGTCTGGACATTTAATTCAGTGTTTGTTCAGCAAGTATATTAGATTTTATTTTATTTCAGTGTCTGTGGGTTTTGAATATGAGACTTGCCCCAGTCTCATTTTGTGGGAGAAGAGGACAGCACTGCTGCAAGGATTTGAACTGGATCCTTCAAACTTAGGAGGATGGTCTCTGGATAAACATCATGTACTTAATGTCAAGAGTGGTGAGTTAGTTAATTCCATGTGTTTGCTATCCTGTATAGAGTTCTATCTGCAAAAACTTTTTATTTGCATTATACTTACACTTCCAAAAATTCAATTTGTCCACTCTTCTTGTTTCATCTTTAGCTCAGTAAGGTATGAGACATATTTCAGTTGTCAGAAATTTTTTGTAAATTTCTACACATTTTTTACTGTGTTTACTGTTTACTGCACAGCATGAATTTCTTGAAGTCCTAATCTTTATCCTCTATTCTGTTTTTCATTTATTCCCCTGTAATATCTTTCTGTTTTCCCTGTTTTTCTCATGTTAACCACATCTGATCCTGGTTCCTTTTGCTTGACCTTTTTTTTCCCCTAACCTGAGATGGATTTTACAAGGAGTACGAGTCTGTGACAAGATACTGAGTCTCCTTTGTCTTTCTCCTTAGTCACCTTTTTGTTTTTTCCTCACTTTTTTTTTGTCTTTCCATATGCTAAGCTGAAGCTTTGTGATATTCGTATTTTACCAACAGCTCTTTGGGAGCGGAATGCTTTGCCTACATTTTATTTGTTCCCTGCAAA
>NW_008236626.1:2014740-2016386 GCF_000691975.1 Corvus brachyrhynchos
TATTGTTCAGAATTGGCAAGATCAGGCTATTTGAATTCACTTCCACCACTGGGAAGTGGGTCCACATTTGGGTAGTACTTGGCAACAGCGAGTGTTGTCGCCAGTGGGGAACCAGTTTTGTTACAATTTCATTTCCAGAAGAACATGAGGCTGAAAGTTTCCAGCCAGATTTCCGCAGTTTTTGATGACAAAGGATATGGTCACACTGTCAGAAAATCCACTGCCTTCTTGGAGCAGGGGTCTGCTCTTTGAGCAAATATTTTGAAAATAAATCCTATCTTGAAGGTATTTTCTTGAAGCCTAATAGAGATCTGTACCACCAGCTTCCCTCTTGCCTTTTATCATTGATCCTTAGCAGCCTTTCTGGGAGTTTCATCTTTCTCCTATCTTTTCATTTTCTGTGCCATCATCCTCTCTGGTGCCTCCATTTCTCATTTTTCATTTTCCATTTAAAAAGTGTGAAAGACTGAAAGGTGGAAAGAGAACAGTAAGGTTGGCACAGAATTCCAAACAAAACATGATACAGGAAACTGGAGTGAGACACAAATAAGGAACAGCTCTTCTCCACCCACTCAGAAACCATCGAAACCACAGTCCCAGGCCAGAGCTGTGTGGCAGGGTTTTCTTTCATGACAAATACCAAAGGACTCTGGGTGTAGGTTTGGGTCTGTAGCTGTGTATGTGTGTGGGTTTTAACACTGAATCTTCATTACACCTTTATTTTTACTCCTGCAAAATGCTTCTGCTCTTTTTGCACCGTTGAAAAACCAAATGGTGGAGTCATTTCATTATAACAGTCCTTAAAAGCAGCTGTTGAAAAGAAAACAGCCTGCAGTCCCCTGCAATGAATGGTGGTAATAACCACTTCTTCTCCTCTCTGTCCTTAGGTATATTGCACAAAGGCAACGGAGAAAATCAGTTTCTCACCCAGCAGCCAGCTGTGATAACCAGCATTATGGGGAACGGGCGCCGCAGAAGCATCTCCTGTCCGAGCTGCAATGGTCTGGCAGAAGGAAATAAGCTCTTGGCCCCTGTAGCACTGGCAGTGGGTATTGATGGAAGTCTCTTTGTTGGGGATTTTAACTATATTCGGCGTATCTTCCCCTCCAGGAATGTCACTAGCATACTGGAGCTGAGGTAAGGCTTAACCTCAGCGCTTCGCTTCTGGAGCCTGTGCTCAAATCAGCCTTTACCATTACTTTTTATAATTTTGAAAAACATTGTCACTTTCAACCTATTTAAATTCCAGTGGAGAAATGGGGCACAGAAATGCATAGCTCAAAGTCTGTAACTTACCAGAGCAGTGACTGAAGTGAAGGGCTTAAGAGTACAAATTAATTTGTACAGGAAATACAAACTATCTCTTTCTGTCTCGTTAGTAATCACTGATTCAGTTCTCCCTCAGTGCATCTTTTAGTTTTGTTTTGAAAACTATGGAATTGACTGCCCTTAGGTACTGAGCCACAGTGACAGGCAGAGGTGTAACAGTCTCTTGAGATCAGAGGGAAGGTTCTCCTGCCAGTGGTTTTGAGATCCACTTTCACATTTCTTTTCCATGCTTGTGAGTCTATTTCTGTAGGTTGCCAAGTGCAGTTCAGGTTGACATACTGAGTTATTTTGCATCATCAGAACTCTTTTTAAGATTG
>NW_008236626.1:2016545-2052607 GCF_000691975.1 Corvus brachyrhynchos
CTTTCCCGCTGTCCCGTGCCCCCTTCCAACCTTAAGATTTGATCACTTAATAGGGAAGGCATGAGTGTAGAGTGTGCCACTTCACACGTTTCTGTTCCATCTCCTTTTTTCATTCTTCTAGGAGAGGCAAGAGCTATTGCTTCAAACCCTAGCTCATGTAACTGGACCTTATACTTACAGCACTACTGAGTATTTGGAGAAAAATGAGGAATACAGCATGCCCTGGCTGTCTGCTGACCCTCCTGGAGCCCACTCAGGCAGGAGCAGTAGTGCTCCTGGAAATTGGATATAGCTGCAAAGTACATTGAGTGAAATTAGGTCACAAGTCTTTTTTTTAATGATATGACCAATAACCAATTCCTCTGTTTCCACTGTACATTTAATTTTTATTTAGTGGGAAAAAGTGCAAAATGATTGGACTGTTAAAGAATAGGAGGCTTAGCTCTATTTTACACCTCTCTTCATTCATGTCATTCTGTTGATGTTACTATTGTGAATTCTGATTCTATAGAAAAGGAAGGAGATCTGATTCAGGCCAATTCAACTCTGAAATCACTCTCTGACACCTGCCTCATACACCATCAGGCTGCCTCATTATATTTTTTTTAAAAAGTCATGGATCATCCAGTGCTCTCTGCTAGCAGCTCAGTTTAAACCACAGAAGGTAGCTGGCGTGGAAGTGTGACCTGCTATAAATATTTATATCAATATGCACTATAACTCTGCATTATATAGAATATGCTAATTATTTTTTTTCTAAGTTGTTCAGATCTTTTTAGCTTTCTCATAAATAGGACTACAGCTTTATAGGTGAAAAGAAACATTTTCAGCTTAGGATACTTCTTATAATGCATTTTTATGCACCTCACTTACCAGTATCAGCCAGTGACAGTTTCCTAGCCCACCTGATGTTTGAAAATGTTGCCTCAAAGTTTACAATAGTATTAGTGTGAGTACTTTGCTTTCTCTTTCTGAGAGAGAGATTGAGAGGGAACTTGGGTTTTCATCATGTGTCAGGGAAAATTGGAAAGGACATCAGTAAAGAAATAGAAGATGGACTTTTATCTGCTGTTGTCCACTTTCTCCTTTATGAAAGTCTGTTTTCCATAGCATAGTTTCTTTAGCTTCTGTTATAACTAGAAGCAATTAACAATGAAGCTACTGCATTGTGAGTGCTGTTGGACAGCTGCAAAGGACTCAACATATAGATTTTTAGGATTTACAGACTTCAGGATTACATTATGATGTCTTTTACTCCCCGTTCCTCTAAAGGGAATTAAGGTCCATTCCAGCAAACATAATCTATAGCAATAATTGTGATTCATTGCTCATCTTGAAATCTGCATGAGTTACACGGGTAAGAGTTTGAAGATTTGAGCCATTTCAGTGTGAACAAGAGCAGAGTCATCAGCTCATATCAAGCAGTTTGGATTATGTTGCAACCAGTACATCCACAAGTATGACAAACCAAATACATCGCTTTGTTTAGATTGCACAGCTGATGTAATTTTGGTTTCACATAAGCCCTTAAAACCTCGAGTGCCTTTATACATCAGAACATCCCAGTGTGCATATTTCTTTCGCGCTGTCCTTTGTGAAGGTGCCTGGTTGGAATGGCCAGTAGGAATTTGGACTCAAGCGCTGCATGTTGGGCTTCACGCTGGGGTTGTAAGTTGGGGGCTGTGCCTGGACTGCTGCAGCTCAGGAGTCACAAACCTCTTTGCTCTGTTCAGTGCCTATTCCTAAATGGAAATTGCATCAACACAGTGAAATGCTGTGGGAGCGGAGAATGTGTTAATTTTCTTGTGGGAAGTAGAGAGCACTTTTCCTTTGGCTTTGTGTCTGGGCAGGAAGCTGTGGATCAGTTAATGCTGTTTATCTCCCATTGTACAGTACCTTACTGTTCACTTAGAAGGGGCTTTTTTACCCTAACGTTGGCTTTGGTAGGCTTAAACAGATACCAAGGAGCATCTTGCTTTAAGCAGTTAGAGACTGGGAGGAGAGAAAAACAAACTGCATAGTAAAAATTTGTCTAGAAATAGCCTGTTGGAAAACTATTTTGATTAAAGAGGTTGCCTCCAACTGGCAGACAATATCCTAAGCCCAGTGCTTCCCCCTGCCCAGTTCTGTATTCAGAGAACTGCCAGTTTCTCTCACTCCTAGCCCCCAGGCTACATGTATTTCCATGTGAAAATTCTTTCAGTGGTTCAGAAAGTTTCCTAAATATGAGGGGAGGGGGGTGGGGGGAGAGGTATCCTATAGGGAATTAGCTTGCAGCTCTATCCCTCCCAGTCACTCTTCATCTGTAAACTAAGCTAAGGCTAGTGCTGAAAAGAGATATCTTCTCCTGTGTCCTTTTGTAAAATAAAACAAATACTATGTTTGCTTTACCATCTATTCTTCAGCTAACTGTTTGTTCTTTTTTCTTCTGTTCCCTTTCAATAAAGAAATAAAGAGTTTAAACATAGGTAAGACATGAGCTCTTTCCCATATAATTTGATATGGTTTGTTTGCTTCATTGTGTTTGCTTTTTGTGTTGTGCTTCTTGTGTAATGTTATGTTCTTCATGTACCATATATAGAAACATTTTTATGTGCTAATTGTGTGTTATGAATATGATAAGCATTAGCAATTATGAAATGCTGTCAAAAAGCAGCCAATGAGTTCTGAAAGTAATTAGAAATTTCTAGTAGAATGCAAATATAATGAACCCCAAGCTAACTTCTAGATAAACACCTTTCCCTGGTGTCTATAATTGGTCTAAATGGTCAAGGTAAACTACAACAGCATTTTCACAAATGCCAGAAAGGTTCACAAAAGCACTAATGACTGCATATAGGTCAAAAACTCGTTTTCTGGTCATTAATGATTTTCTGAACCCGCTGTCCTTTGCCATAATTTAGTTTATATTTCTTTTGTCAAACACATTTAATAGCCAACCTGTGGGGCTGGCTGTGTGCAACCACTAGATGAAGTCACTGTGAGATTCAGGAGGGAGGCATAATTTTCCTGGATGTCAGGAGGAGAACACCAGGTCTTCTGGATGGCTGCAGCATAGGGAACACTTGTGCCTCCTTTCATGCCACATCTGGGACAGGGAGGATGTTCACCCTGGAGAAAATCAAGGGCAAGAACAAGAACAGCTCTTGTAAACTATTCCATAGTGTCCTGTGCATTACCCTTTTAAAACCATACTTTCCATTTCTGTGATGCAAGTTGATGCAATAGATGGTTTGGACTAAACAGGATCATTTCCCCTTAACAGTATATTTTGGCATAGTAAGTGTAACACCCCTAACTATTCTTATCTGGATGAATTCATTCACAATTTGCTAATGATTATTGGTGATGCCGGAGGTTCCTCATTTGCTTCAACTAAGCCTAGTTCATTTTTCAGCTGCTTAGAGATTTGCTCTGGACAGCTTCTCTTTTGGTTAAACTTAAAGAAAAGCTGGTTTTGCACTGTTGTGAATTTGATGCATCTGTGAGAAGAACAGGGAGAATGAGCTGCACTTGCTGGCAGGCCCCCGGCTCCCTCAGAGAGCAGAGAGAGGCTGCAGGTGGGTGTGACCACACATTCACTCGGGGGGCTGGAGGCACAGACATTATTGGCAGAGGCCTCTAAGCAACACTGAATGCCATGGAAAATCTTTTAAAACAAGGTACAACCCTTGGCCTCCTGTAATTCAAGTGAAAGATTACAATGGCAAGGAGAAAAGAGAGGCAGAGGTCTTTAATTGCTCAGATGGCAGTTCGAGAATTATTGAGTACTCATTTATAAAACAAGTCCCTGTTGGAGGTAATGGTCTCATCGATTCTTTGGGAGCACAGTGAGTGCATGTTACCTTCCAGCAGTCATTTTCCCTCAGAAATTTGCTTAAAGTCTTCCACTATCTGTTCCCTTACCTAGCTCAGGAAAGAGGGAAGGAGTATGGAACAAGTCTGCAGCTTGCTGCTCTTTGATCTGGAATCAAAGCTTGTGACTAACTCCCTGGCACAACTGCCCTGGGGGAGATTCCAGAGGAGAAAGGCAGGGTGAGCTCCATGGATGCACCATGACTGCAGGAGAGGAGAGGGAAATAAGCCCATGTTCTGCCATTGCTCTTTACCCTGACTCATTTCTTATCCCATCCTGGTAGCAGCAGGGCACACCTAGGGCTGGCTGAGGGCAGAGGGGAGGCAGAGGTGGGCACAGGCTGGCAAAATCATGTGTGAAAACTAGAGAGACCCTTCCATTCCTGCAGGGTGGCTGCTGCTCTCCTGGGCCCTGTGTGTACAGCTCTCACCACTGAGTCCAGCAGGGCCCTCACTTCCAGGTGCAAGCAGCAGTGTCTGTGCCCAGCTCCTGTCTGTGCCCAGCTCCTGTCTGTGCCTGCCTCAGGTCCATGTTTGGCCAGGGTGGGGGAGTGTGCCTCGTTTCAGAAGGACTGTGCAAAAGGCACCAGCTGCAGGGCAGCCTTGAGCTAAGTTTGGGTGTATTTGTGAAGTACAGCACACACAAATACAGTGCCACAGCAGAGCGTGATCTTCAGCGTGAGGGGAAAGCGTGGTGGGAGAACAGCAGAATTTCAAAGCAGTGACAAACGTGCAGGTGTTTGTATGGCTCAGATACCTGAGAGACTGGAGGAATCTCTAAAGTGGAAAGAATTATTTTTCTATGTTGCAGAGAAGATTGAGCATTATTTTGGAGGGATGAGAAGGAATGTGATAAGGGCATAGTGAAGAGGTGCAGTCTGCTGCTGAAGATAAGGAGAGGAATTTGGGGAATAATGAGATTGTGCTCTAATCTCTAGATGTCACTAGCACGTCACTAGTTTCCCTGCATAACTTTGTCTACACCACTTAACCTCTCTGTGCCTCAGTTTCCTCCTCTGTAAAATGGGTGCTACACCCATCTTTTTAAAGTACTTTGAGATCCATGCATGAAATAAACCTGCCAGTATTTTTTGTTTATTGTATTTCTTCATCTCTAATTTCTACACTCCTAGACTTCAGCAGATGCTATTGCCACTGCCAACTGAATTGCAATCAAACCAGTCTCCTTTCTACTTTCTACAGTCTTAGAACAAACCATTATTGACCTAAACCCATGGCATGTCAAAGACTGGCATAGAGGAAATTAACTGTAGAAAGTGATATATTGGGGCCTCCTCATTCCTCCAAATCTGGTCATGACCCCACGACCACAGTCACCTTTGTGTGCCAATGGATCCATCTGCCGAAAGTGGCTTTATTGTAGTTTCAGCAATTCTGATCAAGAAATGGCTTATGTCCATCATAACTTACCTCTGTGTATCCTCACTCTTGGAGATGGGCACTTTTGCCACATGAAACTAGGAGTGTGGATATTTGGAGGCAAATATCTCTGGTTACTGGTAAGTAACCTTCATTTTTTTTCTTCCTGTCTTCATTTGTCTTCTATGCTTCGAAACCACCATTGACCTTATTTATGCTCACCCATAGGCTCCAAAGGCTGGAAAATTCACATCATGCTTAAAATCCAAATAAACTGAGTAAAACTAGCCAGGCAAGATTTTGAAAATATTTCTGCACTGCAGTTCTGTGTGTGTGAATGTATATATATTGTGAAGATTGACATTTCTCAATTTGCAGATGATTTGCTAAAGTAGTTCCAAAATGTGACAAGCTGTCAAAAAACATATATTTCAGAAGAGAAGTAGCTTTCCATATGAGCGCCCATTCCAATCACAAACTGAGGACCAGTTTTTCAATGACAGAAGGTTTGGAGTTAAAGTCAGACACTTGGGGTCTCTGGCTCTAGTTACATAACCAACTTCATCTGCTGTAAATGAGATTCTTGATAAGAATGAATGAGAACAAATTTGCTTTAGAAATAAATTTGTTATGCCTCTGCCTCCTATTTATACAAAACCTCACAAATCTTGTGACTAAGTAATCTAAGTAGCTCAGAGCTGATTCTTTGATCTTACTCCTATGACTTCTGCTTCCAAAGGAAGTTAAACAAGGTAGCAGGGAAACAGATAAGCCGAAGAGAATTGACCTGGAGCAGATCTAAAGGGCTAAAGAGATCAAGAGGAAAGACTGCTGTGCAGCTCTGGCTTATTGGGCTCTGCTGTGCAAGGTTCAGTGTAGAAGGATGAGTGAGATTTAAAATTACAATCCCTCTGACCAGGCCCTAATCAAGTTAGGGCCTCAGGTGATGCTCCTTCAGACCTCACCTCTGTACGAAGGTGTCAGACTTTCTTTCCAGATCTTTCTGTGCCTGATGAGTATCCAAGCTCTGAAAGCCTGTGAAGTTTCTAGACTGCTCAGCTCTTTCTGTTTTATGCTTTCTTTTTCTCTAAAGCAACAATCCCGCTCATAAATACTATCTGGCCGTGGACCCTGTTTCAGGCTCACTCTACGTGTCGGACACCAATAGCCGACGGATATACAAAGTCAAGTCCCTCACGGGCACGAAGGACCTTGCTGGTAACTCTGAAGTGGTGGCAGGGACAGGAGAGCAGTGCCTGCCCTTTGACGAAGCCAGATGCGGGGATGGAGGGAAGGCAGTGGACGCAACCCTAATGAGCCCTCGAGGTAAAGGAGGAAAAGAAGCCAGAGAAAATGACTGCGTGCAGCTAGGCTGGATGTGGAAATAATTATCTGGCAATTAAATCACTCCTTGTTCGGTGATTTTTATTCTGGGCTTTAATTACAGTGGATTGGCAAGTGTTCGTGCTTTGTTTAGTTAAAGCAAACTTTATTACCCCGACACTGGGTGCTGCAAAAGGAGAACAGAACACAAATTAGCAGGGTACTGCTCACTCCAAGAAGCAAGCGTGTAAACTGGAAAACTGATTACTGTTTGAGATGCAGTCTTTGGGGAGAGGAACTGCTTGCTGTGGCTTTTCTCTGAGGTTTTCCTCTATGTATCTCCTTTTACTTAAGAGTCGGAGAAAAAAATAAAAGGATTTTTGCCCTTTCCAGTTTCTAATTTTTGACAAGAAGTTTCCAAGGCGATACAGAGATTTGGGGATGCATTTCTTTTTAAGGCTTTTTTTTCTCTGTTGTTTCTTCTTAATTGTAAGGATGAATTAATCAGGTGTCTTGCCAGGCGTTTCAAACATATTTAGGTTTTTTTGAGTGGCTGAAAATAACTAGATGATCAAAGAGATACACAAAAATGGAAAGTCCAGTTTCTTTGTATAGGAAGTACTTCCACTTAACACATAGAAATTTTTAAAATGAAGCTGTATCTTCCCTCACTGCCCAATAGGATGGGAACTGCAACCATTTGAAGACAGAATTTTTTTAGATCAATATTTTATTTTCAGCCTGAGAAATGGACAAGGCAGTGCATCAAATCAAAGCAGGAAAGGCAAGTGAAAAAAAGGCTGCCCTCCTTCCCAAACAGCAGGAGCATCCGTGTGTTCCTCCGAGGGAGCACCCTTTCATTCTGTGCCTTTCCTCTCTAAGGACTCACAATGCGACAGGCATTGAACCTTCCCTTTTTATTTTAGGCTGGCAACCCCTGTGTCTTCATCTGGAAACACCAGATGTTCTTTCTGTATTTTTACTGCAACAGGTCAAAGAATTAAAAAACATCCAGAAATAATACAATGTCCTGCTAGTTTTCAAAAAAATTTTGAAGGTATTTTAAAAGATTTCTAAAAATTCTTCATCCTCATTAGATTCTTCAGGTGAAGAAAGCAATGCCTCAAATTTCTGAGTAAAATTAGGAGACAATTTTTTATTTGGGTTTATGTAATATACAGAATGTGAATCTAGAAATAAGTTGATGCATTTTGCTGGGTCTTTGGCTTGTTTGGGGATTTCTGTGGTTTTCTTTAAAGCCCTGAAGGATAAACCTGCTTGATGCTATTTCTTTGGCAGAACTATGGGTTGTTGGAGGGTTCCAGGACCTGTGCTCAGGTTGGGAGGGAGGAAAGAATGGGGGAAGTGAACAAATTTCACCATCTTGTAAACAAGACAAAGCCTGCCTTGAAGGCAGGAGCTTTGCTGCTGCACTGATGCCTGGGTTTTATATTTGCAGGAATTGCAGTGGATAAGTATGGACTCATGTATTTTGTTGACGCCACTATGATTAGAAAAGTGGATCAGAACGGAATTATATCAACCCTGCTGGGCTCCAATGACCTAACTGCTGTTCGACCTCTCAGCTGTGATTCCAGCATGGATGTCACCCAGGTAGATTCTTACTGCATTTATTTTCTTCTCTGCCTTAGAAGAGATGGGCATCTATTTTGGATGACTGCCTGGCCACTTAAGAAATACATCGCGCAGCACAAGATGATAACGTATTTGATTTGTTTCTGAAATGAGTGAACCATCCTTTTTACTGTGGCTAACACAGTTTATTTATGCAACTAGAGAGAAATAAGGTTGAGATAATGGGAGTTATTGTCTTAATTGCCTGTTTTTCTGTAATTATTGTAGAGCTTCCACAATGTAGTGTTCATTCTTGCACAGAAACACAATTAGGCAAAGTTACAACTGCACGTAGCTTTAATATTTCTGAAAAACAAAATCATTGTTTGAAATAGTTGCCGTTCATGACTTGGTTTCATGATTTACGCTGATAAACCCCTCACTAATTTGCTGTTGTTACACGTGGAATTTTAAGCACTAGGAGTGTACTTTTCAGTTTCGAGTTTTACAGTAATAATTTGTGCAACTCATAGGTACGGCTGGAGTGGCCTACTGATCTCGCTGTCAATCCCATGGACAACTCCCTTTATGTCCTAGAGAACAATGTTATTTTACGGATCACAGAAAACCATCAAGTTAGCATTATTGCTGGACGCCCCATGCACTGCCAGGTTCCTGGTATAGACTACTCTCTTAGCAAACTGGCTATTCATTCTGCACTTGAATCAGCCAGTGCCATTGCCATCTCACACACAGGAGTTCTTTACATCAGTGAGACAGATGAAAAAAAAATTAATCGGCTACGCCAGGTAACTACCAATGGAGAAATATGCCTTCTTGCAGGGGCAGCTTCAGACTGTGATTGCAAAAATGATGTCAACTGTAATTGCTATGCTGGGGATGATGGGTATGCCACTGATGCCATCTTAAATTCACCATCTTCCTTAGCTGTGGCCCCAGATGGTACCATCTACATAGCTGATCTTGGAAATATCCGCATTAGGGCTGTCAGTAAAAACAGGCCCATTCTTAATTCCTTTAACCAATATGAAGCTGCATCTCCAGGAGAACAGGAGCTGTATGTCTTCAATGCTGATGGGATTCACCAGTACACTCTCAGCCTCGTTACCGGGGAATACTTGTACAATTTCACCTATAGCAGCGATAACGATGTCACGGAGGTGATGGACAACAATGGCAACTCCTTGAAGGTGCGTCGGGATGCCAGTGGGATGCCCCGCCATTTACTGATGCCGGATAATCAGATTGTCACGCTGGCTGTTGGCACTAATGGTGGACTCAAGCTGGTCTCAACACAGACCCTGGAGCTCGGATTAATGACATATAATGGAAACAGTGGTCTCTTAGCAACGAAGAGTGATGAAACAGGATGGACAACATTTTATGAGTAAGAATGTTTTTGGATATATTAAGCATACATTTATTTTTCAAATGGTAGTGAGTAGGTCCTAGACTGACCCTGCTGCAATTTGTTGTAGGTTTTTCACTGATACTGAGTAAGGCCATTGTGCCTCAATCCAGTGCGATGCTGGACGTGGTTAAGTGGCTTTGTGATGGCGTCAGTTGTGCTGGGTCCTTTGGGTGGGTGCTGATCCACCTCAATCCCTGCCGGGCTTTGAGTTTGAGGCAGCTCATCCCTGTCCAGCACAAAGGACCGTGTGCCACAGCCAGAGCTTAGTTAAGCTGGTCCTTGTGGTCAGCACAGCTGCCCACAGCCCCCAGCCAGAGCAGCCCAGCACTGCCACTGCAGCCCACACTGAGCTGCCTCTCTCTAGCAACCCTCACGCTGCAGCTTCTTTTGGAACTCAAATTATCTCTCTTTCTGTTCAGCCTCGTATATTACTCATGGTTGTTAAAATGTTGATTAACTTCACTGATTGTTCATTCCTGAGACAAGTGAGGAAATTAGATCCCCAGCTATCTGTCAGACCCCTGGTGTAACTTCCATAATTTGTAGATAACCCAAAAGCACACTGGTGTTCATGAGCATATAGATTAAATAGGCAGAACTTCCTCTTTAAATGAAATTCATCTGAAGAGATGAGGTTCAAAAGTATATTAAAAATCTAGAAAAACTAGTCAGATTTTTATTAATATTTATCCTATTCTTAGTAGTCTTACTGCCATTTTTTGATCAAAACAATTTTTAAAAGAGAAGCTAAATGACATATTGAAAAAATATATTTAAGTATGGCAAGTCTGATGCCATATATTTTGTCTGAATTAGTTAATCATTAATAAATATCATTCCCCAAATCAGTGAGTAGAAAATAGGAATAGGGCTTTATATTTAATTTTAAATGGCAGGCTTATTTTCAAGGTTGCAGACTAGCAATGGCGCACACCTCTTAGTTTACTGATGCCTTCAGCTTGGCCACCTGTTTCCTCTGTTTAGAGGAAACGTAAGAAATGCAGGAATGGAAGGAAACTGTGCTCGGTGTGCTCAGAGCGTCCGCCCTGCACAGCCGGACTGCTGCAGTCGGTTCCCGTTGGAAGGAAAGCAGTGCCCTCTCGTGGGGCCCTGCATGCCCAACCACTGACTCCTCCAGCTTGGGGCTTCACGTGGGGAGTGGCTTGTTTCTCCTTGATATTTTGCAAATATTATTTCTTTCCCACAAATTCGTTACAAAAACAGTTCCGTTACATGACTGCATGAAGGTATTACCTGCTGATTACAAGCTCACGTAACAGCTCGCTGGACTAGACAGAATAAAACTTCATATTATTGCTGAGGAGATGTGGGTGCCCTTCTAGGAAGGCTTTTTGTTGTTGTTTTTTCCTCAGTAGGTAGCCCAAGATTCAGTCATATAAATTAGGTATTTCTCAAAACACCAGTAATTAATTATAGAAAACTAAATAGCAAAGTAATTTAAAACTCTACGTGGAAAATCAATGAAATATTAAAAAAGGTCATCAGAAAGTTACCAGTTACTAAACTGGTAGAACTGGTGTCCGAGAGTCACACCAAGTGCTAAGTTAGCATGGATAATTAGAAAAATTGTATTATGATTCCTAAGGAAATACAGAAGGTAGGGGCTTTGATGTCTTACTGATGTCAGCTGAAAATATCAGTTAACATGTACATAGGGCTGCAGATTTTTTTCCAAGATCAAATAAGAAAAGATGCACAACCTTTGCCTCAGGTCAGTGGAAGTTAAATACCATATTTAACTCTAAATATTACAGCCTGAGGTACTGTCTTAGACAATTAGTAACTTTGATGAGGCAGCAGAATTAACTTACTTTCTCACAGATTTGTACATACATTCTCATAAGCATAGAGCACAGAGATGAGAGAACCATAAAGACATTATTTAAATCTAATATACAAACTTAATCACAGTCCACAGTCACTCATTGCTGGTTTCTGGTTTCTGTTTTCTTGTTGTTCTTTGAAACAGCTCCTAAGAGAAAATTCTGTATTCATCATTCTGCAATTTTTTTGGTAGCTGTAAGTTAATATCAATTGAAGATGGAAAAAGTATTTAGCCAATGAGAATTTATAAGGACAACAAAATAGTTTTTTGTGCAGTTACATTCATGCATTCATACAGACATAATCAGCACTCAAAATTGTTAACATGGCAGCAGAACTGGAAAAGAACAGAGGTCTTTAAGTGGTAAAATACTACATGAGCTAAAGTTCTTATGAAAAATTTATTTCAGTGCATTTATATCAACCAGACACTGGAGTGCCATGTTACCTTATTGGGTCTATTCCTTTCATTTATCTGAAACTTTACCCTAAAAATGCTCTCAGAATTAAATTTGTGCAGTTGATCTAGGTGTGCATCTGCATATGCAGAGAGCTGCAGACACAAGCTGGTTTTGTGTGTGTGCACACTCCATATGTGAGTTCTATAGATAGCATCTGTGCATGTGCATGCAGCTCATTTGCAGTAGGAACAGCCAAGGCTCTTCAATAATAGAACAGCTACCAGCAGGCTCACATGGGGTAATTTAAGCTTGGCTTGGGCATGAAGCACAGGTCTTTGAAGCAGTTCCACTTGGTCTAGGGAGCATCCTGAGAGAATGCTGCAGTTTTCTTCTTGAATCAGTTTTAAAAGGGAGAGACGATGGGGATGTATGTAAATGTATGCGGATCTGTGCCTTGCCCAGCTCTGTGTGAAGTCAGAAGCTACTGTCCCTCCTTTTTTGCAGTGCTGGGTATGGCATTGTCCTTCCTGCTCCCACCCACGAGCTTTGGGGAGCACAACTCAAACCTCAGAGACCGGGATGCTGCTCATAAAAATTGCCTAAGGAATAGAGGGGCCACAGTAGTGGACAAGAGAGAGCAGCCCTCAGGGCACTGTCACAAGCACACTGAAGGGATGCATGGATGCTTGTAGCTACCTGAGAAGGTGCCACGTGCTCAGCTGTGTCCCACAGTGGAGGCTGAGCTATAGGTGTGGCCATGGGCTGGCCATGGGCAGCTCAGAGCCACCAGGCTGGCAGAGACAGCCACCAGCTTTGTGCCTGGTGTCACCCAGATCTGTCCTGGGAAACCTTTGCCTGCTGACAAGGGAGACAGTCACAGTCACAGTTAGCAAAGTATTGGTGAGGTAGCAGTGGGGAGATGCTGTTGTTTGTTGGTTTT
Organism: Corvus brachyrhynchos; assembly: GCF_000691975.1. Classification (NCBI taxonomy): domain Eukaryota; kingdom Metazoa; phylum Chordata; class Aves; order Passeriformes; family Corvidae; genus Corvus; species Corvus brachyrhynchos. The sequence continues at coordinate 2,029,297 of NW_008236626.1, forward strand.
TAAGATACTGGGATTAAGAAAGGTTATCTGCCCTTGAAATTTTATTAGTAGAAAAACTTGGGATGAAGCCTTACTCTTAAGTGAAGTCAGTAACAAAAGCTCAGAGATTTCAGTGTACCCAGAGCCCACCTCATTTGAAAATGTAAAGGTTGCCTTATCAGATCTGGTTCATCCAGGCTGATGCTGTGTCACAGACTGCAACAGGTAGAGACTGCTTCTGAAGAAGACACAGGGTCAATTAATGTATTTTTCATTGTAAATTTTGTTTTTTACTTCATTAGACCCAGGTTCATGGCATGAAGAAGAGACATATATAATCATTTAATTCATGTATAGTTTATTCTTATTATTCAGAGAAATGTCTGGGTGTTGTATTCTACTGAGCACTTGCTCTCACATAATACATAAATTTAAAAAAACCCTCAGGAATATTTCACTTAAATTTTGTGGTACATGAAAATTTTCTGTTATATTCTTTTTTTTTTTTTTTTTTACCTTTAAAGTATTTTTTAAATAAGATTTTATTTTGATACAATGGACAAAGTAGAAATTCCTTCTTTATATATTGGTATCACAGTGTGTATATATCATTTAAGTAGTGATTTTTTTATCTATCTAACTCGTAAACTAAATGGTCTGCAGATCTTCAAGGAGAGTACTTTTGTATGTATTTTGTTAAGTGTATCCATCACTTGCTTATAAACTCTTTTAGTCTCTACTGTTGCTGATTTCAAATCTATGACCAGCACTGAGGAACACGCCCCATGGCAGGGGTAAAACAATGATTTCTTGAAATAGCACTGAAATATTTTCATTTTTCTGCTTCAGTCTCTGTACATCCACATCCGTATTTACTTTTTAGGCTGCCCTTACATTTTGAACAGAGATTTCCAGTGAGTAGCCCACAGCAATCCCCAGGAATTTTTCCTAGGTTAATTAAAAACCCAGCAATGTGAATGAAGAGTTTAAATTAATGTCTCATTTGCATTGCCTAAAATATATTTGCTGACGGGGAATTTCACCAGCCGCTCTTGTGGAAGTTCACCGAGTGCTGCAGAGTCACACTGGAGATACTCACAGACTTTTCCAGTTTGTCCTAAATACCACTGTCTCTGCTGTAAGATCTGACATCTAATTGTTCTCTTCCTCACTCTGCTTGTCACGAAACACACCACATACAGACTCTTAATGGGTACCATTAACCTTTAAGATTTTTGAAATTGTCCATTTTTCTTTTCCCTTGCCAGACAGATGCTTGGCTGGATCAAGTTCTTCCTTTAGCTATTCTTTCTGAGTAATTGTCAATATTTTTTTGTGAAGACCTTTATTAAGACTTAACTAGACCCACTTTCATAGATTATCTCAACATATTATCTTTTATTCAGTACCTTGCTGATGTGATAATATAGATATATATATAAAAATATATGTATATGTGGAGAGAAACTTGTGACTATATTGAGAAAAATCATGCTGCTTAATCTTTCTTTGATCCTGAACTACTTAAATGAACACAATGTATTATTGGTCCCTTTTAGGTCGCATGATGCTTTGTTTAATTGATTTCCTTCTTTGCCTAATACTTCCATTGGTTCTGGTAAGACTCGTTGCTCCACAGGTGATTTTTTTCCTTCCTCCCCAATATTCAGTTGAATGGGTGCAGCCATTTGCAATGGATTTGAAAGTCATATATTTCGTTTGTCTTAACTGAGGAGCCAATCTTTGTATTAATTTTTTAGATATGCTGTACAGTTGAGGTGGCCTAGTCTGAGGTTTATTGAGTGTTTTAATTGTAAAGCCATGTTGAGAGCTCTGATTTTTTTTCATCTTTACAGCTAACCACAGCCTACAATGAACTGAGCTAGCTCCATGACACTAAATGTGCTCCTCTCCTCTTCTGTTACTCTCAGGCAATGCAATGGATTTACCAGTTCTCTTCCAGGCTTCCTGCTCCCTGGATCTCTACATTCAAAGGACGACCAGTTGGTTTCAATCTCTACCTAATCTCTTCCCTTTATCTACACAGGACATTTTTTCTTGCCTTTCTGCTCCCTAGAAGCACGCGCACTTTGGTAGCGGCTGGGTGAGAGACTCTTGCACGAGTAGAGAATTGCAGCAAGCAGAGTGTCAGACTGGAATGCTGATTTTGTTTCAGGTCCCCATTTCTCACCCTTAAGATCCAAGGGATTGCTTCTTTAGCAAACAGAGCATACTGAAGGACAGGGGGAAAGGGTATGATTTGATTTCCAGCAGCATTCCTTCCTTCCCCCCTCCTCAGCCTTTATACCTCTAAAGAAACTTAACTCAATAAAATAATGGAAAGCCCTTTTTTTTCTTTTTTTTTTTTCTTTTTTTTTCATCTTTATGCCTCTGGAGCATTTAACTCATCTTCTAAGGTCTATTCTGAGTGCTGACTGCTGCCCTTTGTGCAACTCCAACCTATCCTGTGCTTTTCATCTTTCATCTTTATGAGCCAAAATACTGACCCCAAAATGCAGTTCAATACCACAGATAAGATCTAAATGAAATTATTATGTTGTCAAGATGATGTCTTTTTTAATCCTTTATGGCAAGTTTATTCCTTGATTTGTCACTTAAGACCATACTTAGTTTCCACTAAGTATTCAAAAGCAAATGTGCAGTTTATGCAATTGTTTATTGCAGTGTCCATCAGAAGTCCACTTCCTTAGAGTGAAATGCAACTATTAAAATGCAGACTAATTTACTAATTATAGTTGTTTGAGCCAAATATCACTCCATATATTCATAGTAATTTAATTAATAATTTAAAATATGCTAGCCTGGATTTGCACCCATGTAGTTGAGATCAGTATCTCTAAAAAATATTATTTCATCCTTATAAACTCTTTCAAGAACAGAGAAATAGATATGGCCAGGATGTTCTTGAAAATCTGTTTCAGTCTGGGTTTTTTGCACTAATGTGGTGCATTATTAATACATTGGGTATTGAAATGAACATATATCCTCATGCTTTTTTGCTCTCACTAACTTTTCTATTAGCTATGATCATGAAGGGCGTCTGACCAATGTAACACGTCCCACTGGAGTGGTAACTAGCCTTCATCGAGAAATGGAAAAGTCTATTACCATCGACATTGAGAATTCTAATCGGGATGACGATGTCACGGTCATCACAAATCTCTCCTCTGTGGAGGCTTCCTATACAGTTGTTCAAGGTACCAAAGCACACTTCTCAGCACACCTGCTAACCACACACACAGCCTGAGAAAGCAATTCGCTAACGATTCGTGTCATTAGTGCACTTATGAGCAGGGGGAAACCATATAAGGTTTGCAAGAAAAACTCCCATAAAGCTTATTCCTAAAATGACAGGTCTTCAGGACAGGTAAGAGCCATTTTGCAGTCCTGCTTTGTGTCAAGTATGTATGGTCACTGTCTGCTGGGGAAAGTTAGTCCTGCCACTGCCTCTTGGGTCAGGGTCACCTCACCCACTGGCATATTTCTCTGTACTTTCATGCAAAATTGGTCCTGACTTCAGTGCCACAGAGATGCAACCTGACTGCTGGATATGGCTGCCTGGGGGGGAAACCCTTCTGGAGAGGCTCAGGAAACCTTCTAGTAGAAGAAATCTTCCAAATTTTTACATTGCCATTAATCAGAGTGTAGAACAATCAGGGCAGTGGATGGTGTGGTGCCAGAGATGGCCCTTCCAAGAACAGTGTTACAGCCTGAGCATGGCAGGAGGCAGTAGCAACAGAGGTTCAGAGTTTGTGTAGAGCTTTCCAGCACCACCCAGGCATTGTATCTGATGGAGTGAAGTCAGTTATCAAAGACAGAGTGAAAGGAATTTGGTGAGTGATGGGGCTTTTTTAATTAAGATAAAATGTCACTGGAATGAGAATATCATCATCAAACAATAGTCTCCTCCTGACATAAATGTCAACATTTATAGACTATTCTACTGTGACAGGTCTGGTTACAAAGACTTAATTTCTCTTATACCAGATGATTAATTACGTAGGTGCTGTCCTTCTGTCAGGCAAATATTGATGTGTTGCTGACAGCTGCACACTGTGGCGCTCCATCCTGGCTGAGAGTGGACTTGGCTGTGTCCAACAGCTGGAGAACTGCTTGGCCAGAGGAGCATGGGATGGTTTCTGTAACTCGTCTCTGCCAGAGGCTGGGTGTGCACATCAGGCCAGTGTGGTTCTGGTGGGGAGGCAAGGAGGCAGGAGAGGGAACCACTGTGGCTGCCAGCTTGCACTGCTGGAGCCTCACACCTTGAGGATTTAAAGCCACACTGTAATTCTGTACAAAGCCTCTGCTTGGAGACAGTTTTTAAACAGAGGGAAACAAAAAGAAGAGGCACTTACTTCTTCCTACTTACAAAGAGTCCAGCAATCTTCTTCTTTTTCTTTTTGTCCTGGAGTTTAATGCTTTGTTGTTTATCCAGCAGTTCAGTTTTCAGGAGTTTTTGTTCATATCAGAAATAAATTACGTGGTTCAACACATATCACTGTGCATTTTGATTCACAATTAAGACTGAAGGGAAAACATAATGAAATAAACACAGTATCTCTCTGCAGGCTCACTGCTACACTACTTTTTTTTACATGAATCAGTAACATCTGTAATTTCCACCATAGTACCACGTAAATGGTAATTGCAGGCTGACTTCATTTAACATCAACAGGAGTGCAATAAAAAACCAATCAAATTAAGCTATATGTTTTCTTTATGACTGGAGTAGCTAAATTATTTTCTTTTCATTATTGCTGTAGATCAAGTGAGGAACAGCTACCAGCTCTGTAATAATGGTACTTTGAGAGTGATGTATGCCAATGGCATGAGCATTAGCTTTCACAGCGAACCTCATGTCCTGGCTGGGACTGTGACTCCCACCATAGGACGATGTAATATTTCTCTACCCATGGAAAATGGTTTAAACTCAATTGAATGGCGCCTGAGGAAGGAGCAGATTAAAGGCAAAGTGACAGTGTTTGGAAGAAAGCTCAGGGTAAGTAGAACCTGTTGTTACAATAATCACCTTTTCCTTTTCGGGCAGAAAATTAATTTTTTCATTTTGATGGACATTATTTGTTAAAAATTTACAACTCTGGGATTGTCTTTGGTGTGACACTGTTGGAGAGCTCAGTTGGCTGCATGGGATCATCTACTGCCATGAGCTATAGAGCTTTGTTACTAAAAGTATTCCAAAAGAGATTGGTAAATATACCTAGGATATTACAGATTCACAGAATCATCAATGTTGGAAGAGACCTTCAAGATCCTTTAGTCCAGCCATTAACCCAGCCCCACCATAATTGCCCTAAACTGTATCCCCAAATGCCATATCCAGGTGCTTCTTGAACACATCCAGAGATGGTGACTCCACCACCTCCCTGGGCAACTTATTCCAATGCCTGAACACTCTTCCAGGAAAAAACGTTTTCACGTATCTAATCTGGACCTCCCCTGGTGCAACTTAAGGCCATTTCCTCTTGTCCTTTCATTTGAGATATGGCAGAAGAGATCGCCCCCCAGCCTGCTACTGCCTTTCAGGGACTTGTAGAGAGCAATTAGGTCTCCCCAAACCAACTTTTCTCCAGATTGAACACCCCCAGCTCCCTCAGCCACTCCTCAAAAGATGTATTCTAGAGCCTCCCCCTTGATTGCCCTGTTCCTGCAGAACACTCTGCCTCTCAAGGGGGTGGGAATCTGAGCACTCAGCACTTGTAAAACTGCCAGGGCAGACTTATCCCGGCTGGTGCTGGGGAGCAAACACAACTACAGCTTGAGCTGCTGCTGTAAAATCCCCCTACAGACTCACTGAGACAGGCATGTTGTGTTTATTCCCTTTCCCAAATGTCACGATGGGAAAATAATTGCCATAATTACAAAATCATAAGCACAGGATAAGGAAGACAGTCAGGTCATGTAATCCATCACCTGCCAAATTAAAGATCTGCTGCATCTGGATTAATCCCATTCTGTGCTTTGCTGGCCTGATTTTCACTGATTTTTTTTGACTGGGCTACTTCAGTATGTGCAGTTTTGGAAGGGCTTTGAGATACTGGGCAGAAAACAAGTGTAGTACTGACCAAGTCCTCATTCTTTTAGCAATTCTTTCAACATCACTGAACATAAGATACAGTTTAGTGTGTTCAAGATCATATAGCAAATACAATATATGTAAACAATTATGTAATGACTTAGAAAAAAACCCATATTACTTGGTTGTAAACTTTTATATTTTCCTATTGCTTAACATCTGATTTCCAGGGCTGAGTTAACAAGTCTTTCTTTATTCTCACAAATGCTCAGAATGTACTTCTTGGGGAGAGGGGGAAGGTTAGACAAAAAAATTGAATGAGACTAACGGCTAATCCGTAATGACTAAATTTCATGGCTGTGTAATTGATTTTTGATGTGTTGACCTGCAGCAGTTGATTAGAAGTGGAAAATAGATCAGCTCTGCGTTTTGACTATGTGTTCAAAATAAAAATAAATAGGATGCTGAAATGAAATTGCAGTAATCCTAACTCTCAATACGAAAAATCTAATAGAGGTACTTGTGGTAATTAGCTGAAGTTAAACACATCTTAGTGCTGAAGCCTTGCCTGAGATAGGTTTTCTTGCATCATGTTTATGGAAATCAAAACAATGTTTTATCTAGCAACACCTCAACATTTAATTGTCTGGTGTTAGTTCCTGTAACAATAATCACATACCCATTTAGCTCTTTTAAATGAAAATCACTATGAGATTATCACAAGTTGAGTGGACTAAAAATGAAATTTGAAAACGAGGGAGAAAGCATAGAATTTATTTGCATCTCATTTATTCTAATTCATCTTTATAAATTGTTTAGTGAATGAAGCAGAGCAAGTGTGTTGGAACATTGTGGGGAGCAGGTGGCAAGCAGGGGCAGCTGTGGCACACAGTGACACAGAGCAGGGCACTGCTGCAGAGCTGACAGAGCACCAGGGCCATCTCCTGGAGCCCCAGTTCAGATCCAGTGTGCCTGGAGGGGTGGGCATTCTGTGTGATTCACCTCTTAGCTGAGTACTTCACCTCGCAGTACTCTGAGGAGTGTTTGCTGGAGCCCATGCCCCTGTGCTTCAGTAGTGAAACGGGGCTTATAAAAAAGATGGGGACAGACGTTTTTAGGGTCTATTGTGATAGGACAAGCTGTGGCAGCTTTAAACTAAGACAGGGTAGATTTAAACTAGGTATACAGAAGAAATTTCTGCTGAGGGTGGTGAGGCACTGGCACAGGTTGCCCAGAGCAGTGGTAGATGCCCCATTCCTGGAAGCACTGAAGGTCAGGTTGGCAGGGCTCTGCACAGCCTGTTCCAGTTGAAGATGTCCCTGCTCAGTGCAGAGGGGTTGTACTGGCTGATCTTTGAAGGTCCCATCCAACCCAAAGTATTGGATGATTCTGAGTCCTCAGGCAGTGGTGCTGCCTGAGCCCAGGCTCTGCCCATCCGTGCTTTAGGCACATCCCAGCAGGACATGTCGGTCTCTTCACACCTGCCTGGGCACATTTCATGAACCTGAGAAAGGAACTGCACCTTTATCTTACTCCACTCACTGTCTGCTGCTGTTTGATGCAGCACACGTTCAGTGTCTTGCAGCAGTTTCAGATAAAGTCTTGATAAGATTCCTGTCTGAAGAGTTTTTATTATGGTGCAGCATCATGTAAGCGATTTCTGTGGCCAGACCTTTCCAAGGCACAAAGGGCTCGTCCCTACAGCCTCTTCAGCAGCAGCTGAGGGAAAACCAGATGTGCACGTGGGTAGTGAACAAAAGAGAAAGGGCTTGTTGGGTAATCTGCAGTCCTGATACTTGTGACTGCTATTAGTGTTCCCAGGAAGGGTGGGAATTTGTCAGCCTGTTTGGGTTTCTATAATTAATATGATACTGCAATTACAGTCTCTGGTTTTACTTATTTTACAAATGCAAATGAAGTTACTGAATTATCCAAGCAGGTGATACTCGTGTGTGCATCTCCAAGTGATGTTTGCGTGTCTGCACAGCTCTTGTCTGTGTAATCATTTTTAAAACCCTATTTTTAAAACTAATTTTGTTTTCTACGGCAAAACCAAATAACTACTATTATGTTTTTGAGAAAAGAGAGGCTACCTGGAGTCAGACTTTCCTTCATGCAAATTACTACTGCAGTTACTGTAATGGAGGGAATGAACCCCAGAAATCCTGGCTGATTTATGAAGCTTCAGAAGTTACAAAAAACCAAAACAAGCAAAGCCCCCAAAGCTAAAATTCAGTTCATAATCTCTCTGAAAGACATTTTTTTCTCTTTTTAGAAAATCTGCTCAACCTTAAGAACTTGGACTATTTCAGGCATACACTAACCCTTTAATTCTATAGCTAAATGTTTTTGAGAAGTGAAAGCTCTCTTCTGCTGATGAAAAGGGGTTTTTTAATGTCTCTGCCATCAGGGTTGATCCTTCAAAACAAGAGCAATCAGTTGAGAAACTACTGATGTTGAGTTTGGCTTCCCTGGCTTTGTTTTCATTACAAGGGGAGAGCAGAATATGACTTGTTTTGCCACAAGGTGTTTTAAAAAAACTATCTTTTCTGTGAATCACAGGGCAAGTTGTTGCTGGGATAACCTTAGGGAAAACCCACAGAAAAGAGCTTTTTTCCCTAGTAATTGCCCACTGAGGAAATGCAAACTGTTAAAGAGATTAATTTCATTAATGGAAAAAATTAGGATAATGAGCGATAATTTGAAATAATTATTTCTTTACAAACACAAAATTGTATTAATTTCAAATGTGTCTGTATAACTGAATTTCTACTGAGTTGGTTGTGGTGGGAATTGGGTTTACCCCTGCTAGTGAATATATCTCAGAATAACTTTTATGTCCTCAAGAAAGGCTCAGGGTTAATTTACATATTTTTTGATGTACAGTTTAATTTTGGATAAGAGGAAACGTTGCTTAATCAAAGCCACTGGAAAATATAAGCTAAAGAACAAATTCCCAGAAACTGATGAATACTGTTTAAGCAGTCATTGCACTGAAATTATATCTAATTTAAAAACTTCTACTTTCTTAATGATGCACCTACAATTAAATTACTTAAGAAGCTTTATCAGATTACAGCATTAGCCTGAATTCTTTGGCTTACCCCCCAGTGAATATATTTATGTATCTCTCATTATAGAACTCTCACTAGGAGCCTCCTCATTTGGCATTCTTATTCTCTTTTGCCTCTGTCTTGCTCTTTTATTTAAAAAAAAAAATCTAGCACTGAAACACTTCTTGCTGTACTTTGAATGAAAATTTTAAAAAAAGAGGAGTTGGGGGTGAAGAAAAATACTTAACCTAATTGTTTAGCACCTTTGCTTTCAACACTTGAAGTCCATCTTTCCCAACCTGTATGATCAGTATTTTTAAGCCCATCCCATGTGAAGAATCTGTTGAATATTTGGAAAGTAAGCAAAGAAAATAGTACATGAACAAATTCTAAGTAGGGTGTTGCAATTACAGAAGCCAAGTGGCTAAACCTCAATGAAGGCACAAAAATTTCTTCTGTTGTTCTTAAAGTGATTGTAGGGGAAAAGGCATAAGAAATTTGATAGCAGAAATACAAAACCAAAAGAAAAATAGTAGAAAAGTAAAACAGAATAAGTAGAAAAATATTCCATGCAGAATAATTTGTTTCTCTGCACTTTAAGACCAAGGTGTGCACAGTGTCTGTCTGTTCTGTCCGTAAGAGAAGCCTTTCTCTGTAGGATATCATCTCCCACGTTGCAGGAGATGGGAAATACCCCAGTAGAAACTCAAAAAAATTTGAATGCACTACTAAGTAGAAAGCAAAAGCCAGTGAACAGGAATCCTACACTTTTCCCAAAGGATTTCCCTGTTGTGCATCCTGTTTTCCCGCTGTAAATCCAGAGGGACGGCGTGCCCACCACGCACTGAGTGCAGCCTCCTTTCCTTCCGCAGGTGCACGGCAGGAACTTGCTGTCCATCGACTACGACCGCAACATCCGCACGGAGAAGATCTACGACGACCACCGGAAATTCACGCTGCGCATCATTTACGACCAGCTGGGCCGGCCCTTCCTGTGGCTGCCCAGCAGTGGCCTGGCTGCTGTCAACGTGTCCTATTTCTTCAACGGGCGCCTGGCGGGGCTGCAGCGCGGGGCCATGAGCGAGAGGACGGATATCGATAAGCAGGGCAGGATCGTGTCGCGCATGTTCGCCGACGGCAAAGTGTGGAGCTACACCTACCTGGAAAACGTAGGTGCTGGTGTGTCACCTCCTGACACGAGCTACGAGGACACAAAGTTCTATCCGGCTTCATAACACGTAACACACACACACAAAGTAGCTAAAAATTGATGTATCCCAGCTGTTAACAATCCCTTTGTACCTGGTCCCAAAATTCCTTATTTTTCAATTAGTCAACTGAATATGACTAATTCTTAATGGGAGATACTTTGTTCATGGTTTCTGTCTTTTAATATTTTCCTGCCATAGAATGGCAATAAATTAACACAATGAAATGGGCTTAATTAAGCCCAAAAATGCATGACTAAACCTGACAAAAGGTTCATGTAGAAACAGGAAATTCATCTCTAATTGTTTATTAAATGAAAGTATGGTAGTGCATTTTTACTTAGCCTAATTAGCACACTTCAGTCATAAAAGTGTCTTAAATAAAGCAAAGCCACATATTGTTTTTCTTTTCCTTTCTTGTTGTTCTAAGTAAACCAGAGCTGATGTTCTCTGCTTAGTTTCTCACATATTTCACAGTAACAGTTGTGAATTACAACTGCTGGCAGAAAGATAAATCAAGTCATTTATCTAGCTCCTCTGCATTCCCCAGGAAAAAAAAAAAAAAAAAGTCCTCCTACAGGGAGGACAGCTCACAGGTTGCTAACCTACACTTTCTCTGGAGCGTCAGCATATTGATTTCCAAGGAGCAGATCCTCTCATCTGGCAATGTGACAATATTCCTGAGCAGCTCTGTGCCTCTGACTAGTCTATGTGATTCTCTTTGCGCTCATTTAACATTAGTGCCTCTCCAGTAAACTTTTCTTCAGTGCCCTCTCTCAGGCCACATGCTGATAGCTGGTAAGTGTTTGTTGTTGTTTTCCCTGCAGTCGATGGTGCTGCTGCTGCAGAGTCAGCGACAGTACATCTTCGAGTACGACTCCTCGGACCGCCTGCACGCCGTCACCATGCCCAGCGTGGCTCGGCACAGCATGTCCACTCACACCTCCGTCGGCTACATCAGGAATATCTATAACCCCCCCGAAAGCAACGCCTCCGTCATTTTTGATTACAGCGATGACGGGAGGATTCTGAAAACATCGTTTTTAGGTACTGGCCGACAAGTCTTCTACAAGTATGGAAAGCTATCCAAGCTGTCTGAAATTGTTTATGACAGCACGGCGGTTACTTTTGGATATGACGAAACTACAGGTGTCCTAAAAATGGTGAATTTGCAAAGTGGAGGATTTTCTTGTACAATTCGCTATCGGAAAATTGGTCCTCTTGTTGACAAACAAATCTACAGGTTCTCTGAAGAAGGAATGGTCAATGCAAGGTTTGATTACACATATCACGACAACAGCTTCCGAATTGCAAGCATCAAACCCATCATAAGTGAGACGCCTCTTCCAGTTGACCTTTACCGTTACGATGAGATTTCTGGCAAAGTAGAGCATTTTGGCAAATTTGGAGTTATTTATTATGATATAAACCAAATTATCACTACAGCAGTTATGACGCTGAGCAAGCACTTTGATACCCACGGGCGCATTAAAGAAGTGCAGTACGAAATGTTCCGGTCCCTGATGTACTGGATGACTGTGCAGTATGACAGCATGGGAAGGGTCACCAAAAGGGAGCTCAAACTCGGCCCCTACGCCAACACGACCAAGTACACCTATGACTACGATGGAGACGGGCAACTGCAGAGCGTGGCAGTCAATGACAGGCCCACCTGGCGCTACAGCTACGACCTGAACGGGAACCTCCATCTCCTGAATCCTGGAAACAGCGTCCGACTGATGCCGCTGCGCTATGACCTCAGGGACAGGATCACGCGCCTGGGGGACATCCCGTACAAGATCGATGACGACGGGTTCCTGTGGCAGCGGGGAGCGGATGTGTTTGAGTACAACTCCAAAGGGCTCCTGACAAGAGCTTACAACAAAGCAAACGGGTGGAGTGTTCAGTACCGCTACGATGGACTGGGCCGAAGGGCTTCCTGCAAGACCAACCTGGGGCATCATCTACAGTACTTCTATGCTGATCTTCACAACCCAACAAGGGTAACTCATGTCTACAACCATTCCAACTCTGAAATTACCTCTTTGTACTACGATCTGCAAGGCCACCTCTTTGCAATGGAGAGCAGCAGTGGGGAAGAGTATTACGTGGCCTCTGATAACACAGGCACTCCATTAGCCGTGTTCAGCATCAATGGCCTCATGATCAAACAGCTCCAGTACACGGCCTATGGGGAGATCTATTACGACTCTAATCCAGATTTCCAGCTGGTCATTGGGTTCCACGGAGGGCTGTACGATCCTTTAACCAAACTTGTGCACTTTACCCAAAGGGACTATGATGTACTGGCTGGGCGCTGGACATCTCCTGATTACACCATGTGGAAAAATATTGGCAAGGAACCTGCTCCTTTCAATCTGTACATGTTCAAGAGTAACAACCCTCTCAGCAATGAGCTGGATCTAAAGAATTATGTAACAGGTGAGACTTCTTCACATTGATTCATACATAGCACTACAGCTTGGAAGCTGATTTGGAAAAGAAATCCAGCTTCTCCTTACTAGCCTTTTGCTCAATCCTCCCATCACGTTTGAGTCATTTTCCTTTCTTGTGCTATGAAAAGGACTGGATATTTCTGATTCCTTGATACTGCCCTTCCCTGAACGAAGGACTCTAAGTGAGAAGCTATGATGAATTATGGAGGGAAAAAATAAAAATAAGTTTGCCTGAATATAAAATTTCAGCACAGCCATAGTGCTCTTCGTATTGAATTAGTACTGTATAAAGATGTGTTCATTCTAATTCTGTATTGAGAAAAGTGAAGTCATGTATAGAAATCACTGGCAGGTTGGTTCAGAATCACAAACCAGAACTGCTCCGATCCGCTTCTTTCAGGGCTGCTTTCAAAATGAACTACTGACTGAGCCCATGGGCACATTATGAATTAGCACCAATAATGGATTTAATTAAACCTCTTTTTTCCATTTAACTTTTAATATGCAAACAGTCTTCAGTCTTTAAAATGAAATCCTTGATGTTTTTAAAGATTATTTCATCCTGAAAGACTAATAAATGTTATGGATCGTGCAGAGCCGAGAAACAAAAGTAATTTTGATCACACATGTTAGAATTGGGTAAAACTTGTAACCCTTTCTGAATTAGGAATAATTTTTCACTTAGTAACATCACACAGTACTTGAACTAACTGCTGGCAGTTTCTAAAAGGAGAGGTAATTAATATGTCTTCAGGAAAAGCTTTTTTTCAGAATAGAATATGCAGTATACAATAATTAGAGTAGTGATACCATTTTTAAAAAGGAATGATCTTAATTTTAGCAGTGATTTGAATTTCAAGAAAAGTGTGCATCTTCTTCAAAGGAAATCATAGCAAGTTTCATTAGTACATTGCAACCTAATAGCAGGTGTAACACACCACAGGTTCTAGTGGAGCTACTTTGCAGTTAGGAGATAATGCTATTTGTATCTGATAGTGTGAAAATACTGGTGACTAAAATTACCTTGGGATCAAATTCTGTTTTCCTAAATTCAACAAAAGTCCTATTTTCATCCACCACCCTTTGATTTTGATTTTCAATATCATCTTATTGTATTTTGCTACATTGTGAAATTGTATTTATTTAATTTATCCATCCACTAGATGAAATCTAATAAGATAAATTGCATTTAGGAACAACACACACCTTGTAGTCTGTAAAAATACTTCATCGGTGGTGCAGATATTTGTTGCTGTAGGACCAAACAGATTATCTTCGACAAGAAGTGATTATGGTGGCACGTTTGTTGTCATAGTTTAAAAAGAAAACAAAGAACAAAAAAAACCCACCAAAAACCCTCCCCCCCATCCATTCTTACTGTTAACCCTGACACTGCTTTATTTACAGGTTTTGCTGAAAACAAATTTCTGTAGCAATTGCAGTGCTGCAAAGCACATTAGCTCTGCAAAACAGTAACTGTTTTGTATATAGGTCCTCCTCTGGTTTCTGTGGAATTAGAGCAGCCTAGTGAATTGTTCAGGAGATGCCATCTTACCATAAATTAGATTGAAGCCTTATAAGGAGCAGTAAGCCTGTGCTGTCCAAAGGTTCAGGAAAAATACAGTCAGCACTGTGTGATGGGAGGTGGATACAGTTACCTTTGTAGAGGCAGAGTATTTTACTACTTATTTTAGAATAAGAATGGCTAAGAAAAAAAGGATTTTTGGGGAAAACAGGCTTTGCAACAGCTCAGCTCACAGAAGTGGCAATAGCAGCATCAGGAGCCAGTGTAGGCCAGCGAGAAGAGATGGCCACTGGGAAAGACAGGAGAGGTTTTTAAGAAAAAGTGCTCATGAATTCAGGAAACTGGAATGTAAAATGGGGTCATAGACTCTTTTCTTTTTTGTTAAAAGCGTCATTTGGATAGCTAAAATACATCATTAGTTCTTAATACCTGCTGAGTGAGAATTACTGTTATTAACTTAGTTACTTAACTTTTTCAGCTAGATCTGAGGGCAGAGTTTTCCCGGTTGAACCCACATCTGCAACTTGCCGAGGCTCACCTCAGAGCTGAGCTGTAACCCTCCCACACAGCTCCTATTTTCCCTGGAGGGATGGGGAGGATACTCTTGGTGCCTAAATTTAGACATCTGATTTACAAGTCTAGCTTCTCACTGCTTTTAATGGAGCCTCCTGAGACCCGATGACTGCTGATAGAAGTAGGACATAGAAGAGAAGCCATGACTTTCCCCAAAGGACTTTGCAGATGTTTTTGGAGTGTTAACCTAATAAAACATCATTATACAATACAGTTTATAGGTTACATATAGTAGCCGCATCAGAAGGTGTCAGAGATGGAACAAGTACTGCATACTGTAAAATGTTTGGATAATTCATGTGCTCTAATGGAAAAGAATGAAAGAGCTGGTATATCCCTGATGAATTATTTAGGGTAAATTCAACCCAGTATTTCCTGTGCCTGTTCATGGTGGATTTCTACAGTTCTGTAAAGTTCCACACTATAATATTAATTGTGACTTCAGTTGCTACTTTAAATTAAGGATGTCAAAGATGGATTTCCTAATTTATTTCCTCTATTTGTTACACATGTGTGTTTCTCACTTGGCTGCTTTCTTTTGATTTTTAGATGTCAAGAGCTGGTTGGTGATGTTTGGATTTCAGCTTAGCAACATCATTCCTGGTTTCCCCAGAGCAAAAATGTACTTTGTGTCACCACCATACGAGCTGTCTGAGAGTCAAGCGTGTGAAAATGGACAGGTAGGCAGAACTATTAAGTTACTTTTTTGGATAAATCTGCCCCACTCTATGGATAGAATTGCTGGCTCTTCTGTAGTTACACAGAAGGCCAAGCATTTAATTCAGTGTAAAGTGAAGTGGGTATAGCTAGATTTTATACTAATGAACATATGCCTTTCTTGCCAGCCTTCGTTGTTATCATAATTACAGTGTCATTAGTTTGTCTTTTATTGAGTTATTCCTTGATTAACAAGTTGTAACTTGATTAACTTGATTAGCAATGACAAAGGGAGACTTTGTCAGGGTGATTTATCATCTCTTGTACCTCTGGTAAAACCATCCTAATAATGTGTTGCAATAAGCTTAGGTTGGTACTTGTTTTACTGGTAAAAAAGGGTTCTACTTCTCATCCTGTAAGAGGTTTTCTTACCATTTTTTGTCATTTTTCTAGTTAGAGGTTTTGATTTGCTACTCCGTTTAACTTCAGTTACAGCATTTGTAGTTACTTTTCAGGTTAAGGGTGCACAATAGTATATGGGTTTAACTTTTATAATAAATTCCAATCCATTAATAAACTTTAGAAGAGTACTAGGCCAATTCCAAACCTACTCTTTGCTAGACTTACTTCATTTTTGTGGTAATACAATGGAAATTATCATATAAACCTGGGCATACCACCTCCTCAGACTTCTAAGTCATTTGAGAGTCCAAACCCCCTCTTCAAGAAGCTTTGGCGCTTTTGGGCCCAAATTTCATCTATTTTCAAAAAAAATTTACATTCATAAGCATTTTACTTATATATACTGGTTGAAATCTCTGGGGAAAAGTGTCCACAAATTAAATGCCACCTTTTAATACATTAATTCTGTTTGCTTTCAGCTCTGATTAAAATTGTGCTAGACTTGGGTCTTTCTTATTCTTGTACTGGGCATTATATGATTGGCCAAAATTGCAAAGTGTGGTGCATATATGCTACAGAGGGTGATGAGAAATATTTTATTTGGTCTTACAGATGACAGAATAATTTGCTGAATGAGTATTTACCTGATTCTGAACAAGAGATAGATGGATGGATGGATGGATGGATGGATGGATGGATGGATGGATGGATGGATAACTGAGGGTGGTCTTTTGAAGTATAGAACTTATCTCTGCATGTCTTTCCTTTAAAAAAGCAAAGCAAAGATCATTATTTGTCTCTGAAATGAGTATTGTTCAGACCTGCATCTTCTTTGGTGTTTTGTTTTGTTTTGTTTTGCTCTCCCCAGCTAATTACAGGAGTGCAGCAGACAACAGAACGACACAACCAGGCTTTCATGGCTCTGGAGGGACAGGTCATATCTAAAAGATTACATGCCAAAATTAGAGAAAAAGCAGGTCACTGGTTCGCCACAAGCACTCCCATCGTGGGGAAAGGAATCATGTTTGCCGTGAAGGAAGGCCGTGTAACCACTGGCGTTTCCAGCATAGCCACAGACGACAGCAGGAAAATCGCCTCTGTCCTGAACGGCGCTCACTACCTGGAGAAGATGCACTACAGCATCGAGGGCAAGGACACCCACTACTTCGTGAAGGTCGGCTCGGCCGACAGCGACCTCGTCACCCTGGCCATGACCAGCGGGAGGAAGGTCCTGGACAGCGGCATCAACGTCACCGTCTCCCAGCCCACGCTGCTCGTCAGCGGGAGGACTCGAAGGTTTACGAATGTTGAGTTTCAGCATTCCACCCTGCTGATCAACATCCGCTACGGACTGACCGCCGACACGCTGGACGAGGAGAAGGCCAGAGTGTTAGACCAGGCTCGGCAGCGAGCCCTGGCCTCGGCCTGGGCCAAGGAGCAGCAGAAGGCGCGGGACGGACGAGAGGGCAGCCGCGTATGGACAGACGGAGAGAGGCAGCAGCTCCTGAACACGGGAAGGGTTCAAGGTTACGAGGGATATTATGTCCTGCCTGTGGAGCAGTACCCAGAGCTAGCAGACAGTAGCAGCAACATCCAGTTTTTAAGACAGAATGAAATGGGAAAGAGGTAACAAATTAACCTGCTGTCATCCTTTGCTGGATGAATCAGTAGTCATAACTGTTATCTCCTCTCCTAAGGAGATGAAGACCTAAATGGGGCACTAGGCTGAGCTACTCTGGGATAGGAAGTGGCAAAAAAGCTCATATTTTTTGAGTTAAATGCTACTGTTCAAGTGATTAAAAACCACATCCTGAAGTGGACTAAAGCCAGACTGAAAACTCTTAACCGTACAAATTAAAAAGTACCCCTGAAATATTACCCACTTGTTCTGGGTCTAAAGAAAAACAAAAAGAAGGCCTCGTATTGTATTACCTCACTCCATTCACACGTGAGCAAACTAAGAAATCCAAGTGGGCCACTTTCACTAACCAGCTGATGAAACACAGATGATTCAGACTGCTTGTTTGATAAATATCCAAGAGGTTTTCATTTAAAGCAAAATACAGGTGCATTTAAAACATGACTTTGGGGTGATTTGTGTGTAGCAACTGGAGGACAAATGAAATGCAAGTGAGAGCGCACTGGAAATAGCAAAGGAAAATATATTTAAAAGTAACAAAACCACACTTGCACTCTGACCCTCCACTTGTCTGGCTTGAAGCTTAACTTATTCAAAGAGGGCAGAGTGTAAAGTTACATTCAAAATGGTGGCTATAAATCACTACAGATAAATTTCATACTCTGTTTGTCTTTGAAGATTTCCATTGTGGACAGTATAACACAGTTACAGGGTGTAGTCTGTTTAGATTCAGTAGTTTGTTGGTATCAGTTCCAGTAGAGCTGTGGGCATTGTGTTACACTATTGCAAATGGGCACCACGTCAGATCACCCTGTACATACATCAGCCAGAAGGCACAATCACTGTTTCAGATTTAAAAATTATTAGTGTGTTTGTTTGGTCAAGAAACTGAGACAATCACATTACGGTCACCACAAAAAAAACAAAAAAAAAAGAAAAAAAAAAGTCTAATAAGAACTTTGGTACAAGAACTTTTTTGTAATATACATGTATGAATTGTTCATTGAGTTTTTATATTAATTTTAATTTGCTGCTAAGCAAAGACTAGAGACAGGCAAAGATAATTTATGGCAAAGTGTTTAAATTGTTTATACATAAATAAAGTCTCTAAAACTCCTGTGAATTAGTTGTCTTCCATTGCAAAATCTTGTAAAAGTGATTCATGTCTGGCTGTCGTCTAATGCACACAGCATTTTATATGTGGAAATGACTTCTTGTGGTTCCATGGATCCTGCAGGCGGCTGGTCCTTTGATCTCTAGGCAAGCAAAGTCCTTCACACACATCACCCAAAAATCTCCTTAGAACACAGGAGAAAATTGGTAAATGCTTTAAAAACTCTCTCTCTGTACCTCATGACTAGCAACCCTCAAACTGCTGTGTTTCAATTCTGGAATTAGTTTAATTGCACTGAAGTAACCTCTAAACAGTTTGAAAGAGTAGTAACATAATATTAAATGGTACATGCAAGACTGTGCTGTGAGCCAGGAAGTCTCCATGAAATCTGTCTTCTTTGGGAGATTGCTTATTTCTACCACATTTAAAAATGGGAGGTAAGATCAAAGACCCTCTTCTAAGCAAACAGTCACTCCTGGTGATGATAAAAGGGAGCCATCCATCACCCAGAGCCCTGCCGCTTTAATCTCATTTAAGTATGTAGCTGGGGAGCTCTACTTAATTTTGAGAACAGTTTTGCTTTTGGGGTTGCAAATGAGGTTTTTAATGATTCATGATACCAACAGAGATGCTCGAGTTGATTATGGGCATAAATTCACTCCAGTGCATTTTTAAAGCCGAACAGTTCAGTGCCTGTGTGGTGCAACACTCAGAAAGCACATTCAATTTTTTCTGTGCAAACAAGAGCCACGCTGCTCTGACCAGGGGTTACACCTACATGTTCACCCCATGGGCAACCCCAGCCCTGTTACTCATCCTCTGAAGATGAAGTCTGGCTGCATTTTCTGATTTAAGTCCTGATTGTCCATCAAGGCAGGTGTTTTCTTTGCTGAAGGGCTTGGAGTGCTGTTACATTAGTCTGTTCTTTACAAGTGAAATCTCTTAAGGAAGTGTTTTTTTAATGGAGGCATAAAACATGAAATCACAAGGTGGAGACACTTTACATTACTGCAGCTTGTCTGGATTACCTGGTAAACTGCTTAGCTCATTTTTTGGGATAGAATTTTTCTTGCAATTTGAGAGGGTTGAAATGAGAACCTGTTGCATAGTCCCCAGTGTCCTTCATTCTGTTACCATTCTCCTAAAGCTGAAACTCTTCAGAACTGGAGATTCTGCTACTTCAAAAGGGAACTCAGTTAAGCTAAAAGGGAAGCATCCTTTGAATATTAATGGCTATCAGAGGAGATGTAACAAATTTCAGGGGATGCACTCCCTACTCATCTCCTTTGCAACTAACATACACCATCAGGATGTTCCTAAACACAGTTTTGGGAGGTGCTGCTAAATTCTCACCAGAGATCATCAATCCAGGGCTAGCTGTAGTTTCCAAAACCTGTGTGCAGCTTAGTACAGGTCCTGTGGGAAGCCCCAGCAAAATACTTGAGCTCTGAGGCCCTGCTTCCCATCGTGCTGGAGCTGACCGAGGTCACTCCCAGCTCTGCCCCTCAGCTCTGCTGCTTCACTTGCCTTGTGTCCCATACAGTACATGGACTACCCAGCCTGTCCTTTTGGCAAGTAAACTGCACTGTATCTAGTGACTTAGAGAACCTTGTGTGGTGCACCAAAGAGATTGGAGGAATTGCTGTATTTTTTGTAATTATGACAAAACAGCAAAATTCTCTCATGTCTGGAAAAAACAGCTGACTGGTAGAGCCCATCCTAAAGGGGTTTTCACTTAACAAATGAGGGAGGTAACTGGACTGGTGTGGCCATGGCCAGCTCTCTTGTGGTCCCATCTGGGTTTCCAATTTCTTGAGACATCTGTTTCTCCCTCTTTCTTTCTACAACCTTCCTTTTCCTCACCTGCCTCAAACTGGTATCTCCCGTTCCTCTCAAAGCTCTTGCTTTTCCTCTCTCTTCCTTGCTACACTTTTCTGTATGAAATAGATGCTTAACCTAAAGCACTGCCAAGGAGACGTGAACTGGATTCTTCATATGAGGGAGTAGTTAAGCGGTGGCTTTTACAGTGACATTGTGTCTGTGTCCCTGTAGCACCATGACTGGGACAGAGCAAGGGCACCCATCAAAGGACCTGGCCTGGGAAGCGCTCCTGGCAGTGGGAAGGCACAGAGCACGAGCTCAGGCCAGCCTAAGCACCACGAACACGGGTTTGCTCTCCCAACTCGCTCGAGTGCAAGCTGAGTTGTTTGCAGGGAGAGCAAGAATCCAAGAACAGGCTTCTGTTTGACACTAAAACCAGATGGAGAATCAGCATTAGAGTACATTTCCTTTTTTCCTATTGGATTGCTGTAACTGAAGGAATTTAGTATTTATAACTTTGCACTTCAGCTTGGAAAAAAACCCCTTGTATTGTTTCCTGACTTAGCTCAGAGAGTAGACCGGCTGTGGGGGTAGGCACGTGTCTCAGCACACCCCCGCTCCTCACCACCACAGGTGTTTTGCCTCTCAGCATGGCACCCGTGGCACTTTGGCCACATGATGGCAGTTCTGCCCACAAGACACCCAGAGGCACCAGCCTTTGCTTCCTGGCACTGCCTTGCCCACACCAGTCCCCAGCAGTGCCCTGACAGCCTTCCTTAGAGTGTTGGTGCCTCCCAGATTAAGGCACACACGGACATTCTTCCTAAAGCTGGGCCAGACAGTGGATCCACAGTATTCTTTTGGGAATAAGTAAAGAGAAGGAAGCATTTAGGCCTTTTTTTTTTTTTTTTTTTTTTTTTGCTACCTATAGTGGCTGACACAACAGCACACACTGGGCTCTCAGAGTGCACAGAGCCAGACTGAAACCAGCATGGGAGCCTGGCTCTGGTACTTCCAGATTTCACCTCCCATCCCTTGGGAAATGCAGCCTCTCAGAAGTTTCCTGATAGAAATGACTGTGCCAACACCATTCTACCTCTGTAAGCCAAGCCTCTGACCTTCATGTAGTCCAGGCTCATCACTGCTGTAAGAACAGAAGAGCCAGATATCCCTCACTTGCCCCACACATGACTATAACACTGCCTTTCAATGCTCTTCATGTTTGTCAGTCATTTCCTGTTTAGGAATCCAAGAAAACCACATTGGGATACAATGGCACTGAATGATTTGCATTAACTGCTTTGTGCTGGAATTTCTGTAAGGTTGACCCCTTTGACAACAGTCTCACAACAGTTCTCAAATAAGCACTCAGTAATGATCAGACCTGGGAATATGTTCAACACACAGCCTTGAGGGTACAGCCCTAGGAAACTCCAAAGGTAAAGTTTCAGTCACTGAATTGTACTGTCCTATGTTCATCTGGTGATCTTGCATGAGAACCCCACGTGAAGGTCAGTCATAGACTCAGGTGACCTTTGCTTGAACTGTGACTCTGTTCAAAGGGGAGATTTTACCTTACAAACTAAGGCAGGTGTAATGAAGGGGTACCAGGACCTCTCTGCCTCTGAGCTGCCTCCAGACTTTTATGCCAATAAAAGTTCTTTCCCAGCCTCTTCAAGTACAGCCTGCAGCATAAAAGTTCCTTATTTACAAGGATTGCTTAGTTTAAACCTTACTCACTGCATTTGAAACCTGCTACTCCTCTGGAACCAAACTCACTTCTCCACCTCTGTGGCACCAAGTTCCTAGGTCAGCAGAAGAGGGTCAGCATCCATCACAGTACAGATGCTGACACAGCTTCAGATGTTTTTACTCTGCACATCTCTGTATTAGCAGCAAGATCTCAGAGCCTTACAGCCACTTTCAGCCCACAGAAAACACTGAAGGAGCATGGGCAGGTGGCTCCACTGGCAGGGTCTGTCTCTGAAGGCTCTGCTGCTGGCTGTACCAATATACAGACATATATCGTATGCTGTAACTGCTTGTTTAGGTCACTAATATCAGAACAATTCTCTCTCCCTCCCCCTGTATGTCTGTCATCTCCCTAATGAGCATAGTTACATGCAACGTTTGAGCATGACTAAGAGCTCTAGGAAGGCAAATACCATTGCCAGTGTCAAAGCACCAACTCCCCAGTGTTGATAAAGCCTTTTCTGCTTCTGCCTAACCCAGCACAGCAGTGCTGGGCACAGCTGGAGTGGTGGTCATGAGCTGTGTGTGTCTACAGCAACACCTGGCAGGTGATTACCTGGGCTGCTGGAAGAGCAAGTGGCATTTAACAAGCAGCTGAGACTGGGTGACACAAAAGTCATCACAGAGTGCTTTACAGCACCCTCACAGCTGGGCCCATCACACTCAGGGGTTAGGTTGGTAATTTTAATCTCAGTTGACCAAGAGCTCACTGTGTCAGCTCAGCCTCCCCACCACAATCACCAAAAATAAGCAAAACCACAGAGGTGGAGGCACCTTGTGATGTGCTCAGGTACCCCAGCCAGGTGTTCAGCCAGATGACCAGCAAGGAAACATCTTGGCAGGAAAGGCAGGTTCTGGACCCTGCCAGCCTCTCCCACACACAGTTTAGGGTCTGCCTGCCAGTACCCTGCAGGCTGCTCAGTCTTCTCCACCACCAGCCCCAGGAGCCTCTTCTCACCTGGTGAATGTGGGGATTGCACCAGGGCAAGAGTCAGTGCCCAGCAGATGCCCTGCACCCACACATGTGCTCCATTCACCTGGAGCTCAGCAGGTGCCACAGCCCTGCCCAGGCTTCCC
>NW_008236626.1:2052667-2054615 GCF_000691975.1 Corvus brachyrhynchos
GGTGAGACTTACCCTCATTTCCTTGTTCATTAAGGTATTTGAGTAGCACCTTAGGAGGATTTAATGGTTAGAGTCAGGCTACTTCTGAGCCAAGGAAGGGGACAAAAAAAAGCAAGTAATAAAGCAAAATGTGGTAAAAACACCATGAGAGAGAGCTGTGTGCCAACTTTCAGACAAGCAAATGAATGCAGCCAATTTATAAATCCTTAACAAATAGGATTTACAATGGAAGTGGCAGTTAAGCCATCATGAGTACAGAAGGTGGCAGGCAGTGCTCTGTAACGCTGTCCGTGCTCTGCTACAGCAGCTCAGCAGCATTGCTATTGGAGAAATTGTATTTACAGAGGTTTTTCATCTTTAGATGACAGCTTTTGGCAGGCTTTAGTCTAATTTGGTGGTTGCGTACAAAAAGAAAATCTGCCAGCAGGACTCTGGGCTGTACCACTGACTATGCTGCTGAAGCCCAGGCCTTGTGACTGTGTCAAATACCTCTCCCTCCTCAAACTCCACTAGCTGCATAAATGAAAGTAAAATATTAAGAAATATTAGTGCTATAAATCAGTAATTCAACCGTCTCATTTTCAGTTGTTGGCAGTAGTCACTGACTCAATAGGCTCTACCTGATAAATCTTTTTCATCTGCCAGAAGTTCCCCATAGCAATAAAAATCAGATTTCTGCTTGCCTCTGAAGGCTGCAGTGATCTTTTAGAAAACATTCCCATCTCAATGCCTTGGTCTCTGCCCAGGTAGGGAAGGCAGGTCATTAAAAACCTTGGGACAAAGCACATGAGGGGAGAGTTTTCACACTTTGCACAGCACAGGACCCTTATTGAAAAGCAGGGGTTGATGGGGGTGGAGGCTGCTGGAGAGCTTGGAATCCAGCTCTTTCTTTGTTTCCAGAGTGTCCCAGGACAGGTGAGGATAACTCCCTGTTAAGAGCATGTCCAGCTGAATTATGAATATCTTCAAGGTTGGTTACAGCAACCTATTCCAGTGCTCAGTCACCCTCACAGCAAAATTAGTATTTCTTATGTTTAACCAGAACTCTCTGTATTTCTTCCTTTGCCTTTGCTGTTTGTCCTGTCACTGGGCACCACTGAGACAATCCTGGCTCTCTTGTCATTACTCCTCCCCTCAGATACTCGTACACAATGATTAGATCACCCCTGAGCCACCTCCTCTCCAGGTGGAACAGCCCCAGCTCCCTCCGCCTCCCCCCCTATTTCAGATGCTCCAGTCCCTTCACCATCTTACTGCCCTTTGCTGGGCTCTCTCCAGCAAGTCCCTGTCTTCCACAGGGTCACTCAGAACCAGACCCAGCACTCCCAGTGGTCCGTCTCCACCATTCAGCACTCCACCAGTGCCACGTCTCACTGGTGCTGAGCAGAGGGGAGGGATCACCTCCTCAGCCCCTTGGTGATGCCCTGGCTAATCCAGCCCAAGGTCTTGGTGGCTCGTGGCTCGCTCTGCCACAAAATCATATTGCTGGCTCAGGGTCAACTACTTGT
The DNA here is from genome assembly GCF_000691975.1 of Corvus brachyrhynchos. Lineage (NCBI taxonomy): Eukaryota > Metazoa > Chordata > Aves > Passeriformes > Corvidae > Corvus > Corvus brachyrhynchos. The sequence continues at coordinate 2,054,176 of NW_008236626.1, forward strand.
CCCCCAGGTCCTGTTCTGGAAAGTTCCTTTACACCTGGCTGGCCTCCAGCTCATACTGGTGCTTGGAATTGTTCCTCCCTAGGTGCAGGACTCTGAATTTCCCTTTGCTGATCCCCATGAGGCTCCCATCAGCCCCTTTCTCCAGCCTGTGCCCCTGGATGGCAGAAGACCCTGTGGTTTATCAGCTGCTCTGCCTAGAACCTCCCCCAGTTGCCACGACACTTCCAAGCCAGCAGGGAGCAGCCCGGCAGTGCCATCAGCCAGCTCCCTCGGCTCTCCTGGGTGCATCCCTGCAAGTCACAGGGATGTCCATGTTCCGTTTTTTGCTCCCTTACCTGATCCTGCTCCAGCGACACCCATGGCACCCCACGGAGGGCAGGACCCTGTGCCCCGCCCTTGGCAGCTGCAGACGTGCCACTGGACAGACTGCCGAGGCAGCA
>NW_008236626.1:2054751-2055323 GCF_000691975.1 Corvus brachyrhynchos
CTCCGTCCCCTCTTCGTCTCTGCGGGCTGCTGCCCCCACCTCGGCCCCTGAAACTGCTCCTTCACACTAACGGGGGGCGGAGGTTTCGCAGTGCTTCTGCTGCACAACAGAAATCCCACCTGCAGTGCCCTGTTGTCGCCATCGCAGTGTAAGATGAGCCTCACTCAACAGAAAAATCCCATCTGTCAGATTAGAAACACAAACCGTGTTGGCAAAACCGAGTCTCTTTTGCTCCCCCTGCCCTGGGTCAGGCACATGCTGGGCCGGGGGCCCAGCGGTGCCTGTGCAGCTCCGCTCCGCGGATCCATCCCCCAGCTGGTTTTGGGGACGCACGGTGGTGGCACTGGGCTGTTTGTGCAGCTCAAGGTGCAGAACCACTGTGAGCGCGCTGGGCACGTTTCCCGTCACAAGCCTGCACACGGGCAGGAATTCCCTTCTCGTGCGCAGCAAAGGACACTTGTCACACTCGGTACGGGGGAGCTCCGGCCACGCCGCGCCCTGAGCGCGTCCCGCCGCCCCGCCCCGCTGCTGCGGGACACCCGCTCGGCCGGGAGGGGGCCCTGGCGCCCGAG
>NW_008236626.1:2055341-2059917 GCF_000691975.1 Corvus brachyrhynchos
GAAACTTCTCATTTTCCGGGCAGAAAGGTGGAGCGCTGTGGCTCCGGAGCTGACATGTGACCAGGACAGTCCCGTTGGGGGGAGGAGCTCTCCCTGACTTCTGAGCCAATAATGGGCCAGCGAAAAAAGCAATAGATACCGAACCAAATTGATTTTTTTTTTCTGCCGGGTGTGTTCTCCATGACAGGTTGATGGAAATTTATTAACCATTTTTATAAACTTTTATAAGTGAGAGTGACTATCTCGCCCCGTTCCTCACTCTCATCCGCAGGGCCAGGGATGGCAGCCGACGGCAGACCTGCCTCTGCCTCTGCTGAGGAGCTCAGTGCCGGCACCACGGCCACACGTGAGGGCTGGGTGGCACCTGGGTGACACCTGGGTGGCAGCTGCCAAGAGCTGCTGATGCCCCGCAGGGGACAGCCGGGCACGAACAGCTCCGGTTTCACCGGGGTGGTCTCCCAGCTGGGATAAGCAGCTCCCAGTTATTGCAAGGGAGAAGATCCACAGACACACACTCATCTCCTAGGCTATGTGACATACACGCACACTCTCGGGGAAAACAGACACCCGAACTTCCCGGCAATGTCTGGGAATTATTGCAGTGCTTCCAGTGGGCACACAAGGGTCTAATAAAGCAATAGAGATAAGGGTTATTTTGGGGTAAAAAACCACCCAAACCTGTTTTGTTTGTAGGTGAAAAAAAACTCAGAGCACCCAAAGGTCATAGTCAGGAATTTATTCCCTCGCTGCAGGCTTGTTTGCTGAAAGATAAAGATCTTTGATGCAGGTGTACAAAGTGCCAAGGATCAGAAAGGCAGCACAGAGCAAACCCATGGCCGAGTGGTGTGTTTGTGGCTGGAATCACAAGAGCTGTCAGAGGTGTCCTGCAATGTATCCTGTTCTCCCGAGGCAGAGCTCAGCTGACAGAGAAACCGGCTTCCTGCTCTGTTAACGATGCTGCCAACGATGCTGCCCTGTTAGAGCCAGCCTTGCCTCTGGCAGGGGATGGCCTGAACATTTGCACTGGTGTAAATACTGACCCGTGGCTTGGTAGTACCCTGACTCGGGAGTGGCTGGGGACTGTCCCACAGACTGCAGTAGTGACCCTGGGCCATAACAGCCCTGTGTAATGGCCTCACCAATGAGGACTTGACCACCTTAAAGGTCTTTTCCAGCCTCAACGAGTCCATAATCATGGGATTCTCCAGCATGTTGTTTCATGAACAAACTAGTCAGGGACCTCTTATGACCCACTTTCAAGAAGACAAAACATACAGGTATCCAGCCAGCAGATTTCCTGGGGTACTGGGAAACCCAGCTGCTGCATGGGTCCTATTTAATGGTCACCTTGCCACAGGAAGCTGTAACTCTCCCCATCCCTCACGTCCCTCCTCGGCCACACTGCACGGTGTTGGGAGCCCTGTGCCACACGTTCCCTGTGCATTGAACACAAGGACAGATGCCTCGTCTGGAACGAGGGGTGCCGGGACCGGCGGGACAGCGGGCATGGCACAGCCAACACCTGCCAGAGCAACAGGATGGCTTTGCGGATGTCAGCTGCCTCTTTTTTTTATTTAAGGCCTCCAGCAACGGGTCTTTTAAGGAGTAGTTCGAAAGAAAACAATGAAGTGGCTTTGCCAATGTTTACAGAAAGTCACTTTCATGTTGGGACTGGAAAGTACAGGAGGTTGTGTGCGCTCTTCCCTGCCTCCTGGGCACCTCTGCTCTTCCCGCTGGGCTGGAAACAGCTTCTGAAAACGGGAAGGGTTCAGGTTGCCTCCACAACGAAAGTTCCATTGCTCCAAACCTGGTTTTGACCGTTCTAAAAAATAAAATTCCATTTGGAAACTGAAAAAGATTGACATACAGTTTGGGGATGGGCAGGATAGGGAAGAGGCTTTCTAGAATGGTAAGGGAGCTCTCACAGAAACTGTACTGTGTTTCAAGTTGAAAAATACTGGAGGTTTTAAATAAAAAGTAGTATTTTGGCTAAATGTAATTGTTTCCTGGTAATTGAATTTAAACTTATTTTTCCTTCCATTTCAGTTCAGATATCTGAAGGTGTTGGCTAAGAGACCAATGTTGTGCCTCAGCCACTTTTCACCTTTGAGTTTTTATTATTTGCACTCAATTAAGAGTAGAGCTTGAAGTGTCGAGTACAAAATTGGGCACTTTTGAATGTACTAGGGAAAAAGAAACTGGAGTAGCAAGGAACCGTCTCCTCTAAAACAGAGACCACCAGCAGATAAAGGCAGCTCCTGTTGCTGAGCAGTTTGTAACCAGCCTGTTGTGGACTCTGGTGGGATTGAGGGGTGCAGCACACAAAGGCATGCTGGAGATGTTGATCCCAGGGCAAAAAAAAAGAGTTTTCTGCAGACTTTGTTCTCTGCGCCATTCTTCCTTTTCACAGGAAGAACAGCGCAGGTTTCTTTCAGGTAAGAGTTTACCTACAAACCTAACCTTCCTCTTCTTTGCTCATGAGAAAACAATCACCTGTTTGTTTATTGTTTTACAGTTCAAACAGACTCTGATAACGCTGAATTCTTTTGTTGTGAGTGTAAGCGGTAAAAGGGAGTAAGTTACCATATGCACATTCCTGATTACATTTATAAATTCATATGGTTCAATGACAGGTTGGGGGTTTTTCTGAGTTAATAAAGAGGAGTGGACAAATAAAATCTTTTGACTTGAGTCAGAACTACCTGAAAATATTTTCTGAGGTATTTATTTCAAAATCAATTACCTTAAAAAAATTCACAAAACTACTTTCTTCCTAAATAGAGTTCGCAACATCTGGAAAAGAAAGAGTATTTGGTCAGCTTCTTTACATAAAGGCTTTTGCTATATGATCTATATATGCGCTGAAAATTTGAAAAAAAGCGTTAAAATAAACATGCCTTTTGGAAATATCTCTGTGCTGGAACATAAGACCACAAATACAGGACCATGAAAATATACATTAATTTGTTATCACTTTGCTGTTTACTTTTTCTTTTGTAATATTTAAAAACATTGGTTGCTGCTGATTTTTTTCCTATTGCCACAGTTGCCCTTTTGAAATGTCTTAAACACTTTGCTGAGTGTTTTACAAAGAGAGAAACACCATTATCCACGAAATTAAAAGCAGAAAAGAGAAAATGACAGCCCCAGTGAGTAGCCCAGTGCCCTGCAGAAATCCACTGCCCTCCTCTGGCGCGGGCCCAGGACTCCCGGCGCTCCCGGTGTCTGCTCACTGGAGCGGCACTTCCCAGTGCTCCCAGTCTTCCCTGCCGAAAGAAACCACAAGCCTCACTTAGAGTTGTGGACAGATACAGTGTTTATTCCTTTATTCTTCATTTATTATTAATTTAAAATTCTTGTGTATAGTCCTGTTCATAAAAGCAACTTATTTAGTAGCCCACAGCAAGTTTGGCTTCAGATAAAATGGGGTTAAACCAGGCTATTTTCCAAATGCCTCACTTTCAGTTTTACTTGTCTTCATTTTCTTCCCTGCTAAACCACTCCATCAGCCAACTGCTACTACATTCTGCTTCGGCCTCCAGAGAATTAGCAGTCCTGACTCCCAGCAGGTTGTCAGAAAGCCTGAGAGAAAAAATCCCACAAAATCTGGCACAAAAATGAGATGTTATTTCTAATTGTCTTTTTCACTTTTACTTTTCCTCTCCAGCCCTTCGAGGCTGCCCTCTTCCCATCCTCCAGTTTCCTTTTCCACCCCTGTGCTTGGCAGGGATCCCTGCTCCATTCTGCTGTTTCAATAGCTGCAGCTCTACAAAAGTTCTTGCTTTCCCCCCACCCTCGGCAGTAGGAAAGCGGCGTTGGCTGGTGCTCACCAGGGAAAGTGCCACCTCACACAAAACTGCCCTCATGCCACGCTGGGCACGTCCCCCGCCTCAGCTCACGGCCTCATCGCGTGCCACTGCATGAGCTCTTATTGTGGCATTTTGTCATGGGCTGTCTGTTCAAGCCTAAATGACTGAAATGTGGGGACAGAAGACTGTGCAGGGCACGTCCTCATAGCTGCATCCATACTGCACGGCAGCTGTGCCAGAGCCACGCTCAGGAAGCGACAGCGGCTGCTCAGGACGGGTCCGTGCCCGCGGGGTGGGCACCATCACCCGCCCTGCGGCGTATGGCTGTACCTGGGGCTGTCTGCGCCACCCTAGCTACTTTCACAACCCAATGGCTTCCCCATGGTCCGAAGTGCATCCACGCTCCAGCTGCCACGAGCTTTCCCTCTGGAACCCACAAAAAGTCATTCCTGTCACTCCCATGGGCTGCTCCGATGGCTCGTGGCGGGGCCCACCACGGCTGAGCCGGGCCACCCGAGGGCATTGCACCGGGAGCAGGGGCACCTCATGGCCCAGGGGCGCCCGAGTTGCTGCGCTCGTCCGTCTGATGCCAGCACGGGCACCCCACGGCCGTGTCCCCCAGGGCACCGAGTACCCCCGATGCGCTCCCTGCCACCCGCGCTGTGCCCTCGGTGCTTCCCCTCGGAGAGGCCGAGCAGGGCAGCGCTTATGGCGGCTGTGCCCGGCCCTGGGCCGGTGCTCCGGCCCCGCGGGGCCCCCCCACCCCA
>NW_008236626.1:2060886-2100675 GCF_000691975.1 Corvus brachyrhynchos
GGCCCTGCCCTGCATCGGGGCCCATCTCTGCGAGCAGCTGCGTGGCCTTATCGAGCTTGGCCATCGCGGAGGTCACTGACTTCAGGGTGTGTCTCTGATCGCCCCTCTTTGCCGCCTTCTTCCCTGCGGTATTCCCTTGCTCCTACTTGCTTTGAGTAGTTCTTTTCCTGCATCGCTCACTTTAAAAAAGTAAGATAAACAGAAAACAGGGTGCTGCTCAAGACGAGGTCGTTTTCCAAGCAACACTCTGTCCTAGCATGTTGTAGTTCCATGCTTGAGGCAGTCATGGTGAGCCAGAGCACGGGAGCTCTAACATGCAGGAAGCTCAATTACTGGATCACAGTTGAAATCAGAAGTTTTTAAATTTCTTGTTTAATGCTTTTTTAGCTGAAGTTGCCAGAAACAGGAACTGGAAAATCCATCCTAGTGAGTTGGAAATGCCAACCATCTGAACTGTGCAGTTTGTCATTGATAAATTTCACACGCTTCCCCATCTGACAGTGAGTGTTTGCCTTGTTATGGGGCAGAAAGTGCGATTTCTGAATTTGTGTTCCTTTCTTCCCCTTGCTTCAGTGATCAGCTCCTTGAAGGGGCTTCCATTCTTGGTGGGATGTCAGGACTTTGCCTTCGCTCTGTTTGCTTAGATGGATTTTTCGTTAAGCATGGAAGTGAATGATTGTCCAGTTTTACAAGATTTCAAGGAGTGTTCTGCATTCCAGGAATAATCCTTGTGTGTACTATACACAAATGTAACCTGCTGCCAGCCAGGGAACTTGTCTTGGGGTTCAGTTTTAGGAATGTGGTTGAGAAGGGACAGTAACAGTTTTGTTCCAAGGTGTTTCTTTAACCTTCGTAAAAGCTGATGGAAGCTTAAATTAGGAATGCTTTCCTGGCATCCTTATTTTGTTCAGAGAATGAAGACATGTGAGAAATCTAATAGCCCTAATGCAGGCTTATAAAAATTCCTGTATGTCCTTGGTTAGTGATTCAAGAGTGACAGAAATGACTAAATGGGTGCCTTATTTAGCCGTGTGTACTGAGCTGTCGCAGAATCATTACCTGCTCACCACTGATAGAGGAGAATAATCAAACACATACTGATAACTTCTATCACATGACACTTGTTGTACACATAAAAATACACTTGAATACACGTGGCCCTGACGAGCTTTGCATCTGAGTCATCTTCCAGTAGTGCTGCCAAGGAAACAGCCTGCATTGGACACTGCCCCTGAAGATCTGCAAGGTTTTGAAGATTTTATTGGCCCACACTAGAACCACAATGTGACACAACACTTGCCCATCATCTGGTGGACCATGAGCTTTTATAGGTTGAAATTCTCCTTTGCTATACAGGAAAGAATTTTCTCTTCCAAGTAATTACCACTTGCAGTGAAAACCAGGGGATGGGAGATTTCTGAGCAGCTCAGGTCATAAGATGTCTGCTTCGTGCAGGGGAGTGAACTTGGATTTACACACTGAGCACTGAACTTTATCACTGTATTTCAAGTTTAAATGTTTGAAAGCATAGCCTTTTACAAGTCGTATTTAATATTGCTGCAGCTGAGATGTTTGTTTGTGAATTTGCTATAGTGCTCTGGGTGCTGTGCTTACACATTCTGTCTGTAACCCAGCAAAAAGCAATAGGTATTGGGTAACATGGCTGTAGAAATGCAAGTTTGAGGAATGTGGAGGAGATGTGTGTGTTAGGGCTCACTCTGAACCCAGTGTCAGTGGGGACCTTTGTAAATCTGATCAGTTTATTCAGCAGGTAGCAACTGGTAATGAAAGAACACAGGTTTTTAAACCTTCCCTAAATCTTTCATTCTAGCTTAATTTAGTGGAAATTAACATGAGCAGGGGGGATACATACCATCTAGCTTCAGGGCCTGGGCCATCCCATTGTTTGTGACAGCAGGTTTGTAGTCCTGCTGAGGCTGGTTTAACAGGCTGCCAGGGAAGTAGACCTGGCTGTGGGATCTGCAGCAGGAAAGGGGAGGAAGGGGGTGAAAGCTGGGACCTCAGCTGGCCTTGGGCTGTAAAATCAAAAGCTGGGCTGGTGCTTTTCCACTCCAGTCCTGCTGGTGGGCTGTTGGTGAGAGGGGCTGTTAGGCTTTGCTGGGAAGAGGTCGCTGGCACCTGGTGGCATCTCAGTGTCCTGTAGAGCTGACCTGAGCGATGCTCAGGTGCCTGGAATCTTGGTTGGAGCAACTGCATGTCAGAGCACTTTTACCTCCTGCCTTTTAAGACTCAGGGCAGTCTTGGGAAACCTGTGGATGTTGGAGCATTTTGGGAAATCATCTAAGATTAAGTAATCTGAAGAATTTTGTGATTTAACTGTTGCTGTCCCTGTGGTGTGGTGTAACAGAAAAGAATCAAGGTACTTCATATTACAGGAATTTCAGGTTAAAAAGCTCTAAGGCAATTCTTCTGAACAGGTGGGGGAAAAACCAAAACCCTGCTGTGTTTTCCCTTTTGAAAGAGGAAGCTCACATAGCTGACTTTTTTTTGTAGATCTGTTTGAAATTAGATAATTCAGGAATTGAGTACAGTGTGATGGGAAATCAAACCTTGTTGAGCTGGGGGAGAAAATTTGTCATTCTTAGTTTTAAAGCTAAGCACAGCCTTTCAGGTCTGCACCAGTACATACCAATTGGTAAATCATGCCAGAGAGCTGTGTCAGTTGCTTTCTTAACACGGAGGGTGCATCTGCTCTGGAAGCTGCTGTGCTGGTGGCCAAAGAGAAAATACCAGTGGTATCTCAAGACTTTAGCACCAGCTACTGCCTGTTCTTAAGCATCAGCATGAGCATCACTTGAACAACAGAGTGCCCTGAGTGAGATTTCAGCTTTCATCAGAAGTGAGGATTAGAGATGGGAATCTCTGTTCCAGTGCTGTGCTGCCCTTGGGCTCTTTGTGCTAGGTTTAGGTGAACTTCTATTCTCCTTCAGACTGTAAGTAAGTATCCTCTTGTAAGAGGATAAAATTTTTTACTTCTCCTTGCCATTCAACACAGAAACTTCAGGATGCACTGAAAATTTGGTGATGCCTGATAATGTCCCACTCTTGAATATTTGTGTTGTACTCTCCTACTGGCCTGATGGTGTAAGTGGCTTTTTCTAGGTTATTTTAAATGGAGCTGACTGAACTTCTCATTTCACTTCTATCACTGGACTCCTGCTGAGAATGAAAGCTATTGAAATAGGAGCAATTGTAGCTTAAATTTGGTGAAGTTACTATACAGCATCAGATATTTTCAGTTTTGGGAGGCAGCAGTGCGTTAGCTGACAGCCCTTCATTTCTTTGAAGGCTCTTGTTGCTATAAAGGGCTGGGAGATTTTCGTTAAATGAAAGCCCAGATTCTGCATTTGGTACATAAATTCCCTTCCTACTCCACATGGAGGTTTTTCCAGTCTGCACCTCCAAAGCAGAGCTTCGGTGGAGAGATTTGCCAAGGTTGAGGGCCAATGCATGTGGCATCATGTGTATTTAAAATAGTTAGGACCACCTATTTACTCAGGAAGATTCAGCTTTGCTGAGCCCAAGGATTTTAGTGGAGAAAAGTCAGGTATATCATAGAGAGAGCACCATCATCTAGCCATGCCCTTCTAGGCTTTATGTGAAATGCTGCAGAGTATTGTCTCCTCTGCATTATTCTGATCTTTAAACTTTTCATCCCCAGTCTGCTCTGCACACTTGGTCTACAAACTGCCTTTATTAAAGATTTAGAAATGTGAGCATTGTGCTAAAATTTCCTATGTAACTGTCTACTCCTTGGATTACTTGCTTAAATGTAGAGTAACTTTAATGACTGGAATAAAGCTGCTATAGCCAACTTAAATGTGAGAATCCTTCAAAATAAAAGGGCTGAAAGAAGGGAGGGCAATGAAAGGCAGCAGGAACAAAAGGCACTGTGCTCTTCTGTAGATGAAAATCAGTAAGCATAAGGAGAAGAGAGAAAAATTCTCCAAGATAGAAAAACCAGGGGAGAGAAATGCTCTTTCATCAGTGCCAACAGCATAGGTCATGCAGCTGAAGGCTGCTAGTTTGATGCCTGTTGTTGCCTTTCTTTGCTGATATCTAGCTAAGCACCCTGTCATATATATGTGAATCTGCTGCTTTCTCATGTTTGCATTCCCCAAAATAGCTGACTGCTTTATAAGGAGCAGGCAGCTCAGTGTGTGCCCATAGAAACTGCTGATGACCATTTTGCACAAGTACAGAAGTGAGTGACAAAAACTCAGTCTTCAAAGTCATCCAGATGCCATCCCTGGGAGCAGGTGTCCTAGTGTGTAGGATTTGTGCTGTTCTTACTTTTTTCCATAGTCATTGGTTTATGTAGGTGCTAATATAGAGGGAGACAAGGACAGCAAGTAAGATTATTGTGACATTTGAAATTATTTTAATTTATTAATACCAAGAGTTAGGTCAGGATGCACCTGCAGCTGGGAAAAGTGAGTTGGAGCTGAAATCCATCACATCGCTGCAGTTATAAAAAAACAGACTTTATTATTTTGGGGGGTTTTTTGGTTGACTTTTTTTCCCCTGAACTGCCCAGACAAGCCAGTTTAGGTTGTCTTGGATGCTTTGGAGACTACAGGGACTAGCTTCAGAGCCAGTGTGCGTCCTCAGTTGTGTAAGTTCACCTCACACTGGGGAGGGAACTGGAAACAACAGGCGTGATGGTTTTTAACAAGGCCATCACTGCTAAACGTGTGGTATGCACACGTGTATAGAGACAGAGGATGTTGGTAATGGCTTTAGAATGACAAAAAGCATTATTTTATCTTCCCTGTGGAACATGAGAAAAAAAAAAAAAGAGAAATGTGAGGCTTTGTTCAGCTCAGCAGCTTTTTAATGCATCTTGGGGAATTCTGATCTTAAAAGATCAGAAAGGCTTTTGAAGAAATCTTCATAAATCACATTGTTTAGAAATATGTAGGTTGAGCTTCATCTTCTGCTCTGGCAAGGTCATCTTGCTCACAAGTTCACTCCTTTAATTTAGCCTCAAAAACTGACAGCATGTAAAGTTAGTGACATTGCCAGTGACTGGAAACTTATTTGGCAATGGAATCAATATGTAGGTCATATATTTTCATATCAGAGTAGTTATCTTGATCTCCATCCAGTGGAATGGCAGGAAATTGGCCAGTAAATTCCAGAAGATGTGGTATGACAGGGGAGAGGTGGCTGCAGTGCTGGGCACCTGGGGCAGGTGCTTGGTGCTGTTGCTGTTGGGACACCTTAAGCTGCTGCTGCCAGGGTAAAACTCTGTATCAGTGCAGGGAATGAGGTCTGCAAGCTGGTCTAGCTGAAAAATGTCATTTTGCTGTCTTGGTTCATTTTACAGAAACAGTCGATCCAGGTTGTGCATACTTGTGCAGAAGCTTGTGATGGCACAGCTGGGGCTGAGCTGGGAGGCTTGGAGCAGTGGGAGTGGGGCTGGCTCTGGTGGCAACCCAGGAATGCTGCTGAGGGTGCACTTGTGAAACTGTCCCCAGGCACTTGACCTGGTCGGGCTCTCTGCCAGCCCAGCTGAGGAGGTGTTCCCAGGTGCTTAGCTCTGCCCCATGACTGCTGATCAAGTTTTACAGGAAGAATGGATTTTCACTTGCTGGAGCCTGTGTGAAACAAGCAGTGAGGCAGAGCATCTCCTAAAGATACTCTTCACAGGGCAGCTTCATAGCTAGCACAGTTATGGGAAGATGAGTTTGCAGCAAAATTTTCCATGTCTGAGTTTGATTTAAATTCCTTTGGATTGTGCCAGAAAATTTACTGGAAGACATGGGAAGATTTGCCCAAAGGAGTTTAATGAAATAACTTGTACGTAAAGAAGTGATGTTTGCTAGGTGGCTCAGGGGGGTCCTGTCACTGATTCACCACTCCACCTTTTGGGACTGGCTCTAATCTCAGTTGCTGGAGGAGTCTATTAGTAAATGATTGCTGTTGTGTGCTCCTGGAGGTGGCTGCAGGCTGCCAGGGCTGTCCTTGCTCTGTGCTCAGCGTTCCGAGCAGCGTCACTGCCCCACAGCGTGTTCCTGCATGCGTCACGGGCACTGCTGAGCTCACGTCTGACACGAGGGAAATGTCCTGGGCTGGGCTTGACACTCGGTTGTGTTGTATGGGACACTTTCAGGTCTTTCTCAGGGAGAGGCCATACAGCTGGCTTGGAAAAGCCTTGCTGATCTCTCTGTGCTGGGGCTGCCTGAACCTGGCAGCCTTGAGTGCTGCACCAGCAGGGCAAGTGTTAGCTGGAATAATTAATCAATAAAGAGGGGTGGCAGCAGCTTGGCAGAGTCAGGTGGAGGTATGTAGACTAGTGCTACTGCCTACACCTGTAGGAGAGCTATGCAGATTGACCACTTCCTTGGAGAGAAGTACTTCTTATGCTGGCTGGTTGCCATCCATGAGTCCTGTTTAGTAAGGTTACGTGCTTTGCTTGTGGTAATGAGGACTTGGCTTTATTTGAGCAGTTTAAGCTCAGTTCTTGTTCACAGAGCCTAAGGTTACTGCTCCCTCCTCCCTTTAAAGCTACGTGCATAGATAATTGGCTGAACAAACAGTGGGCAAAACTGCTCCCTGCAGAAAAATAACTGCTTTTCACTGCCACTCATTCAGTGAAGTGGCATCTGGAAGACTCTCCAGATAGTCACAGGAGGTTTGGTGTGTAATAGGGAGATGCAAAGAAGCCAAATCCTACAGCTGTCAGTGTTCTCTGTTTTTTTCATGCTCTTGGATGGGTTCTCCTGGCTTGGTTTGTTCTCAGTTTGTGCTGATACTTACGGCTTCCACCCCAGCCACGATGTTCTGCAGCATAAGTACCCAACACATTTGAAAAACAGATGAATTGCTTTCTCAATCTCATAGAGGTGCTGTAGGGATTAATTAGTTCTCAAAAAGTACTTTCTGGCTAAGATGTCAAACTGATGTTTCAGGACTAATGGTATTGTTTAGTGAAACTGTTCAGTTCTCCTCAAATGCCTAATTACTATTTTAGAAGAATGTACTCTATGGAGGGAGCTTTATTGATTTAAAGCATGCAATAAACAGTATTGATTTGCAAAAGGCAGTCATTCATATCTGCTCTGTGCGGAGTTGAGATGTAAGGTGGTCACACAGCTACTTTGAACCGAAATGTAAGTGAAACTGTTGCTTAAATGACCCTGCAACATCTTGCAGATTTCTCATATGTGACTTTCAACTGCCTTAATAGCCTTGTACTCAGTACAAGGGCAGTCCCCTGCCAAGGAGAAGGCTCTCTGCTATTTCATCTTTCACAACAGGATCCACATCCACAGGGAGGATGGCCTGCAGAGGAATACCAGTGGGTAAAATAACCTTCTGGACCCTTCAAGCAGCACAGGAAAATGTAGGTAACCCCAGAATTGTCCTGTGAAGCCGTACTGTGGATAATTTTGCTTGTGCTAGGCACAGCTTTGGATATCATGAGCCAGCTGAGCCTCTGCAGCTGCTAGAAGACATGCTGGTGGCATAGCTGCACAGGCCATCCCCTTGGCCATGCAGCCTCCAGACTATCCAGTGCATGAATCCCATGGGACATCCTTTGAGGGGATCAGGCAGGCTGGCTCCATGGCTTGGCAGCAGAAACCTGTTACAGCACGGCACCTGACCCCTGAGTGAACAGGAGGAGTCATCTCCTGACATCTTCATCCTGGACACTTGCTCCATTGTTGGACTGTTTGAAACACTGAGTATATATTTGAGCTGCTTATCCAAGTTATCTCGAAGGGGATTTGGGTGGGGATGATAATGGAGAGTATTTGGCTGTCACATGTGATGCAGCTCTGCAAATTATCCAGCCTGTTTCCTATGAGGTATCTCAGTCTGGTCGCCTGTCTTGGGTGGTGCTGGGTATTTTTAGAAAAAATTGTAAGATTTAAATTAGGATGACCTATACTGTATCTAATTCCAGGTGAGCTTTTCATACTGATTGTGTCTTTAAAAAAAAATAAATATTCCTAGCATGGATAATATTTGGTATTGCAGAGTTTTGGCATAGTTAAACTTTAAATTAAATCATCACTTTGAACAGGCTTTTTTGTTGGTGCATGGATGTGGTGATGCTCAGGTGTATTTGATTAGTGGTATGTTAACCCTGCAAAGAGTAAGGAGGTTAAACTCTCCTGTTCAGTATATTATTCAACATTGCTCAACATCTGGTCTCTCTCCCCTTCAGCTGTCAGTTGACCCACTTGTTTAGATTTTTCTGAAATTCCTTGAAGTCGTCTCCACATCCAGCTAACCTAAATAGTTTGTCAGCCAGCAAGGCAGTAAGCCAGGTTTGCTATTTGTCTCTTCTTATGTCACTGGTAAGAATTTCACACCACAAGGTCTAAGCATCAGAGTTAACACAAGTTATTGCCTCGATGGGACTGTTTAATTCTTGTACGGACACATGCATAGAAGGCTTTAGGCTGTTTGACAGCTAGTTCTCAAAATGGTTTTCAGTATTCTAGACCTAGGCCGATATGTCTGGCAAAGAGATCTCTTTGCAGTCCTCAGTGAGTATTATTCTGTCTTATTTTAAGCTGTGTGTGCAGGGAAGTGAAACGTCATGGCTGCTGCCATGTGCCATGGTTTTCTGTGGCACTAAAGTTTTGTAAGATATCTTAGACTTAACTTTTCTATGTTTTGCTTTTTAAATTTGGATGTGAAAACTCAGGTGAGTTGGTCTATAATTCTGAATAAAGGCAGATACACTGCCATCTGTTAATTATTACTCATAGACTGCTGTGTGGCAGCCATGGTGAGTTTCTCATACGACTGGCTTACTAATGTTTCAGTTTAGAAGGTATCTGCCATCATCTGCCTGATGCTAATGAAAGCATAACCTAAATGTGAAAACTTTCTTAAAACACATCTTGTTTGCTTGTCTTGTATTCCTCGGGCAGTACTCCTCATTTCCTTTTTAAGATGTCTTTTCAGGAGGAGATTGTGTGGATGGAAGGGGAGAGGTGCATGGCAGGAGCCTGGTGTGGTCATTTGCAAAAGGGTTGCATGGATAAAAATCTTAGTTTGCAAAGACAAATTTGCAACCGGTCACACAGAGTCCTCCACTCAGGCTTGTTTTCACACATCTTTTGTAAATGCCACTCTTATCCCTAAAGCAAATGTTCTGTGTTGAATTTTCTCATCTTTATTCTCTATTTGTCCAGTAGTCTGTAGCTAATACCCCAGAGTGCTTCCTGGTTTCTTTTCTATCTGCTCCCCAGATGCAGGCTCCTGCAGGTTTGGATGGTAGCTCTGACAAGTCGTGTTGCATCTTCAGTAGCTTGGCCGGGCTGGGGCTCCTTTCCAGTGGGGTTTGAGTCAGGTGCTGTGGTTGTTCTTCCTTCCTGTTGGGAGAAGATCCCTCGACTGGTGGAGGAATACATGCCTGCAGCTGAGCACGCTGCAGTTCACAGCCTGGTCTAGACCTGCCTGTTTGGGGCTGGCAGGATTTGGTCTTGTGTCAGACAGTGTCCCATCGTGTGTCCGTGGCTGCTGTTAGAGGCCCAGGCAGCAAGATGGGCATGGAGACTGCTCTGGTTTTCTGAACAGAGCCAGGTGGCACCCGGTCCTTGAAAGAAGGTGGCATTTGGTGCAGTTGGCTCCTGCGTGTTGGGGTTTTGCCGTGGGTAGTAACAAAAATGAGAACAGCCCAAGTGGTTGTTCACACCCATAAACCTTCTGCTTGGAAATTTGCTTGTGGCACTTGCTTCTGATGGTGTGGCATGTTGGTAAGTGTTCCTTTGCAGTCAGATTTAATGCAGAACAGGTTTGCAGTGAAATAACCGAAGTTTAATGATTTTAACAATGCCCATTAAAGGCTTTATTGTTTGAATTACTTGTCTGGAGTAGTTGGGCAGCTGCGTGGCAACAACTCTCTGAATGACAGTACTGTCTCTTACCTCTTTTTGTTGAACACAGGCTGAAATGCTGTGTTGGTCCAGCTGCTTTGTGACCAGCCTAGATGCCTGTTCAAAGGTGTAGGAAATAATGGAGTTATGTCAGTATGAATTAGGGATTTCACAACAACGGTTTTATTATTTATGTTGTGTTCTCCATCTTTATGGAGGGTTTATTCCCCCCCAGCTAGTGTCTTTGCAGTCAAAGGCAAGCTGTTGGCCTGTCATTTTATACCTCTATGCTCCCAGCTCTGGTGCACTCCTTTTTCCAGTGATTGTTTCTTCAACTTTTTCTCTCCCAAGCTGTATAACACTATTGCTTATTTCCCTTATGGCCATGTTTACAGGGTCTTTAAAGCCTTTTATAAGGAAGCACTTTGCCTGATGGGAGAAGGAGGTTTATGGGGTTAAAAAAAAAAAAAAGAGGCAAGAAATACGCTGTAGGTAATAGATTCCAAAAATGCAAATTTGTTTAAGCAACTTCTTAAAAAGAAGGGAGGGAGGAAAGAACTGAAGATTAAAACCTGTGTTTATATACATGTAGAAGCTGGAGGCAAAGCAATCCATTCATAAATATACAATAGGATTTATGTCACGGCGAGAAGTGCTACATGCATATTCATGTGTAATTTGCAAATCCTTTGGTGATTAAATACTTTACTCCAAGCTCAAGAACTAAATAACCTTCTTGTTGAAATGAGATGTCCAAAGGCTCTAATGCTTCTCCAGTGGAGGGGAAAGGCTGGGTGGTGTAATAGATCTGATACTTTAATTTTGACTCTATTAAAAGATTTTTGGTGTGCTTTGGGCTTTATTTTATTAGTATAATCAGGAAGTTTTGAACAAAGCATGAAGCAGAGAATTGCAAGAAGTATTGTAAAGCCTGTCATGGTAAGAAAAGCAAATAGGCTTAGGAACTTGTTAGGATGTTTTTCTCAACTGATTTTAATGTCAAATACCTTTATCTAAACTTTCATATCCCACAGGTAAGTAAAGAATCAAACTAGTAACAGCCAAAGTATATAGTTTCTAACATCATGAATGGGGAAAAATACTGCTGTAAATAACTGTTTCCTGCACCTTGTGTTGCAGCCGATGAGAGCTCAGGGACGGTGCTGTGTTCCTGGCTAGGGTGTGGTGATGCGACTGGTTTATCTTGCCTGTCAGTCATCGCACTAAATGATAGTCTGCAAATGGGATGGCAACTGCCAGGCATCCTGCTGAGCAAACAGAGCTCAGCCTGTGCCTCTAACACCACTGTGATAAGATAAGGTTGGGACTTGTGCGATTCTGTGCTCTGTGCCTGCCCTCACCTTCCTCGGGATCCGTTCACAGCTGGAAGTGGCAGCCCCATGTCCCCTCTACAGCCACCAGCTGCTCTGCTTGTGCAGCAGAGTGGTGGCCACATAGCGCTGGACCTCTGTGGTGGCTGGTGTTTGTGTATTGCTTTGGGCAATCACTAATGAACCAGAGCTGTTCTCAGTTCTTAAAACTGGACCTAAGCCTGTTCAGTTCCATCTAGGTAAATTCCCTGTATACCCTTTGGGGGAAGCTGTGGTTTATTCTTGTATCTGGACCATCACAAAGTGTTTCTTGCTGTCCTCTCTTGGTGTTCCTGATGGCTCATTTTGGAATTGCTCCTTTTGGTAGCTTTTATGAGCTCTTTATCCTTTGTGCCCAGTTTTGTGTTGGGAGAATATAAAGTACATCAATGCTGGATAGGAGAAGCCAGCAGAATTCTTGTATTCTTTCTTCCCCACTGAGGTTAGTCCCTCGTTGAAAATTGTGTTGTCTGATTTAGTTTCCCTGCTCCTGTTCTGTAACAGCCCACCTGCGGGATGCTTTGATTGAGCTGAACAAGAAGACAGAGCAATGCACTCAACTCACTAAGGACTGTATATGCATTTTTCTGGCTGGCACAAGTGTAGCAAATTGCCCTTTTAGTCCTGTTTACTTGTTTTTCTCATTCAGTCACAGGTAGTTTCTGCTCCTTGGTGATCAGAGAAGAGCCCTGGATCCCCCTGTTGCTGTCTTGTGCTGTGATCAGGGGGCATGTGGCAGAGGCGCTGTCCCTTCTGTGCCTGGGGGCTCTGCTGTACAAAGCTGTACTTCAGCTGATTTGAAATAGTGTTTCCAGGTAACTCTGAAAAGCTGTTGCTTTTACAATGAGCAGGGAGAATGTGTATCCTCTGCCATGTCAGAGCAGCAGTGTGTCTAAGCTGGTGGCTGGTCGCATAAGGGTGTGAAGATGTAGCGCTGAATACTTGAAGAATATGAATGGCTGTAGTTCTGTAGAAAGCACAAAACTGAGCTAAACAAACCCGGTTCTCCTTAAGCTAACTCCAGAGTTGGTGATTTCTTGGCTTCATAGGGTGAACACTTCGCCCATCAAGCAGTTCAGATGCACACAGGGGAATGGCTGGTGTGAGGTGTGTGTTTCTGATTACTGTGACCAGATGTATGAGCTGGTTTTATTTCAGTATTTTTTCTCATATGTTGATGAGGAAAGCTAGAAGAGATAAAATTATTAACAAATCCCATGTTTTAAATGAGTGCTGTTCAGGTAGAGGCTGGGGGGGAGGGGAATTTGATTCCCCCCCCCTGTTTTAGTAACCATAAGTGGTTGCCTCTGGATCGATCTCAGAAGGGTGCAGTGAACCATTGCTTACAGTACTGTAACCACTTGTAATTTTGCTGGTGAAAGAAGTAAAAATCTTTGCCCTAGAGGTTGGTTCTGGCTGTGGGATTGAGCACAAGCCCCACTGGCAGGGCTGGAGCAGTGAGGAGTGACTGAGCCATCCTGCTGTGGGAGGTGGCCATTCCTTTAGCCCAGGTGCCCATCTGACTCCTCACTTGAGTTTGCTGGCACGCAGAAAACTGCTCCCTCTCTTTCTGGACACAGTTTCTGCTGCTGCAGTAAGCTGGAACAGCCCAAGGACTCTCTGGCAGCAGCAGCATGTTGGGGTGGGAGTGACCTTCTTACCAAGCATGGTTCCCCTGGAAAGTCACGGCTCACTCCTGAGCTGCTGTCAGTGCAGTTGTGCTGTGCTTGCCTGGCAGCACGGCTGGTGAGTGTGGGTTCAGCCAGGCAGCTGTGTCACTTGTAGTTTGTCTTTCAAAGCAGACAGCTTAAATATCAGATTGATGCTTTCTCAGTGCTGCACTGTGGGCTGTAATTCCATCTGCTGTGACACGATGAAGGTGACACCTGGAAAGGTATGTGCTGCTTTCTGGATGTCCTCCCTGTATCTTCTGCATTGCATGGAGGCACCATTTTACCTGCTTGTTGGCCTTGCTCAGCATGTGGTTGCTTGGGAGCCTAGCAAAACACTCAATATTTTCTCTGAAGTGCTGCTAGAATTTCAATGTCACATTTCATTCATCCTGAGCACTGCCGTTTCTGCAGTACCACCACCCCTTGTCTTCACTGCTTTGGAACAGTAGAAGCATCTGTTTATGCCATTGATTTGGCAGTTATTAGAAGGACATTGAATAAAGGACATTATTAGTGAGAAGGAGGAGTGTTCAAATACCTCTGCCCTTAAGGTCTGTGTTTTTAATAGTTCTGCAGATTCATCACTGATTTTGGAACTTGATAGCAAGTTGGCTCTCTGGATCAGTCTCCAGATTAGATTAAAGTTACTAGACAAGGTAAGGGCAGTACTTCGTCAGAGAATTTCAGCTTGGTCTTTGCAGGTGAGCTGAACTGTGGATAATGATTTATTTAGCTGAGCTGGTGGCAGCAAGTTAATATACACGTTGTGAATTCTGCATTGGCGGTGCAGATCAGCGTGTGGGCAGAAATGAATAAAAAGGGTAACATGGTGACACTGCTGAAAAAAAAAATTGCTGGCATGGGGGTTGCATTTCATTCAGGTGCTGATGGTGAAGCAGTACTGAGTTAAGCAGCAAATTTCATACCTGTAAGCTCTCATGATGGCTTGCTTAATAGCAGGTGTACGGTACTGTAAGGCACAGTGTCAGATCCATTAACCACAGCTTTGACGTAAGGATGAAAATGAATAGCTGAGATAGTTTAGGTAATTGCCTTGAGCAACAGTGATGGTTGTATTGGAGCAGCTTCAGTGAGTTATAAACAAGCTTCAGCTGAGGCCAGATCAAGCAACTGATGACTTGCACAGTGCCTGGTGTGGTTTGCCTGAAGAGCAGCACACATGGTGTGTGCAGGCTGTACTCCTGAATTCCTAGTTTTCTGTACCCACAGAGGAGTGGGTGTTCAGATAACACTTTCCACCTCCCCAGCTGCTTTAGTTTTACCTCAAGTGTCTTGCAACAAATACTGGTTTTGACTGAGGGAGACTGACTCATTCAGCTGCTTCTTATCCCTTGGCATATATAAAGGCTACAAAACCTGGTAGTGATGGAGAAAAAGTGTTACTGAGGGATCTTGGCAAGAAATACTACTTTACACTGTCTGAAAAAAAAAAATCCCCAGCTTCTTCCTTTTTTCACTTCGATGGAAGAAGGGAAAGCACAACTGAGGTAAGCTGGACAGGAATGTCTAACAATGTGAGCTATAAAAAAATTGGATTATGCATAGAGAAGACTAGCTTTGAAGTAGCTTGTTTTGCAGAACCTTGCTTTCTAAATTTTAGGGGAAGGTGCTGGCGGCCTGGGGCATTCTAGGCCCCCAAGAAAATCTCAGGAGTAAAATGTCTTGTGCCTTAAGGCACCTGCAGATCCTGCAACTTGTTTTCCAGGCTGCTTTACAAAGAGGGCTTTATTTTGTGGGGAGAGAATAGGTGTAGCTCACCATCTTCTTTTCCTGACTACATCCCATGCATTGAAAACTGAGAGAAGGAAAATACCTTGTTACAGATGAACAGGAGCTGGGGTTCGATATGGCACAACACAAAGAAATGTGATTTTCCTACTGTGCTAGGTTTGTGTGGCCTCTACTAGATTTTAAGATCTTATTTTGACCAACTTTTATTTTCCAAGACAAAGCTGAGGCTCTTACAGATTTGTGCCTTCTGCTGCTTCCCTCAACTTGCAGGGAAGAAAAGACATGTGAAAACGGAGGTGGTTTGGCTTCACTTGTTACAAAGCCCCAAAATAATATTCTGTGCCTTATGCACCAAATGCTTAAAATCCTATTTTGGAGTTCACATTAAATAATAGGCAGTATGGCAATACATAGAAGGTAAAAATGGAAAATCCAGTGCCAAATACATCCTTCTGAAAGTTAGCATAAGCTCTAGGTATGTGATTGCTTGGGATAGGGCTGTCCACAGGATGTAGCCATGATAAGTGGATGAAGCCAGTTGGGGTGGTTAGAGCTCCTTGGCATGTTATGCTGGATATTTAGCGATTTGGGAAGCTGAAGTGAAATCCTCAGCAGAAGAAATTCAAGAATTGCCAGAAACATCATATAATCCATGAAAAACATAGCTAATGCTCTCAGTTTTTGCATAAGAAGCACCTGGATGATTTGGCCACGTGCAGTGTGGAAGGGAGCCCTCATCTGAACCGAGACCTGGGGCCGCTGGGCACTTCACCTGGGGTGCTCCGAGGAGAGCTGCTGCCTTGCAGAGCAAAACTGGGCACCAGGAAATGAACTGGTGATGACTGAAGGGAGCAGGCATCTCTGGTGTGCTGCAGCATTCTCTGTCTGGCAAACACCTAGGACAGGGATCTCCATCTGGCGTGGGCTCAACCCTTGAGGAGTTGCTGCTGCCATAGGAACCACGGTCCCTCTGACCCTTCTGCCGGGATTAAACCCAGGACAACCCCATTGTGGGGCTCTGATGTCGAGCTCTTTGTCCTCACAACCCATCACCTGCACTGCTGCTGTGTCCTCTCTAACATCTATATTACAGCTTCAGAATATGGCTTAAACATTATGCTGCAGTCTGTTTCCAGATGCTCAGAGTGATAAAAAAGGCAGTAAAGATTTTACCCATCTTTGGGGAAGTGATATGTGCAACTGAGGGTCACGGCAGCCAGTCTGAGCCTTGCAGGGCTCAGCTTTGTATTCAGATGCGCTGGCCTGCGAGCTGCAGACATTCCAGATACTTGTGTTCATTTTGGCTGTATCCAGGCACGCACTCACAAAGAGCAAGATGCGTGCAGTGAAGTATAAATCCCGTCCTCTAATGACTCAAAGCACTGTTGTGTGCGCATACATGCTTAACAGATTGTATAATTAGCTGGCTTTGTAAGCTGGCAGCGTGTGTGATTCTCCAGTAGCTCCCTAAAAATCCTGTGTGGCGTAGGGAGTGTATGCGGGTCCTTAAGCTTCTTGTATCCATGCAGTGATGAGTGCTGGGCATACGAGAGGGGGCTGCATCCTTTGTGCCCGGAGGAGAAGGGCTTCCCAGGCCCAGTGCCACCACCTCTGCCTTTCCCTGAGCCCTGGGCTGGCAGCGGCTCTTCCCCCTTGGCTGCTGATGCTGGGCTGGTTTGGCTGGCTGCTCTGGGGCTGTGGGGACAGGGGCTGTCCCAAAGGCAGTCCCCACGCAGTGCCCTTGAAGACAGGCTCAGCAGATCGTGCAGCCAAGTGCTTCAGTGTGCACAGCCTGAGCTACCACTAGAGCCCCTCTCCTGGCCCGTGAGTTTGATTAGGCATTGGCCCAGACTGGAACCTGGTTTTATTTGGAATATTTAATTCAGAAGTGTTAATCGTGGCGGTCACAAGGCTCACTGCAGAGCTCTCCCAGCCCTGCAGTACAGGGACAGAGGTGTTGCTGCCCCGGGAGCAGAGCGGGTGCCGGCGGAGGGAAGGGTGGGCTGTGCTGCCGCCAGGAATGCGACAGGTTGTGCCGGTGTCCGGGAGACGCCGAGGGTGGGAGCAGCACCGGGCCCAGGGCTGCGTGCTTGGGATTTCATTGGAGCCGGGGAGGAGCGGGCAGGGGAGCGAACATGACCTTGAAAATCCTTATCGAGATGAAAAGGTGCAGTGAGGGAGCACATTCCTCCGCGCACAGCGCCCGGCCGGCCGGGCTGACAGCGAGCGCTGCGGCTGCACGGCCCCGGCCACGGGTCCGGGAGATGCTTCCCCACAGCCCGGCTGTCCCCACAAGGGCTGCCGGGGGGCCCAGGCTGCGTGAATCGAAGGGATCGGCTTCTGGAGTTGACTGTTTCTGTGTATTTATAAGTAATAATGAGCCCGAAGGTGGTAGCAAGGCAAGTGCTGGCAGCCGGAGGAGGTGGGCCGCTTGAGAGGAGCAGGTTTAATTATGATTCTGTGGCAGGTGAACCTTATCTATGGGTTTGGAGCCCAGAAATGTGTTGAGCAGCCAGACAGCTCATCACAACCAGCACGGGGGGTTGTGGTTTTCCCCGGTGCTGCTTCTGTTCCTGATGCTCCTCTGTCCTGGCATGCTGTCCACTGCTGAGTCCCCCTAACCCAACTGGGAATGCACCGGTCAGGACGGTCTGGGTGCTGCTCTGCTCTACTGAACTGAAGCAGCTTGTGGGAGGGCTTGGAGGGTGCAGAGCTGCTGGTCTGGGAAGAGGAGCAAGGAAAAGCTGTGTAGGTTGTAAGGTGGGAGAGATGCTTTTTACAGAAGTAACAAACCATTAGCCTGGCTCAGTTGCAGATGTCTTTGTGCTGTGGATCCAACACAATTCTCCCTCTCTCCCCTGTGCTAGCACGTGTACTTGTACAGTCACATGCTAATTCAGGTTAAATAACTGCATCTCCTAGAAACTGATCCTTTTCTAAGATGCTTTTTGGGTGCTTCTAATCCTGAAGCATGTCCCAGGAAAGTGACACTGTACAGATAAAGCAATCCTTCTAGTGAAAAAAAGTAATCAACACTTACTACTATGAATATGTGCTGTAAAATGAAAAATGCTGCGTTCCTGAAGAAATCTAAGTATTGTTGCAGCTTGATTGTAACTGTGGCACTTCAGTTGCTGAGGCTGCGCTGCAGCTTTGGAAGCAGATACTTTAAATTCATTGGTTTGTGGTGGATTTTTTTTCCTCTTGACAAGGATAGAATAAAACCTGTCTTTCTCCATGGCTATAGGAACATACCCTTGTGTAATGTGTGTTTGTGTTGAAGAAATTCAGGCACTTACTGGTGTCTTCAATAATTCCTTTCTAAATGCTTAGCTTAGGGCATTTGCATAAAACATTATCTCACTTAAGAAATTCAGGGTTGGTTTTTTTTTTTTCAGTTTTAGAGGATCTAGGTGTGTACTAGGAATTTGGATGTGTATTAATGACCTTGGGACATTTGTTTCTAGGTCCTGTGGAAAGGTGTGGCCTCAGCCCAAGGGAGGTGGAACTTGCCCCTGCTGACGGGGGCAGTCCCATTGCTTAGTACATGAAGACTCATTTCCCTGTCGAATGAGCTGAATCAGCTTGCTGAGGACTGCAATGAGTAGTCTTGCCACCACCTCTGATGTTCCTGTGGAAATAGTATGTGTTCCTGTTGAGTGGCAGAGTTATCAGGGTTGGTACAGGCCATGTGCTGTATCTAGTGGGGTTACAGAGATTGTGCTGCGTGTCCAGAGCCTGCTTCTGAACAAAGCACAGGATGGTGTGAACACACCTTTTCTGTCAAAGCTGGTGGCCTTGCTGGCCAGCTTCTTCATTGCTCTGAGCTTCGTGCCGTGGCTTCAGCTTTTGTTTGCCACAATACTTGATTAAGACAAATCTGGTATCTCTGGCCTTTTTCTTTGGGGTTATCTGGCTTGTAAAGCTGGGATGAAATGCAACCTGTTTGTTGGGATTCACCTCCTTCACTTTTCAATGTGGAGCAGTTAGGATGGTGGTAGTGAAGTTGGTGTCTCTGCTGTCAGACAAGCCAGGAGCTTGACTGAGGCACGTAGCTACTACATACGTATGGAAGAAGGGGAGTACAGAGATAGGAAAAAGACACAAACAATCTGTGGGTTTAGCCACCTTCAGCAGGGTTACACTGAAAAGAGGAGGATTGTTCCTTTGGAAGGAAGGAGGGTCCTGTGCTCTTGGTCATAAACTAAAGTAAAATAGTAGCTAAATATTACTAATGAGACTATGTAAGGTGTGTCTCTGACACGTATCTGGAGCATGAAGTGTGAGCAGCAGTGATGAAGTGATATGTATGCTGAGTCTTTGCTTACTGGAAAGAAATGCTGTCTGTTTTGAGCTGAGGAATAACTGAAAAACCAAATCCTCAGCTAGCTTGTGCCACTTCTGAGCTGGCAGAAGGACTGTTAAGTGGGCTTTAAACTACCCAAGATAGGTGGGAAAAGGGAATGCAAGAGAGCAAGTGGCATTATAACTTCCATGTTAACACAAGTTTGATCTGTTGGCAAAGTATGTTCATAGTGATCATTAAAAATGAACGATGTTTGTAAGAGTAAATCAATCAAACTCACTTGGTGATGCAAATCTCACTTTTGCTGTCCTCAGATGCATGAGCAGCCTTCAATAGTTGTTGATTTGTATCGACTTCCTTGCAATGTGTGAAGTACTGAGCTATGTTTAGTGCTTTGCACAGTTTGGCATGATTTTTTTTTTGTGGCTTAACTACATGGTAAATCAAGGCTTTGTTACTTTGGATGAAAAAGATACTAAACCTATTAATTTTATACTCTTACCTTCTAACCCTACATCTCCTAAAGCTTTGTTCTCACAAGGTTGTTCTGGACATCTGTTCTTGTTCTGACATTTCTGTTCATTTTTATACAGTATGGCTTTTCAGGGTCTGAGAACACATTGCCTCAACACTTACAGCAGCAGTAGCAGGTCGTAAAGCTCATATTGTGAATTCCAGGTGCTTCTGTGCTTCAGCAGTGCTGCATTCATGAGCTGAGGGCTGTGCAACCTGGGCTTTCTCTTTGGATCAGAAGTGAGTTGCCATACTTTCTTTTCCAAAGGCTCTCCTCAGTGCTAACTCACAAGGCTGAGTCTGTTGAAATAATTTTGGTTTGCCCCTCTTGCAGGAACGGCATGGATTACAGTCTGCACGGCTGTGCTTATGCTCAGGTAAGTATTCTGTATCTTGAATTCACAGTTGCTTTTCAAGCAGAAGGATTTTTGTTCTTCTGTGTTCTTCACTGCTCTGATACCATCTTGACCAGGCATCTCCTCTGATTCTTGCAGGCAGCCAGAAATACTCCTGTTCATACCTGGTACTGCTGAGTTTCCAGTGGCATTGCAGGGGCCCTGTGAGTGCCCTGAGACCCCTTGGGGATGGTTCATGTGACTTGGTAGTTTCCTCTGTGCAGCAGGATTCTGCTCTATCTGGCCATGATTTCTGAGGTGGCAGGCTGATGTCAGATCAGAGCCTGTGATGTTTTCTGAACTAGGCATTGCATAGGAGCTGAGCGGCTACAGCTGATCTGACTTAGGGCAAGGAGCAGAAGATGCTCTGGTGATGCCCTGCTGCTTGCCTAGACTGTGTTCTGCAAGGGTGCAGACCAGAGAGCCTGTTTGGGATTGGGACCATCAAATAGCTGTATAACTCAGTCGGAACGTTTATAATGCAGAAAGAGCAAGCAGGCAGCCCTGCCAAAGCTGCTGTATGGATGAGCAATTAGCCCAGTGCTAGCAGGAGGTGAACCAGGGAGCAGCATGCAAACCATGTGCATGTAAAACAATCTCCTGTGCTTCGCTTGTCTTTTCCAAATAGGTTTCCATACTAGCAGTGCTTGTTTTCTGCACTGGGGAGATTAGATGAGTCTAGTGATGCCATCCTGGGGTTGTCTATTGTCACTTCAAATGTCATGTGAATAAAGGGCAAAGGAGCTGACAGTGTTGCAGGAGGCATTTGCTGTTCACGGATAGAACACACTGGTGAGAAGTACAGCAGCATGCTTTTCTTCTGAAAGAGTTCAGTTTGTAATCACTGTACATGAAGTGTAAATTCAGTGTCTGATGAAGCCCAGTTGTGGAGTGAATCCCCAGTCTGTTCCCCATCATCCCTGTCCCTATGGTCAGCCCAGTGCTCACTGCATTGCACGTGTTCCTGCATGCTGAGGTAGGGCAATCGTTCCATACTTACCTCCTTGCTGAGATGTCAAATATTTATCTTTTTCTGACAGTAGCTATTGGTTCCCTGCTCTAGGAGCTGTACTGTGGGGGGAGTTTGTCCTATACACCTCCTTATCTTGAGGCATCTTGCCAATATAAACTGCTGCAAAAAAAAAAATGCAGGCTGTGAGAGCAGAGATGAGCCTTCCCGTTCATAATCTCCCAAATATGTCAAGGAACTAGTCTGACTGCTCTGGATGCTTGGTAGGCAATTTACCCCATACTCTGAAGTGACCAGTCCCCTTATTCAAGAACAGTTGAGCTTCCAAGTGAAGAGCAAGCTGACTTATTTTTAGTTAGTCTACTCAGGCTGTGCAGGTGACAAGGCTGCTTCTCATCCTAGAAGATCTGAAAGCAAACTTAAAAACCAATTTCAGCTACTTAAAATTAAAGATGTTTGAATTATTTGCATGGTTAAATTCCAACTCTTGCATGTTTTTTATTCAGTAGTGTTGTACTGTTCTCATCAAGTTGTACCTCACTCTTTTATATATTTTCTGCTTAATTGGTTCAGGAAAGCATGCAGGATATAGAGGCTGGCAGGCAAGTTAATGTTGTGAGAAGCCTCATCTCCCATTTCCTGACTTTTTAACCTTGAACTATCCCAGGAATTTTTGCATTTGAGTGATTAAGAAGGTATGACTGACCTCCTGCTTGCAGAACCGGTTTGTTAATCACTGGGAATGATCTAAAATCTTCGAGTGGTTTTTGATAGCCTTCTCCTTGCAAATAACTTAGTTGTTCTTTGCTTCCAGAGGTAAATGATCTGTACTGAAAAGAAATACACAGGCAAACAGACTGTCAGTGTGTGCAAAGTAGAGCTTGTAAACGTGCAAGCCTTTTCAGATGTGGATAGAACAAACAAGCAGCTGACTGTACTGGTGTTTTAGGCATACTTTTTGTGCCTGATGGGGTCATAAACTGTGTGTATTATATAGCTTAATGCTTCTGTGAATCTATTTGACTAATAGAAATGTATTGCTATTAAAGGTATAAATGCATTTGTGTTCAGAATACCTGAAATACAGACTGGTGCCTGACTTGCAGGTGTCTTTGGTGTCTCCTGATTTCTTTTGTGGAGAATCTACTTGGGCAGTATGTGACTAATTTCAGTATAAAAGAAGAATTTGGGTGTTACCTGCTCATGTGAAAGCAGTAGAGGGTCTAATTGGCAAATTACACACAGCTCAAGATCACCTTAATGAGGTACAGAGGTTACCCTCAGGGCCTGGCCAAAGAACATCATTGAGTTCTTGAGTGTCAATAAAAATGTTTAAAATTATGATAGCTTGGAAAATGAGCTCTGAAGATAGATGTTGTACCTGCGTATCCTAGAGGTGGCCGAATGCATGAAGCATCAGGGGTCAGGAGGAAATACAAGATGAAAGAGCTCTTCGGGAGGCTGAGAAGATGCTCAATAACCACGGCAACGAAGGCAACCACTTCTGAAAAGCAAACAGCTCTGCAGTTTGAGTAGATGTGTTGTTTATTTTAAGCCATTTCTCTTGGTAATATTTATGTTGAAGTTTAAGCAAATTTGTTTGGTTTATACTTACTGCCTCAAATACGCTGTTTTTCTCAGACTTGACCCCATTTTACCGTAAGAGTGTAATTTCGTTCCCTGTTACCCTTTATTCACAGCAAGACCAGGACCACACACTGGCAGTCACTGAAATGACTTGTGTTTGAGGCAACTATAAGTTCAAGGTGACTGGGCCTTTGTGTGGGTCTTGGCATAATGTCCGCCTTCCAAAACTTTGAAATGTCATATTTGATCGCTCATTAGACTCCTTGGAGTATACTTTTGAAATTTGTGATCACTTCTTAGAAGCTTCTCCTTGTTACCTGGCAAGCACATTCCTGTTCATGGTTCCCCTCTGCTGATGGTGGTCCTGAATTGGGCTTTTCTGCTCCTCTGGGTGTTAGAGGTCTCCCCCTCCAACTCCCCTGCAGTTGGTGAGGTTTTGGTGCAACTGAGGTGTCACTTGGCCTGGAGCTGCTTGCTGTGTCACTGCTGAGGATCCTGGCTGTTAGGGGTGAGCTGTTCCCATCGCCTCTTGCCTAAACTGCCATTGGAGTGGGAATCCAACGGAGCATTTCGTCATGCACAGGTGTGTGGAGATGGGGGGAGAAAAGCTTTGCCAGCAAGATCATAAAACAGGGCCTCTTCATGGCCACACCCCCAGCCTCCAAAGGCAATCCTCCCTGCAGCGAGAGAAGATGCTCCCAGGGAAAATAGTTACTATAGTGATGAATAGCCCCGGTGTGTTTGAGGGCTGGATCACCAAGTTGAGTAATAAATGTGTAGGAGTCTATTTTTAAAAGCTTTGTGAGGAGGAGATTGCAGACAAATTTTCTAGGACTACAGCAAAGTGATAGGTTTTTCTGTGCTAAAGTTTAAAAATAATCATCATCTGTCTTGAGAATGGGATGACCTCATTAAAAACAAAGAAGCTTGTATGTCATCATGTGGAGCCTCCTGGCAGGGATTCTTGCAGCAGTCTTCTGAGTTCCAGTAGCAGCTCTGCTGGAAGTTTGAGTTCCTCAAAACTCCTTATCTACAGCTACCCCAGTGTCACAGCTGGACCTGAGGTGCCTTTAGCTCATTTCCTATCCTGGTCTGTGCAGCACATCCTGATACATAATGAGCACTGAGTTTTATTCAAACAAGAAATGAAGAAATGCTGTGTAAAGAAAAAATAAAATTGAAGCATAGAAGCCATTGAAAATAAAATCTGACTCCAAGGTTCTCCTGCAAAATGCTGGGTTGAAAAACTATTTGGTTTTGTAAGAGAAATGGTATGAGTGGAAGCATCTGCCACAACTCATAATTATGTCATCTGGCTTGACTTCTTGCCCATGAGGCCTGGGTGCCCCACACACTAGATGTGTACCTGTGAGTGCAGGAGGGAAGGGGAGAGCTCAGCAGGGCTGATAGGGTGTTTGTCAGGGTTTGGTGGCTCGTGCTGTAGCTGTAAGAGGAGCTGACATGATGGTCCTGAGCGATCCAGGTGCTGCCTTTGTTCCTTGTGCCGTGAGCTGCTGCTGTAGGTACAGCAAACTGGGAAATCCCCTGGTCTGTGCTCTCGCCCATAGAGAGTCATGAAGGATTTCATACGAGGCCATGTGATCTGTGCTGAACTGATTAAAATAAGGCTCCCCTGTTTAAATGGCTTTACTTTGTTCCAGGGTCTGAGGAGCCCTGCAAACACAGGGATTAGGTGGTTTTATGCATGGTGTAGAAGCTTGCCACTGCACTGTTGGTTTATAAACCTTTTCATCTCCATGACCCAAGCACAGTGTTTGCTGAGTGCACATCTACCTATGTGCACTTATGTCCTCATGGCTGTGAGCCTCACCAGGAGCTGCTCGTGGGCGTGGTTTACTGCTGTAGGCCCCCATAGGGTACCTGGTAGGTTGATACTGAAATGCAGTAATTACAAAAATAACATTTCTTGGTTTAGGAAGTTCAGAATTGATTTCTGTTACCATTGTGGTATTAACTCCAGATTTGTAAGTGGCACAGGTCGCCCATCTCCAGCTCCTGCCAGGAACCTCTGTACAGCCATGTTTAACAAACCTTCTGTCAATCAAAAACCGGTTATACAAGGATTATTTGCCTTCGGTTTCCTGTGTAATGAGGTTTTTGATTGACAACAGTGGAGTTAAAGAATATAGAAAGGCTTTCTGAATCTAAGATGAGCAAGCTTCCATTTAATACTGTTTGCACATGATAACATTGGCTTTCAGTTTTATCTGTGATAGAAACTGGAGGTGATGAAAAATAAGAAATACAGAAACCCTTCTCATTTTAATATAATATGACTTTCTATTTCCTGCTGTGGGAGTGGGATTTGGACATCATTTGCTGTACAAATAGTTGAGCTACTGTGGGCAAACATTTTGCAAAGATGGAAGTGTCTTGGAATGTTCACCACAGCTGGTGGGTGAGCAGTGGCTTTACCCTTGTCCTGCCTCTGCCTGAAGACTGTCAGATGCTCCTCAGATTAGGAAGTTGGGTGATGCTGTTCTCTTTTACCTCTGTTACCAGGATTAGTTTCTGAAACAGCGACCTTCACCTGCTGTGTGTGGTGGTTGCTGTGGATATCTGTTTTCCAGGTGTCCTTGTGAGCAGCTGCACTTGTTCAAGTAAATTTGAATTTCTTGAATGAAATGGAATTTAAAAATTGCATACTGGAAGCTAAGAAAATATGATGGAAGTGGATAAATGTAGGTTGATGTGTCTTTTTCAAAATACTAAATATTCCTAATAATGACCCCAATTAAAACATACCTATGGGGGAATGGCAGTCACAGGTGTGATGAATGTGGTATATGGGTGAGTTCCTATGAGGTGAACATAGGGTGACTTTTGGGTGAGCTAGAAGGCCAGAGTTAGGCTGTGATTTAAAAGTATCTTCTTTAGTTCAGGCTAGTTTCTCTTGTAGAGGTCCTATACTAAGCTCAGCCTCTGTCTTAGAAGCAGATGAAGCACTTGAGGAGTAGTTCGGGTCTAACTGATGTCTGATGGGTGTCAAAGCAAAGCGAACATGGCTGGAAGATGCAAACAAACTCTTGTCCCAAAGTGTCATCTCTTTTAACTAGGCCAGTTTGGGTTTCATAAAAAGTGCTGTGTGTACAGACCTTAAGTTTGCCCCCTTGATTCCCTCTTTGTGACTGGAGATCAGAAGTCATAGTCAGGATTTTCTGAATTTTTGGGTGCATTGCTTTCCTGTGAAAACTGGGTGAGTGAATCTGAAGGTTTCCCTGAGGAAGGAGGGCAAGGAATGCACAAACCATTTTGCAGGTTTCCTTCCTTAGTTATGAGCACAGTGGTGAAAGGGGTCCATTTTTGTGCATTGCTGCTTTGAGTCCAGCTACAGGGAGGACCTGTTATGTGGTAATGTGGTTTGACTGAGTTGATGAGATTTTTTCAAGGCAGCTAGGAAGCTTTGTGAATTGTAAAGGAGACGTTTCAAAGGAACAGTCCTGCAGATGTGTCCTGGCTTTAACTTCCCACATGCAGAGGTACAGTCCTGTTTTATGCAGCAGTAATGCACTAACTAAATCATGTCCTGCTGTGAGAAAGAAGCTTCTCCTTTTGCTCTTTAATCTGTCATTGTGAGTATGCTCAGGGAGACACTGCATTTTTGGACCCCTTCTGGAAAATTGGTTTAGTTTAGTCTTCATAACAACCCCTAAAATCATATCTTAAAACAAGGAAATAATCTCTTTTTTCTTTCTATGCTGTATTCAAAGGCTTGCTACACAACATATTACATGTCTTTCATCTAATTGTACCATTGCTACTTTGATTTGTGCCAGTTTTCCCCAAAACAACTAGGGAAAGGAGCTTAAAAAGGCAAGTAATATGGTTGTGAAGCTGCAGTTACTTGGGGAAATAGCTATTTTGTCTATAACAAATGGAATTACACTCTTAGTCAGAAAACTAATTATTCTTCTGTTTGCTAGTTGAATGACAGATTACTCCTCTGTACAAATGGGATAGTTGGAAGCTTGTGGGCAGCCATGGAGGAGGGCACTAGTCTGTGCTTGGTGATGGGTGCTCCTTGTGAGATATGCTGAAAATATGAGACTCAAAAGTGAAATAATTGTCTGTTTCTGAGCCCTAGTAACTGGCAAGTCTCCAGTTGGCTTGTGTCATTGCTATAGCAGGCTGATCCTGCCTTGCTTTTTTTCCTTTTTCCAAAACTCTAACTGAAAGAACTGGCTGGATGTAGTTCATGCATTGCATTTCATATGGAAAATAGGAATAAGCATCCTTCAGTTGCTTGGTCCTGGCTTCCTATTGAATCTGACAGTTTCTGAGCACTTTTATAAGGAATTCAGCTGCTTCTAACAAAATAGGGTTGGACAAAAGCTGAACAGAAGCTTTATAAGTTTGGTGTTACACTTTGGAGCACTGAAGTTGGCACTACAGTGCCATTCCCTGATGAAAGTATTCCCAAGACCTAGGGCTGGTAGTGCAGCTCCACACTGGTTTTTGTTTTTTACCAAGAAAGCGTTTAATATTAATGTTAGGTGTGATTCTTGAGCAGAATTCTGCAAGAAACTCCACTCAGTGTGTAATTCAAACTAATTTACTGAGGTATGTTTTATGTCTGCCACACACCCTCATGTAACGTGCTTTAAGTGTGGGTTTAATTACTGCTCCATGTTGAGGGATTCTTGCTCGGATCACTCACCAAAAATGTTGAGCACTGTAGCTGGGACGTGGGAGGTGCATGGCTGCTGGTTTAATCGCTCTGTGGGGCTGAAGGGAAGCTGGTGTGCAGTGCTGGGGACTGCAGACCCAGGATGGAATTGCACCTCTTCTTACAAAGCTCTCTACAGAAGTGGCAGAACAGCAATCATGCCACCAATTCACAGCAATATTTAGGGTGTTACTAGCCAAATGATGCACTGGAAAATACCCCTTGGCTTTCCTGTGGCCTAGCAGCCCCACCTTGACTCCTGAGGGCAGCTGTGGGCACCACAATATTAACAAAGACATTAAACCATTAGAGAGTGTCCAAAGGAGGGCCACAAGGATGGTGGAGGGTCTGGGAGGGGAAGCTGTGTGAGGAGTGGCTGAGGGCACTTGGTTTGCTCAGCCTGGAGAGGAGGAGACTGAGGAGAGACCTCATTGTGGTCTGCAACTTCCTCGTGAGGGAAGCAGAGGGGCAGGTACCGATGTCTTCACTCCCATGACCAGTGGCAGGACTCACGGAAGCAGCATGAGGCTGAGCTGGGGAGGTTTAGGTTGGATATAGGGGAAAAGTTTTCTCAGCCAGAGGGTGGTGGGACACTGCCCAGGCTCCCCAGGGAATGATCGTGGCCCCAAGGCTGCCAGAGCTCCAGGAGCGCTTGGACAACGCTCTTGGGGATGCACAGGGTGGGATTGTTGGGGTGTGTGTGCAGGGCCAGGAGCTGGACAGGATGATCCCTGTGAGTCCCTTCAGCGTATTTCATGGTTCTATGATCCCAGCATGACTGTGCCCCTCTCACGGATGGGAGGAGGTCCACCTAGTTCAGCATTTAGCACTGTGCCCTCCCTCTTCCCTACCTGTCCTGCTTCCACGTGAACTGCTATCGTTAAATAAAAGCAGATGCCATTTTCAGAGAGGGTGAAAGTGTTAACCCTGGTGTTTAACTTAACATTGCTGACACGTTTGCTACGGTGCTTTCATCTCTGTTATCTCCAAAGAGTGGCTTCTATCTGACCTTGCTCTGCATTTTTACCCTTGTGCATCTCTGGTTTGATCAACTCAGAGCAGCACATATTGGGTACTCAGGCTGGGGAAACAGCTTGATCCACAGGGAAGAGCATGGGATAAGGGATAGCAAATCACAAGCATTGAGATTCTATTTTATTTTCAGATAATCTATTTTCTATACAAATACACTTTTGGTACACAGTCTAGATTAAGAACTGTAAAAATAAACCCCTTCAGTGAAACTTCATTGAAAAAGTTTCACAATTGTATTTTGTGAAGCTCCGAGTTCTTTTGCACTGCAGAGCTTTAAATTAAATTGAAATTTTCTGAGAAAATAGTGGTTGAAACACTGCTTTGTATGGCAAAGGCAGTGTGTTGAAAGGGAAATGCAACAGCAGGTAAATTAGAGGTGTTAGTGGCTTACATGGCTTTTACAAAAATGTTCCCACCCCATTCTTACTGCATACCAAACTTATGGGTCATATTTAGGGGGGAATTACATTAGCTGTTAAATGTTGATTTTATGCTGAACCCCTTCTGGTTGGAGACTTTTTTCCTAAAATTCCTCTTAACAATGAGTGACTGTAAGATGTTAGTATGGGAGTACCGGCTGGTTGCTCAGTGCCTCCAGATGATGTCTGCTCAGAACTTAGTAAACCTCTTTGTCTGCCAGCCCTCCTCAATTACCTTTGGATGGGGAAGACTTGCTGGAAACCTGTTCAGTCTCTTGCAGCGGGTTGCAGACCTGCTCTGTGTCCCCCTTTGCCTCCCTGTGACGTGCTGCTTGCGTGTGGCAGAGTTGGGTGCAGCTCTGTGTGTGCTTGTTCACCCCTTTGCTCTGTGTGTGCCTGCCTAGAGGGTCTGTGGTGTTGTACAGTGTGTCCTGTGCTTTCTGCCACAAGGGCTTCTCTGGGAAGTCAGACTCAGCCCCCAACATGAAGTCACGGCCCTCCTTCCACAGACACCATGCAGAGCACTGGGGTTGTGTGATGGATCGATGGGCCTCTGGCATATTGTGCATTTGGCAGCTGGGGATGTAAGGCACCTGCAAGATTAATTCCTCCTGGCTTGTGCCTCCCTGCAGTGCTGTTTGGTTTGTAGTTTTGTTGGTGCAAGCTGAACCTCATTAACTCCTAATCAAAGGGAGGAAAGGGACGTGGTTTCGGTGATTAAAATCTGTGGGGTCACTCAAGGAGTGGGTACTCTAAGCTTTGTGTTTAGCCATACAAGCCTTCAGAGTGTTGCTGGATGTGGTCTGTAATAGAAAAACTCATCAGAGCAGTGCTGTGGAAATACTTCCTTGTTTGGACGGAGTGGGTTACACGTTTTCATGATACTGAGAAACTAATCTCGTTTGTCATTAATGAAACACAGCATATTGCAATGCAAATGAGAGACGTTGCATGACAAGTGGTCCCACAGTCCTCAGCACTTGCTATTGATTGTTCAGTCTTACTTATTCATGCTATGCAAATTGCATTTCTCATCTTGTTCCTTCTTGTCTACATATTTTTGGTACTGGATTTGCCTGCAAACAGTCTTGTTCTTTCACTTGAGAGACAGGGATTGTTTCTGGCAAAGTTCTTAATGTTCCTTTGTCGAGCAAGTACTGGCTGAGCTGGGCAAGGCTCTGGAGCTCTGTCAGAATGAATTCATCTTGCTCTAACTTCAGTTGGAGAAAGGGAAGAGGTGGTGGTATATTATTTGATTAAAACAAAAGCTTTAAAGTAGTTTTCAACTCTGTTTGTTTTTGATACTGAAGCCATTGTGGCATTTGTTTTCTGGCCAGTTGTTTGGAACAGACATATGGGAGTTTTCTTTTATTTGTGCTAAATGTTATTTTGCATTTCAGGTATACTAAACCACTGACCTTTGCTGACTGCATCAGTGATGAGTTGCCCTTAGGATGGGAAGAAGCTTATGACCCTCAGGTCGGAGTCTATTACATAGACCACAATACCAGTAAGTGACAAGCCACTGTGTTTTTGCAGAGTGATTTGTGCCTGTATTAAAATATACTGAACACAAAACCACAAAGTTACTAATAGCATGTTTTAGAGTAGGTGAGATCTGCAGCTTGTGAAATCAAATCCTGTCCTTCTCCATCATACAAAGTACTTCCCTCTCTAAACAGGAATTTGAGACCTTTTGGGTTGCAGTCTTCAAATTGGCAGCCATGTTCAAGCCAGTACTATGGACACACCTCTGTAAGATTTGGTTCTGCTGAGGAGTCCAACTGGGTAGCAGTGATCTGGAGTTTGTTCTTAGCCTGGAATTTGTCCCTGTGGCAAGACCATCAGAAACAGTGCAAAGGTCTTGTGTTCCATTCCCCTGGCAGGGGTAGCTCCCTTGGCTGCAGGAGCTCACACTGCCTTTGCTGGAGACAAAACCCTCAAGTAAGCTTGGGATATCCTGTCCAGGGTTCAGGTTTGTGGTGTCTTTATCCTCAAGCTAAGCCACTGCTTACACCCTTTGCTAGATTGCTCGATAGACCAGAAGAGTTAACTTTATAAGCTCATTTGAATTATAAGAAAATACAGTATTTGATATATCATTACAGACATTGCTAGAATAACTGTAATGGGTTATGCTAGAACAAATCCCCTGAAAAAGTAATAAGCAAAATAAGTCAGTGACTTTGATTCTCTTTACAGAACCGCTCCAGCTGCAGCCCAGAAGTTTACAGCAGAACCATGTCCAGGCCCTTTTAGGGGAGCTTGCAACTTGTGCTAAGAGAGAAACTTTTAAAAGACAAAAGTGCCTTGAAGTGCCTTGAAGTTGTGGGTTTTTTAAAATCCACTTCTAGGACTTCAACTGAGAACTTAAACCTTTTTTTTTTTCTTTTAGAAAATTACAGGATTTAAAAAAAATAAAAGTATGGAAATCTGGTGCATTTCTTTCCTTGGTGAATTTTTTTTTTCCCCTTGGGTATCTTCTTTTTCACACCCTCCCCTTTTTCAAAACTGCCACAACTTCACCTGGCCTGAGACTGCACCTTTCAGGCTTTAGCAACTTCTCTTGGGTATTAAAAATGCAGAATGAAAAAAGCCTATTCCCAAAAAGCACTAACTACTGACCTCTGCAATACAAGGAGCAGAAGTTTCCAGATTTAATGGTGACACAAATATTTTTATTTAGAATTCAATGTCATCCTAAAGTCACTGGATTTACGTATCTTTACATGGCTCCATCCTAAGTATTTTTCTGTGAGGTAGGGGACACAGATTTTTCTTTTTATAGGAAAGTGGGAAAGGGTAGGCGAGTCTACAGAATCACACAAAGGAGATCTGCAGGGGAGAGGAGTGGAGAAACTTTGCTTTAGAAGGTGCTATGTTGCAAGGCACAAATTTGGATCTCCTACAGGTCTGTAAGACCATGTCTGGTGTCTGTTTCACAGTCTAAGAATGGGAAAAGAGCCTTGACCTGAAGCTGTGGGACATGGAAACCTGTTGGACCCCTGGTCAGTTAGCAGAAACTCCAGCATTGTTAAGTTCGTGGTTGGACTCCCTGATCCAAAAGGTCTTTTCCAACCTAAATGATTGAATGTAGTTGGGACAAACCAAACATGGTCTTATTTATACATTTGAGTTGGCACAGGGTGAGTATGCAAAGGTCTGTTGCAGATCTGGGGCAGTTGCCCTGGTCTGTGCCACTCACAGGCACCACAGGATTCAGGGGCATGCAGAGAAGCCTTCAAACTGTGCTGACACCTGCTTAATAACTTTTCATTTTTAAAAGTTCCACTTCTATGGGATGTCAGAGGCTGCAATATTTAAATGAGAATTTCAGCTAAAAGGTTAAAAAAAAGAGAAACAAACTCAAGACATATTTCTTATGCCAGCTCTAATCCAAATCATGATAGAGCAGAATATATCCATTTACCTTAGTCTAATCAGGCTGCTCATCTTTGTGGTTTATGTTGAAGTATCCTCTGGAGTGTGTCCAAAACCTTCTTCCTCTCCAAGGTCTCTCACAGATTCCCTGGCAGGAAGGAATTGCCGAGGGTGGGAAGGGGATGGAGCCATACTGGGTCTTGCTCATACTGCACAAGTATTTGAGACTAGTTCTCAGAAACAAGCCCAAGGACAGTCTTAAATTAAATCTAAAGCCATAAGCCATTAAAAGAAGTGAGATGGAGAACAATTGTAACCACCTCTCTGAGACAAAATACAATTAAATGGAATTGAGTACCCAGAATATTCCTAATACAGCATTAATGCATATAGCCTTGAGTGTGTCTCTCTGGGAGAACTTTGGAATGTGATTTGCACAAAGAAATGATGCTGATGCAAGCACTGTAAGACTACGTTCCTCCAACATCAAACAACCAGATTTATTTATGACAAGCTCAACATTAAATTAAGAATTCACAAGACAACAAATGATGTAATAGCCTGAGTTTCTATAGTTCTTTCATCTCACTTCTGAATGTATTTTGTATTTTTCAGTGGCTGGGGCTCAATGAGAGCCCTTGGCCAACATTTTCATTGATTGGTTTTACGTGTTTGAAAACCAAAGCTGAAAGCTGCAATCAAGGGGTTACAGTTAGTGCTGTGAGTACTGAAAAGGTTGAGATGAATATTTAGAATAAATCTGGGCCCAAAGCATTTCAATACCTCAGTGTGTTGTCCATCCTCTGTGTGAGCTGTCTGCTGAGCATTCCCTGGGTCAGATTCTATATGGGCTTGGAGCACTGGCAGTGCTTCACCACCCCGCAGAGCTGCTCAGGATTGTAGGCTTTTGCAGTCTTCCTCCTCATTGCTTATAATAGAGGAATTTTCCTGCAGCAGCTTCCACCACCCTTTTTGGGATTACAGGAAGAACGTGCTGCTAGTCTAAGGAAAAACTGGAAATGACCAGGCCTGAAGACTTGTGTTGGGGTAGACTGATGACCCAGTATCCTGAATCAGACTTGAAGAGCCATGGGTACTTTGCCAACATACTTTTTATCCTGGACATTAGAGGGCCCTAAGTCACAGTTGCTGGTGAC
Organism: Corvus brachyrhynchos; assembly: GCF_000691975.1. Taxonomy (NCBI): domain Eukaryota; kingdom Metazoa; phylum Chordata; class Aves; order Passeriformes; family Corvidae; genus Corvus; species Corvus brachyrhynchos. Next base: position 2,093,992 of record NW_008236626.1, read on the forward strand.
TGTGCAGGTGTGTCCAGGGAAGCTGTATGTCTGGGAATGTGGGCGCATTCCTGGGTAACTCACAGCAGACTTTCCCCTTCTGGTTCAACTGTGGAGTAAAGGCAGTTATTTCATCTGGGTGTGGGTAATGGTTATCTGGAAAATGGGATTTGGGGACAAGAATCGAGGCAGGAGCATGGAGATTTCAGAATCTTACAGATTCTGTGTCCTCCTGATCTCTCTTTTGTTCTCTCTAAGACAGACCACAGTGCTATCCATGAGGGCATCAGCACTTACAGCTGGCACAAGCAGCTGCTTTTTCCTCAAGTTATTTTGGGGCAGTTTTTCAGGTCCAGACTTAGCTTCAGTGTAATATCAGCTGAAATGTTGCTTCTGCTTGCAGGACCTGTAAAGGACTCTTTGTTGAAATACTTCTACAAACTATACTGGGGTTTTTTGATTGTATTTTGTGGCTTCTCCAAGTTTTGCCATGCAATTTGAAGTGCCATGTGTTCTTTTGGGTCTTGAGATATTGTTAAAAACAACTTATTGGTGGAGTAGCCAGTTAATTTTCTCCTCAGCATGATCATAGACAGCTTGTGAAAAGGGTTGAGTGTCCATCCCTTGGGTAAACCCCTTTATTTCTAGTTCTGCTGCTAAGAATATTGTCTAATTTCTCTTCCCCACATCCTGTGTACTGCAGTGTTGGTCTTATGCCTGACTCACTTAAGAGCTGCTCGTACCTTCCTCTCTGGCAGCTTTTACTAAATATTTAAAGAGGCTCTTAAGATATGCAGATTAGATTCCCACTGATAGTTTCAAGCAAGTCCTTCCTATTAATTATTCATTCTGTGGTAACTAGGCATCCTTATTCAAGCATGTTGGTTTAGACAGTTCAGAGCACTTGGTCGACTAAATATTGGAACCTGCTCCAAACAAGAACATGGAATAGCCTTGAAATAGAAATGAAAAATATTTTGGGCACTTCTTCACAGAACAGACAAACACTGACAATAAATTTGCCTCATTAGTATTAGGACTAGCTGCATATCTGTGACCTTATGCCTTTTTCATGATTAGAAGCCTGGAAAGCAATGTACTGGTTGTGTTGGGGTAACGGAGATGGGAGTGCTGTAACTGCTCATGGCCGCATTCCCTATGTTACCCTAAACTCCACCTCCCATATTCTTCAGTGATTTACTGCTGTGCCTGCTTTCCCTGAAGGAAATGTTTACTCCCACTCTGAGATGCCGTTCATATAATGTCATTTAAGATGCTTTCATGAATACATTTTGTGATTTAATCAGACTTTATTTTTACTTATCTCTGGAATCTGAGTGAGCAGGTTTTCTTTCCCCTCTGCAATAAAAGCCTCTTGGCAGCCAAAGAGGATGGGCAGAGTTGTAATTGCTTTCATGTTGTCAGGTGCAGTATAATGCAGTCATGTGGCAATGATATTTTCTGAAAGTTTTTATAACAGTGAAATAGTAGAGCTATTTTATTAGTAATGTTATAAAGCAGTTGCAATAAAGATAAGTCTAACAGTCAGTGTCAGTTTCTTAGAGCTATGTGTGCATGTTCTTGGGTGGATGTTTTTAAGAGCCAGAACCAGGGTGGCTTCAGCAGCAGAGGAGCTGGAGAGTTGTATGACAGTTTTGTTGTGAATTGTTCTATTCAGCATGGCAGAACTCATTGGAATTCATTGTGGATCAACAGTCACCTCCTTAGAAAAAAGGAAAATACCTTTATTCCACTTTTTTATTACAGGGATGGGGCAAGAGACTATTTTAAAATGTCACAAACGGTGGAGCTTTTCCAAGCAGCAGAACAAACCTGCATTGTGTTGATCTTGCCACCTTCTGTTTTCTCTCCAAGAAACTACTCAGATAGAAGACCCTCGGGTGCAATGGCGGCGGGAGCAGGAGCACATGCTGAAGGATTACCTTGTCCTGGCCCAGGAGGCCATTGCTGCGCAGAAGGAGATCTATCAAGTGAAGCAGCAGAGGCTGGAGCTGGCCCAGCAGGAGTATCGGCAGCTGCACGATGTTTGGGAGCACAAACTGGGCTCTCAGACCAGCTGTGAGTAGTTAGTGAACTCTTAACCAGTGACTTCCTCAGCTGTGCACCCAGTAGGACAGTAAAAGGCATGAAGCTGGTCTTTGGATGGAGTGTTGGGATGATGTGCCATGTCACTGGCCACTTTTGATCAGTTTGTCCCAAAAGCAGTATCTGCCCAGCACCTGTTTGGTAAAGGCTGATTGTTATGAAGCACTCCTGTGTGTGGCTCAGTCACTGGAGTCAACGTGCAGATTTTTCTGCATGGGCTTCAACAAATGTTAAAAAATGTGGTGGTTGGCTCTGTGTGAAAACGTTAAGTTATATGGTATTTTCCTTGATTCCCCTATTTAAAGTACACAAACAAGGCAAGAAGGTCCATCTTGGATAGTATTCCCAGGCCCTTTTGTAGTTTTGTATCCCAGGTAGTTGAGTGACGGTCTGGTGGAGCTGAGGGTCTGTTTTATGCCATGTTCCAAGTCACCGTTGGTGGATTGCCTCTCTGTGTGTGAAGAACAGCAGTTTGTGCTCCATATTCTTCATCACACAGAAAGCGTCAATACCAATGTCGCTTCAAGATTTGGTGCAGAAATGTTTTTAGAATGCTGTATTTCCTCCTTAGGGGTACTAGTTAGGAGCTGGAAAATGTCCAGAACAGGATTTATTTCCTGCATGTGTTCCAGAATTTTTTTATAATCCTCAGTATTGCAGATTTTCTGTGTTCTTGCCAGCCACATCAGTGGACTGACCTCCCCTTGCTTCACTCTTTTGAGTTATGTCTGATGGTGGAGAATTCCACCAGCTAATCCTGTGCCTGATGTTAAAAATTTTTAAGTAGTTTTCTGTCAGCTGAGGGATTCTTGTTTGACAAGGGTCCCATCCCTCATCTCCGAAGAACTGGGTTTGGTCTTTTCTTAGGAGTACTGTACCCAAGTACTGGTGTTCCAGAGCAGTGCACTGAGAACATGAGTTATATTGGCGAGATGTGATCTGTCCTGAAAAATACAACCAAACAGAAATAACTAGAAATGCTTTCCCATGTTTTATAGGGCATAAACTAATGGCTGCAAGGATCAAAGTATCTCCCTTGCCTACAGCTACCCTAACAACATTGCACATTGGGGAGCTTCTGTACCTTCTGAGGCAGAAGGGGTTTAACCGCTGCTGAGAAGAGAGTTCTGCTCTTAATGGGACATTGATTTAATCTGGTGTGACACATTGTATGGCTGGTCATGTCCTCAAGGCTGTGAAAAGGCTTGCATCACATTTTTCAGTTTCTTCTCATTCTTTGCTTCTCTTTGTTTTTAAACATTCAGTGGGTTGTTTGCTCAATGAGGAAGTCTGAAAACAATTACTAAGTAAACCTTCATGCAATGCCTGTCCCTTCAGTTCTGTTAAATGCCTTTGGAAATGCAGGAGGCCACACTATAGAATGGAGTGAACGTGTTTGGGAGTTTGAGTTAAGTGTGTTAACCTGGAACAAATCCTGACTTTGGAGATGCAGGACATGGTTTGGCCCCTTCAGTCTATACTTTTTGTGGAGTACTTGACTGCACTGTTGCCTTTCCCTGTCTTTGAGCAGTGAGATGTGGGAATTGGGTAACAGGCCTACACCAGCAACATGTGGAGATTTGGGTGTGCAGGAGTGGTGGGAGATCTCGGTCTGTGGTGGGGCTGGTAAAAGCATAGGGAGGAAGGCAGAGCTGCTAAACTGGCTGCTGTATTTGTTCCAGTGCTCTCTGGCTCATCATCGAGTTCCAAGTATGACCCCGAGATCCTCAAAGCAGAGATTGCTACTACAAAATCCAGGGTGAGTAGTACGAATGGACCTTTGCTTGCCATGAGTAATGTTCAGATATTTCCAGACCTCATGGCAAATACTGAAAGGAGATGCCAAAGCAGTTGGAAGAGCTAATGTTGCCATTTTTAATCTAGGAGGTCATTTATCATAATTTTCTAACATTGCAGTCTTAGGAATTTGAAACAGGTTTGTTTTTCACCTTAGACTTTAGCCTGGCTTGGCAGCTGGCAGTGCAGGATCCTCTGTGGGATGTGAAGCCACGTGTTGGCTCTGCCAAGTGCTGGAGAGCTGCGGGTCCTCCCCAGGGACTGGCAGCTGTTGTGTGCCGGGCTTAGTGCAGGCTGTCAGCAGGGGAGGGTGTGCTCTCACTAAGAGCTCACTTTGGGAGGAAGAAAGGACTAAAGTAAAGTAGGTCAGTGTGGCCTCTGTGGAGGAATATAAAACAGCAAGCTGTAGGGTCAGTGGATTTACAGTGTGTATTATCATCCTGCTATATTACTCGTGCAGTGGGGCCCTTTAGTTTGGGAGCATGGAGGGTGGCTTTAGCTGCTGCAGCGTGACTCCTGTCCTGATGCTTAGCAGTTTTTGTAATGACAGGGAAGGTTTTAAACATTTCTGAGTAAAGTTGATATGTGTTTCATTGCTGTCTTTTTCGAATTTTTCTCAACTTTTCCACTTATGTGGCTGGTACTTCCCTTGAGCCCCTTGTTAAGAGGTGCAATAGCAGCTACTGGATAAAGCCGTAGGCAGTGATAAAGTCCTGATGAGGAGGCAGTCAGGGCTGCTTGCTGCTCTTGAGATGAGCTGATTACCTGGAAACTTCGTTTAGAGAACTGTCTACATTGAATAAGTTTTGAATTGGATGGGTAGTGCTGCACCTAAATACTCATATAAAATATCATTTTAAAAATGTGACACCTTGCTGCAGGTTAATAAACTCAAGAGAGAAGTAGCTCACATGAAGCAAGAGCTCCAGTACAAAGAGCATGGATTTCAAACACTGAAGAAGTAAGTGTGTTCTCAAGATCTTTTTTTTCAGAACATCTCTGGCTTGCAATGCATCCCCCACTACATTTATAAATAGCTGCCTAAATAACATAAGCTGAAATATGCTGCTGATAATATCTTTAGGCTGAAAGCAGTACACAGCCATGGGGGAGTTCTATCAGATCACTGCCTGTATGGGATTGACTTCATGGCAAAAAGGTTTTGAACCAGGATCTCGTCAGTTAACTGATGCTCTGTTTTACTCTGTATTGCTCAATATGGATGACAGGACAGCCTGTTGTCTTAGTTACAAGAGCCATTGATTTAGGACACTGAGGAAAAACTGGAGGTGGAGTGGAAGGGGAGGAAAAGTTTGAGGTACTTACCTTTGTGTGACGAGTCATCTGGCGTCTTTTAGATAAATGTTTATTATAAGGGTCAACTGTGGTAGAATTCCTTTGAGGAAAGGGAAGGATGAGGTGGCTTGTAATTAGGTTGTGCGAGCAAATACATCTGTGCATGTGAGTGTGTGCCTGGTTTTTGAAATCATGACTGAAAATAAGGTAATTCTCATAGGTGGCTAAGCTGATCCTCTCTAGGTTAGAAACAAGGCAGCTAGCAGCAGTCTGCCCTAATGCACTGTTTTGGGGCAGTTGTGTGCACCTTTGTCCTCCCTAAGGAGTCAAAGAGATGATGATATCGCTGAAATCAGAGTTCTGAAGCTTAATGTACTGCTGAGTGGAGTGACTTAGGCAGTGGTGAGTGGGGTCCTTTGTTCCTTCTGTTGTCCTTGTTACACTTTGGAGTGTGTTTTTCTTGAAAGTCCATGTCAAGATGCACGCATCTAGGATGATTCAGTTAACTGGAGGTTGTTAAGTGTTAGCTCACTGTTTTTTTGAAATTTCTCTGCAGAATTGACAGGAAAATGTCTGATACTCAAGGTGGCTACAAACTTGATGAAGCACAAGCTATTTTAAGTGAAATGAAGGCTCTCAAGAAGGCCATCACATCAGGGGAGAAGGAAAAACAAGACCTCATTCAGGTATTGAAATAGGATGACTTTATAGTGTTTTGTGTTACCACTGCTAGAAGATTGAATTTCTGAGAAGTAATTTAAGGATTTTGTATTTCAGATACATAATTGAGATTTTTATTAATATAAACTAGTTCTGTGTTGTGGTTGGACTGCAGTCTCTGCAGTTGTTCAGATCCTGGAAGTGAGAGGTATAAAATGCAGTTCAGCCATGGCTGTGGGAGGTGCAGACCAGCCATGCCTGGCCTCGGGTTTGCAGAGTCTGAGTGGGCACAGCAAACATGGTCAGATCTGAGTCATGGGGTTAGGCTAAAGTTATGTAGCTGCTGAGGTACTTTGGGCAGAAGTGAGCTCATCTCATGACTTTTTGTGGTTTTAGAGCTTGGCCAGGTTAAAAGACAGCTTTGTGAATGACAGAGGATCCCAGTCAGACCTGTGGGCCAGCAGCGTGTCTGTGGAAAGCTCCAGCCCCCTGCTGCCCCGGCAGTACCTGGATGTCAGCTCCCAGACAGATGTTTCAGGAAATGTGAGTAATGTGTGACAGGCCCTGTGCATGTGGAGACATTCCTCTGAACTGTGTGTAGTACTACCTCACTATGAGTTTCCAAGCATGGACAAGTTTCTGTGAAATCATACCTTCTCCTGCTTTAAACTGCAGCATGACTTTGTTTTTGTGTGCAGTGTTAATGTACCTCTAAGGGCAACCCGGTGTTTCCCCACACTGTCTCTATCAGAGCAACCCAGGTGGGAATAAAAGGGAAGGAAGTTTGATTTTGCCTGTAGGTGTAGTGTCTTGTGATGCAAATATTCCCTTGGCTCTTTCTAGCGA
>NW_008236626.1:2100970-2128382 GCF_000691975.1 Corvus brachyrhynchos
CAGCAGGTCTGTATGGGCTAAGCTCAAATGAGGACTCTTCCCCTAAGAGTGTTTGGCTTTCATGGGATTACAAGTGAGAGCAAGAGCTTATGTGCAGATATTTTGATGCCTCCAAAGTTGTAGTGCTCATAAACCTTCAGTCCCACACGTGCAAGGAGATCAGAAGTGTCAGGTTGGTCCCAGCCTCGGTAAGCACTCAGTCAGTGCTGGGGGTAGGTACATCTCATTCCTCACAGGACAGCACAGAGCCTCTCCTGTGAACCTTTATTAAATGTTTGCAGCCACTTTCGGTCAGGGCCACACATGTTAGTAAAGATCTGCAGATTTGGGCATGATGGGATGTCCCTTGTCTTTAAGACTTTACAGCCAAAGCAAGATGTCATCCAGGCCAAAATACAATGCAGCACTTAAGGATGGGAAGAGCATCTAAGAAGAAGGATTGCAAAGGTATTTGTGTGTGCATAGAAATAGAAGCCCAAGACAGATGTGGTGGATTTTCTCTTTTTTTCTAGGCCAGAAAGAGCCTTTGAATCTTGTTGGGGTTTAAGTATTTGAAGAAAACATGAAAAATGTAATCAAATGCAGTATGTTCCTGTTCTGTGATTGGTTTAGCTAGGAAATGACTTTGACAAAATCAAGTGTCACTTGTAACAGTGTAAAGGAAATATCAAAAGAGGAGTGGTTCCTAAGTTGCTGATTTGATGTTTTGTATCTCAGTTTATTGCCAGCAGCAGTAACCAGTTGGCTGAGAAGGTGCGATTACGGCTGCAGTATGAAGAGGCAAAGAGAAGGTAATTCTTTGGCCCATTGCTCCTTTTGCTTGTCACACAGCTTATTCTGAGGACATGTTTCACTAGAAGAGGTGCCACCAGACTGAAACCCAGCATTACTGCTATGTAAATATGGGAATTTTTGAGCCAGCGGGACAATAGGCTTTTTGGGCCAGTGTTATCTTTCACGAAATAAATAACCATCCTAGAAATTACTAAAGCATGACTAATACATAAAGAATTCAGTCTGGCCACACCTATGGGGACATAAGTTGTTCTGCTACCTGTTGCCAATGCTTCCCTCTTCCTAATAAGGAGACTGCACTGCAAGGCATCTCCTTACCTTATTTGAAATGAATGAATGTTTGCATGCCTAAGTGTGATAAGGAGAAATGTATATTGTGTTAACACCTTACATCAAAATATGGTCAATGGCTGCAGTTCCAGAGCTTATCTGTAAGAATGTAAATTTTCACCTTTGCCCCCTGATCTCAGATGAACGAAAAATAGATTAAAAAAAAAAAAATTCTATCTACTTAACAGGCCAATTTAAGCAAAAGCTTTCCAGGATTTACTTTTTAATAGATAATAGCTAACACAACTGTGTAGGTAAATGAAAAACCACCAAGAATTATTACTTAGAGTTTGGCTGGCCTAGTCTTTCTTCAGTGATGTTACCATTGCTGGGGGTGACTTCTTTCTTCACTTTTAACTGCCCTAGAGGGACTTTGCAACTCCAGAATAACAAAGTCCAGCCGCACGGTACAATCTGTGCTTGGGATGTATGCAAAGAGAAGGCTTTTTGTCCAACCTCTGGTTAGAAGTAAGAGCCTTAAGGCTGAGGTTACTCATAATGCTCTCATGTTGGTGTATTGGCATGGCCAGAAGGCCATGTTTCTTAGTGGCATAAAATTTGGTCTGTGTCTGTGGCAGTCATCGAAGACTGTGTGCCCAGCTGCTTTTGACACGAATTTACACTTCTCTTTGTAGGTGGAGCAATTTTATCAGAACTATTTATTTTGCCAGTCCAACATTTGCCAAACTACCTTGACATTCAAATCATTCACTGACTTTCTAAGGCAACATTAAAAATAACCTTCAGATGCGGTGGTTAATTTTGCGGTGTTAAAAGTGCTTTTTTACTTCTAAGCTTTGCTAAAGGCTGTATTTCAACTCACATTGACTTTACACCTTCAGATTGAAGAGGAATACTCTTACTTTATCCTGTATCTTTTCCAAGGAGGGGCAGGTGAATAGTGAGAAGCCTGAGAACATATTTAATATGCTCTTTATAAAGACAGCGCAGTAGTTCATTTTAAGTGACAATGAGGGGTATACAACACACCTGCAGTTAAAGAATACTTGCTGCTCATACCCCATGTTTGTCTTAGGTTATCTGTAGGTTTTTCTCAAAGTTTAAAAAACATTGTCATGAGGAAAGATGGATTTAAGTGGACATGAATAGTTGATGCTAAAATGAAAAGATCTCCAACTATCAGAGCACTGTGGTTTTAGCGCAGTATTTAGTAGAAGCTGCAGAAACAAATACCTCAACTGGTTTAAAACTGGAACAATACTATGGATATAGTGACTCACAAGGAACCTTCTGTTCCTGTGAAAATTCTTCCTTGTGATGTTAGAAGTGTTTCCTGTCCCCACAGCAGCTTTAAAATGTTCCAAAAACACAATAGAAGACTAAGTACTTTGCCCACGCACGTACTGTGAAGGAGCCAAGTGATGGAAATACATGTGTTTTATTAGCTTTGCAGTATCTGGAAAGGTGAAATTTAAGGCTTGAAATCAAGATGGTCCCAATATTAATTAGTGTAGAACTACTAGATCTGTAAGGGACTGGTGCTTTTGAAAGCAGGCTCTGGTGGACACTGTTTGCGCCATCGCCGTGGAGCAGACTGAAAGTTCAGATGTAGGTGAATATCTGACTGAACTTCACCACACCAGAACTGCCAGGACCCAGTGCCCTTCCCCACCACTACGTCCTTTCCTGTCACAGCTTGGGGAGACAACAGACCCCTAGAGCAGATAATGTAAAACCTGAAAAAAAGGGTGCAGGCCAGCTACAGTGACAAACCTTTGGCTTAATTATATTCAAAACTGATAATGGATATCATGTCAAAAAGGTTGTCATTGCTACATCTCAGAAAGGAGATAGCTGCTGCAGCATAAATGTAATCAGAGATGCAACTAAACTATGTTGTACAGTTCCAGACATGTAGCAGTAACTCAGTTGTGTAGCACTCACACCCTGCACTGTTCTAGTTTCTTTAGCAGTTAAACTTTCAGCTTGGGTTCTTTGTGACTGGTGGTAACTCAGAGATTTTAGAAGTATGTTTTTTAATCTCCTAAAATGAAATATTTTAATGTCACATTAAGCAGCATTACAAAAATGGTGGGTATTTGACTGGTCGGTTTTTAAACCACACCTCCCACTTCGTTTGTGGGTTTTTTTCTCAAGAACAGAAGCTTATCTGATACCGGATTGTTAATTACTGGCTGTAGATACACATCTTAGTGTATGCTCCTGTGGAGATGCATGTGCTCTGTACAACCTCCAGAGAGACTAAAAATTTTACGTGCTATGCCTGTGTTGCATAACAATAGAAAGTACTAACTTTCCCTAATTAACAAAAAAGAGACTTGTTATTACAATGAATAAATCATCTATCTGCCTTTTCTAGATAGAAAGAGAACAATTAAATAAAACTTGAGCTTCCTGTTCTGTATTTGTTCAGAAAGATGGTGTGACCTGAGCCCAGCACTGCAAGCCCAGCCTGGCTCAGCAGTGATGCAGTTCAGACTCAGGCAGTGAATGCTGAAGGGCCGGAGTGTTCAGCCAAGTGCAGACTTTCTACAGCATGTTTCTTTTGTAATGGTGCTGTTTTATTGGAAAAATAGAATAATAAACCTCCTTTTAGCTGAGAAGGGGAAAAATAATGATCATGTACCAAGGTAAAACTGGAGGTTAGTTTAACAAAGCTTTTAGACTCAGAAATGCATAGAGAACAAATTCCAGTGGAAAAGCCATATCCATGCAAATGTATGCCAAAAGTGATCAGATTTATGCCAGCCAATCCTCTTAGACTCATATCCCTTCAAAATGCACAGAGGAATTCTTGGATTATGAATTAATGCCGCTGTTAATTCTTCGTTGGAGCACAGTATTGCACTTAATCTGGCACCCAAAAACAAAACAGCTCTTAAGACGACCTAAAAATAGTTGAGCTGAATATCTATCAATTATGGAACTTTAATTAGAGTAAGCAACCTGCTGTGGGAAATGGGTTTACAGAAAGCGATGCTCCTCTTCAGAAGGGTGATCTCTGATCTGTCTCCTGCGATGGTGGAGGCAGGTCAGTGTGTGTGAGCCTAATCCTTCACAGGCTCTCTTGGGGCTCGAATTCCTCTTGGCCTCTGCAGCTTGGAACACAAAGCTTTATTCTTCAAGGCCATTCAGGAGCCTTGTAGCTGCTGCTGCATCTTATTGCTTACTCCACACGCTTCGATTTTGCTGGTTGGCACTGAATTTGCTCTGTGTGCTGGTTTGCTGAAGGAAGCACACACCATCCTCTGCACTTTTGCGGCATAAACCAAATTCTAGAGAGATTAATCCAGAACAGTACCTGCAACTCTTAGCTGTACCCCATTTAAGTCCTGTAACTGTCACCAGATCACAAAGCCCTCTTCAAAGAGAGATGCATATTGGACATTCATTTTACATGTCACTTCTATTTCTTATGTATTTACTAAACCCAAGTGAGGGATTAACCTGAGTTCATCATGTGAAGGGGAACATATGCCTTGACTCTCCGGTGTTCTGTCAGGTGAATTATTTTTGCAAATATCTTACAAAATACTTTTTCTCCTTGTTTGCCTTCCAAGCTTTTCAATTTTTTTTCACCCCAGCCCATTGTGCCCTTCCCATTCCCTGCTTCCCATTTGATTTTTTGGATTGTGTGAGTTCAGAAACACAAGTTGTTGGTAATTCTTATTCAGCTTTATCTGCACTATTGTTTCTCATCAAACTACCATGATCAGCCTGTCAGGTCTTGAAGAGTTGTAGGTCAGTGAGTGCAAAGGCAGCAGCTTCCTTTGGGAGGACTGACATTACTGCCCTTGTAATATCCTGTGTATCCTGGCCTGCTGCTGGTTTTCTGCTTCCCTCTGTATGTTGCATTACAAAGCTGACCATTTGTGGACCTAAGTGAGCAGCTCAGATATTTGGGAAATTGGGAATGGGCAGATATTTGGAGTGAGCAGCTTCCTTACCTGCCACAAGTTGTGCTCTTCTCCGCTGTCAATCAAAGCTCTTGCTAAATTCTACATCTGTATTGCTGTTGCTTTTAGTCATTATCTTCCTGCCTGAGCTGGGTGGTGTGGTGCTGAAAGACTGGTGATACAGGCTTTAAACTGAAATCTGGAGTGATACCTCTAATGAAAATAGGCTTTGATTCTGATGCAAATAAAGCAGCTCTGGATTTTGGTAGGATCACATTACCTCTCCAACTACTGACATCCTCAAGTCCAGGTTGCACCAGAAGTAGCATAGCTCCTTAATGTGTCCAAAATGCTTACTGTTGTCAACAGGTGAATTCTTGCAGCAGCAGCATGGAGATATGATTAACTTCCTCATTGTAAAGATGAAACAGAGTTTCCAAGCTTTTGACTAACCACTGATCTTTATCTGAATCTTATATGGGGAGTACATGGTTATTTTCCATGAAAATGATTAAAGAGTAGGTAATTACCTCATCATACCCTCCACACAAACTGCTCTGAGGTCATAGCTGTAATGCACATGAAACACCTATAATATATCTGATAGCTTCTTCTGAGATCCAGAATTTTCGTTGTATTATTCCCTGACTGGTGGACACTGCATATTAGGTAGAAACTTCATTTTCCATTGTGAACACACCTGAGTTAAAATCCTGTTCTGCATGTCTGCATCCCAGGGGTGCTGTCACTTGACACCATTTTGGTAAGGGGCACATGAGGGTGGTTGTCCCTGAGCTGAGAGCCTTCCTCAGGGCAGTGGAAGATGTGGTGGGTGGTGGAACACGTTTGCATATCTGGAGCAGGAGATCATGCACTCCTCTGCTTTTTTTTCTCCTGCAGAATAGCAAACCTGAAAATCCAACTGGCTAAGCTTGACAGCGAGGCCTGGCCTGGCGTGCTGGACTCTGAGCGGGATCGTCTGATACTGATTAATGAGAAGGAGGAGCTCTTAAAAGAAATGCGGTTTATTAGCCCCAGAAAATGGACTCGAGGAGAGGTGGAGAGACTGGAGACAGAGAGGAGGCGCCTGGAGGAAGACCTTCAGGCTGCCAGAGACACTCAGAGCAAAGCTCTCACTGAGAGGTAGGTTAGTGAGCACAGGGCAGTGCCTTGTTGGACAAGAGGTAACTGGGAGCAAGCACCAACATCCCCTGGCTGACTGCCCACAGCAGTGCCCTCGCATTCCCAGGACACTCTACTCAGAGGGCTGCTGAAATCATCTCCCAAACAACTCATCTGCAAGTCTTACTGTCCCTGTGGGGAAGGGTTGCTGTTCCTACAATGGATCCTTTATGGGAATGTAAAAAATGTTCGAAATAGCCCAGTGTAGTGTAACATTTCAGTATGCAGCCAGCACCTCACAGCAGCTTCTACACTTGCTGTGCAGTCTGGGCCTTGGTAAATGTCAGCAGATGGAAGTTTAAATTTTTTAAATTTGCTGTTTGTTCTGAGTATCCTTGTATGTGATTGCTGTAGGATCTGGTATTTGACAGGGCTGTAGGGCTTGCAGGGAATATCCTGTGAATCTAAACTAGCTGAAAAAAATGACAACTTTCTTCCCTAATTTTACCTATGTTGCAGGGGGATATCTCACGGGAATGTACAGTGAGGATGAATACTGCATTAGGCATTGCCTACAGGTGTTTTACAGTCTGGATGTATTAATGTGGGTGGCTCAGCAATGTTTTGGCAGTCTCTTGAACATGTATGGAATAGGCACACTGCATTCACTCTCTCTTTGGCTCTGTATTTTCATTTCTTCGACACGGTCAGTGTCCAGATGACACCAGTTTTCTACATAGGCTTTTCATGGTTTTATCATGCTGGAAGAAATGTAAATGTCTCTGCTATGAGACTTTTAACTGCATGAAGTATCTGTGGTTTGACAAATGTTTCTGGTCTTGCCATAAGGTGAACACATTCATTGGGGATTTGTGGGAATATGGTGACATTCTAGAGTGCCAAAGAAGTAGCACATTTATGGAGAAGGATTTTGTGTCCAGAGGCCTGTTCAGCTAGGGTGTGAGCACCCAAGTGCACGTGTTTGTCTCAAACCAGTTCAGGTGGGAAATAAAGCTAAGATGTTGCTAAAGTCAGTAATGTAAAGACGGTCAGTGTCCAGATGACACCAGTTTTCTACATAGGCTTTTCATGGTTTTATCATGCTGGAAGAAATGTAAATGTCTCTGCTATGAGACTTTTAACTGCATGAAGTATCTGTGGTTTGACAAATGTTTCTGGTCTTGCCATAAGGTGAACACATTCATTGGGGATTTGTGGGAATATGGTGACATTCTAGAGTGCCAAAGAAGTAGCACATTTATGGAGAAGGATTTTGTGTCCAGAGGCCTGTTCAGCTAGGGTGTGAGCACCCAAGTGCACGTGTTTGTCTCAAACCAGTTCAGGTGGGAAATAAAGCTAAGATGTTGCTAAAGTCAGTAATGTAAAGCTGTAATGGGATGGCTAATAACTAAATCAAGTAACCCTTAATCATCCATAGACTTTAGTGAAAGGAAATTAAGACATTTGTACTTTTTATTGGCACAGTAACTATAGGAATGCAATAGTGTATAGTGGGTAAAATCTGCCCAACTCCTTTGAGGCCTGATCCTAGAGACATTAACTTTTATGGTACCAGCTGTAATTATTTTCTCCTGTTGTGAATGTTTTCAGGATTGAGTTCTGCATTTTAAAAGTTTCTGAAGTTGGTAAACACCTACACAGCTTGATCAAATTCTGTCCTGTGTATTCCTATCAACTTTTGTAGGACTTCACAGCAAAAAAAGTAGATTTTTCCTTTACTCCTTATTTAAAATATGTAAGTGCTTCTTTAGCTCATCTCTTTCTTTGATCTTCTCTTAGATTGAAGTTGAGCAGCAAAAGAAATCAGCTTGTCCGAGAGCTGGAGGAAACCACACGGTTGCTTGCCATGTTGCACACCCAGCTGAAGAGGTAGGTGACCCTTTCCAGAAGCTGTGGGTGCTTTTGTTGCACATTGTGCCACGGCCTTTCTCTGCTAACAATTCCAGCTCCCAACTGAGAGGGCTAAAAGGCTTTTCAGTTCCAGCAGTGACCTAAGGCGCCTGTGTAGTCAGTGGAAGGAGAAGCCTTAGGATCATACATCAGTTCAATGGGTGCTTTTCAATGGGCTGAGCAACCTCGTGGTGGTGCCTCTGTCTCACAACAGGAGTTTGCTCAGTTCCTTCTATTTCAGGAATATTTAGCTGACACGGGATAGCTGAGATTTTTTCACTAAAGTTTGAATTATTGAAGTATTACATTAATAAAGTATGTTAAAGACAGCTTAACACACAGCAAGTGGAGTGAATCTTACTAATGCAACTACACGTTACTGTACAAATGATAGTATTTCTCTAATTCCAAGCGTGCTGTTGCTTGCAATGTGACAATATATAAAGATATCCCTGCATCTGTTGTGGTTCATGTCATGTAAAGAATGGCTTCTAGTTCAGGCTGTAGTTTCAGAAGACCACAGGATTGCTATTTGCAGACTAATGCATGACTGCAGGCAGTAAGGCCAAATCATTTTGCTAAAACTATATTTTTATCATTCTGATAGCAAGAAAGTTTGGTGGGGTTTTTGCTTGGTTGAGGTTATTTCCTACCAGTGTGTACTGAATTTACTCTGTTTGTAGCTTCTGCTCCACTTGGATTCTGTTTCATTTTATGAAGATGACACCGAAAAGACTGGAAAGAAATCATAGTGCAAGACTGACATGTAAATAAGCCAGCATGGAGAATAGCTATCTGTGAGGCTTTTAATGCAGTGGAAATGCATCATATTTTCATTTCACCTAGCTGATTAGGGATCTTTTGAGGTGACCAAGAAGCATGTGAAACTAATTTCTTCCTAACCATGTGCCCAGTGTTCTTGGCATGCTCCTTCGTAAGAATAAGTGTTTGTTATTAACCCCATAATGCAAAATGTCTGGCATTCAAAGGCATGAACAAAAAGAAGTTGAGCCCAGTTTTTTGCTATGGAAAAGATTAATTTAAAACCCCTCCCTTTTCACAGTAAAGTACACTGAAAAGCTGTAAATTTGTTAGGCTTCAACAGATGTATATATACTGCCAATATGCAAAAACATCTATCAGAAGCTTTTTTGGACAAATGTGGTGCAGTGCACATCTGTCATACAAATGCAGAAGATGTTTTCTGCCAAAATTATACTAAATACAGCATACTTGCCTTTTTCTCATAAGGTCAAGGACATAATTATACAAATGTAGCATCCAGCTTTTACCCTATAAATAATAAATAAGGGATTATTAGGCTTATTAATATCTCACTGTTTTTCAGTGGGGCAACTTAAGCCACTTAATACATATTCAGAAATTTTTCAATAGCTAATCCCTATCTGAAGTGAGGGTCAGTAATGACCAAGGTCTTCAATATGCAGAGCAGGAGTGTTGGTTTAAATGGAGTTTCTAGAGGTGGTCCATGTTGTAGTCACTACTGGAATACTTGCTGGGTCTCCTGAGCAGAAAACTGTGCTGTTCTCATCTGAACAGACTTCTGTTCAGCACCTGCTTAAAATTAATTTTGTTGTCAGTTATGTTCTGAACCTAGAACTCGAAGGATAAATAAGGTGTGTGCATTGATTGCACAGCCCAGCCCCAACTTTTTCCCTTTCTCTGTTGGCCCTGGATTCCATGTAGCAGTCTTTCACATGGATAAATCCTGCCAGCTTTCTGGGAACTGCTGGCTGTTGTGATCTCTGAAGGCCAGTTCCAGGCAGCTGTGATACTGCCTTTTGGCTGCAGGTCCAGGATTGAGGCAAATGGAAGAAAATTTCCATATGGTCAGACAGTTCATTGCAATAACTTCATCTTCTTGCATGGGCCTTGCTGGTTTTTGTGGTCTGCTTTGGAGATTAACAGGAGCCTTAGATACTTTCCAGAGAGGTGCGGGAGGAGGGGGATGTCACTAATTTTAATTGGTTTGAAACTGTTCACTGGAGCTGTTTCGGCTAAACAAGGACTCGTAATTACGAGTCTGATGTGGTGAGTAGAAAAATGTGTATGATTGATACTGTTTTCCTGAGCAGTGACCCACTGTTTCTGCTGTGTAGACTGTGGTTCTGGATTGCTCTGGGGACTAATGCGTGTGGCCTGAGCTAACAAAGCAACACCCTGTGGGCTTAGAGATGTGGTGACACTGCAGTGTTTTCAGGAGAAATCAGAAGATACAGTGTCATGGTTTTCTGACTTGTTTCCTTCAGTCTCTCCACCAGCATGCTTTCCCTCTCCTCGAGCAGCAGCCCTGGTTCTCTTGCATCTAGCAGAGGATCTCTTGCCACCTCCAGCCAGGATTCATCCACCTCAGCCAGTTTCACTGATCTCTACTATGAGCACCTGGAGCAGTTGGAGCAGTTGGACTCGGAATATCAAAACAAGCTTGACTTGCTCTTAGAAGGAGCCACTGGGTTTAGGCCATCAGGCTGTATCACCACTATTCACGAGAATGAAGTAGCAAAAACTCAAAAAGCGGATACAACGAGTCGCATGCAGGCTCTGAGGTCCTTGTCTGGTACTCCCAAATCCATGACATCACTGTCCCCAAGGTCATCCCTCTCTTCTCCATCTCCACCTTGCTCTCCGCTGGTGATAGACCCACTCCTAACTGGTGATGCCTTTTCAAGCCATATGGATTTTGATGATGCAGAGATAAGTGCAAATCTGTCAGAACTCACACTAAACACTGGGAGTGGCAACTGTAGACTGGAAGAGCCTCGAGCCGGAGAAAAACATCTAGGTCAAGGTATGGTAGGAAAAGATCTGCATGCATTTATATTTAATGTTGTTCATAAAGCATTGAGAAGCAAATGTTTCAAAAGCTGTCATCTGGTTATCTTTATGTTAAAAAATGTTTTCAACTCTGTGTTCTGTCTTGTTCGGGAGGGAGGGTTGGTATTTTAATTTGTATGCAAAAAATACTGATCCAATGAGTCTTGCAGGAGACTGATTAAGGTGTGTTTTTATTGTACACAGATGCATGTGTACACAAATCACAGGGATTTCATGTGCAAATATAAATGGTTGTGGTGGGATTCCTGGTTCGATTTGGCACTTAATTATTCAGAATGTCTTCTGTTGTTTTGGGTCTGGGAGACACAGAGTGCCATACAGATGGAAAGTTTTTGACCAAGCTTTTGAGGAGGGCTGGAAAAGCCATTTAGCTTAATAGTTAACAAATTATAGTAATAATAATCCTTCCCCACCACCTCAGTATGCATAAGATCCTGCTCTGGTTCCCAGTAATCAGTGGCAATGAATTCATTAATTTCAGCTGAGCAGACATGTCAAGGCTGTGCTCGAATTCTGCTGTTTTGGTCTCTTAGCAACAAAAACGTGTTTAGATTGTGAGCATGATAAAACAAGACATTTAGAGACAGTGGATGTTCTCATATATGCATATGGCTTGTTGGTTGGGTGGGAAGGGTTCATCCTTTTTTGGAATGGATGGTCTGAAGCGGATGGAAAGCAGTTGGCACAGCTAGGACACAGTGCTAGGGCCTGTCTGAAGCCCTTGTGACTGAAGTTGGGTTAAATCCAATAAGTGAAAGGACTGGATTTGTAGCTGCAGTGAGGAAGAGCTTTAAAGGCAATATAAACTTGCAAGCTATAGCCCTGTGAACCAGCAGTACAGTTTGTTTCTGTTTTTCATAGGATTATTGAACAGCCTGTGTGAATAAAGGGAGCTAGTACCATGTTATCACCGCCTTCTGCATTAAGAATGCTGACACTATTTAAAACACAGTGAAAAACACAAGTGCAAATCTTCCCCTTTGAGCTACCATTTTCCTACAAGCAAGAGGTATTATGCATTTGAGTAGGAAACACTAATTATTCGTATTAGAACTAGGCGCTGATTAGTTTTAACCTTTTTAGCTCTTCAAGATTTGCCAAGGCTGTTAAAGTGAAAGCTCAGGTGTTAAGCAGATTAAGTGATTACTGCTGTTAGCCAGTCAGCAGACAAAATAATCACCATAAGTAGTTTATTTCAGGGCAATAACGAGATAAGATTTTACTCCTCAGGCATTTTGGGAGTGGGGGGTTCAGTGTAACACCCGAAATGCAGGGGCTGGCTCTGGGGTGGTCAGTCCTGGGCAAAGCATGCTCACATGTCCTGTAAGCAGAGCTGAACAATATATCTGAGGGCTTTGCTGCTGCTTTCTGTTAGAGCAGAACCTCTGCCACCTTCAAGACGTGAAGAATACCTGAGCAATTCAGGGGAAACTAATAGCAAAACCTGGAATCTGGCAGAGTCCAGCATTCTCTGATTAAATGGTCTGTATGTGAGGACAGTGCATGACATGGCTCTTCAAGGCCCATGGAAGGGAAAATGGCAGGAAGAGAAGAGCAAACTTCAAGTTCTTGATAAGAGTGGAAAAAAAAGTGAAAAACCACAGGTAGTGTTATCCACCTGCTTGGAAAAATGGAAGAGAGTTGAGTCAGTTCTGAACTCTTCCATAAACTTCCTTATTAGCGTGATATTTCTTCAGAGACTTAAGGCTAAAAACTGGAAGTCCAAATTTTGTGTTAATTAGCTGCATGAAAGGGCTGAACTTTCCAAGTCCTTTGCAAAACCAGTAAGGAAAGGGATGGCTGGAATTGTTGTCAGGGAACCATTCATCTTTATTCAGCTTTACACTTTAGCACTCCACTGTACAGAGCTCACTTCATTATGGTGCACTTTCTGTATTCACCCCCTTGGCCCCAAGGTGCTCAGGGGAGGTGGTCAGGAGTGAGGCTTTCTGGGTTGAAATTCCTCTATAGCATTGGGAACTGAGGGAGAAAAAGAGGTTTGGTGTGTGGAGGCCAACCTGCAGTGCCTTTCTCAGTGAGCCAGTCCCGTGTAAAGGGATTCCCAGAGCAGCATTTGGTTTGTAAAACTCAAAGAACCGAATTTAGGAAGCCAGCCAGTGGGGAAGAAGTTATTTTCCTATTAAAACCATGGACTAGGAGGTACGGAGGAGCGTTAAGGAAAGAAGTTTTGACCCTGCCCACATACCTCCAGCACAGCCTATGATCCAGAGCACTGCGGGACCTGGCCCTGGCACGTGGCAGGAGGGAGGATGGATTAAACCAGGAATGCTGGTATTAAATGGATCCACTTGTTTCAGTTAATGACTGTTACGTTGTGTTACAGGTGCTAACTTCTGTTCATGTGGGTTGGCCTATGGAGAAAAGGTCTGGACATTCTATTTCTGTCCAGTGGTTCCATGGGAGTACCAAGATGAGAAATGCCATTTGGTGGTAGTGTCAAAAAATCGGTGGATAAAGGGTCCCAAATGGCACAGGTGTCTCAAAGGATTAGGGTCACCTGTAGCACCCTCTACTGTTGGCTTGCAAGTTCTTATGTCCTCCCAAGTCCTTATGGTATTCCATAACCCTTGCACACTTTTCCACCAGTTTATTCAAAGCTGGTTTTAATTCTGTAAGTGGTTTTGTGAGACTGTGAAGAAAACAACACCAAAAAAATCTGAAAAAAACAAACTCAAACCCCAGAAAACCAACCAAGGCCCAAACTTGCTTTGTAATAAAGAAAATATGCACTGGAAATCATATATTGGTTGGGGGGCATGTGCTTTTCTAAGTCTATGGGAAAGAAGGGCCTCTTCTGAAAATCAAAAGCCCCTTGGAGAGGAGTGTGTTGCTGTGCTGCTATGGGGTTCCAGCTGCTCCCAGGGTGACACATGGCACCTCCTCACTCTTGGAGCAGGTCTCCCACATCCCTGACAGAGGTGGAGAGCCAAGAGCTGGGTACAGCCCAGCATTCGTTAGCCACGTTGGCAGATGGAGTTAGATGGAGTTCTCCAGATTCTTGGCTGCAGCTCCTCTCCACTGAAATGCTCAAGTGGAAAGATGGCAGAATTTGCAGGTTTCCAGGGAGAATCTTTCCCTGTTTTGTAGCACAAGAAATTTATGTGAGAGAACACCTCTGTGCCAAATTCCTTGCTTTACCTTCTTTGGTTTCTCTTCCGTGTCTCTTTTTCCCTGTATTCCTGTGTATGACTGCTCTTTTAAATCCTATAACCTCTCCTTCTCTCCATGTTCAGCTAGTTAACCAGGTCCTTCTGGACCTACCTTTTGTCCTGTGTACACAAACCTTTTGGGTTTAGGGGTAGGCCAGTGGTGGTTTTTTTGCTATTCCACTCCTGAAGCTAAACTTGGTATAAGCTCTCCAGGTGGGATATGCAGCTCTGCATGATCCATACCTGGCCAGAGCTTGGTCAGCAGTGCTTGCCCTGCCACTGCTCTCTGGGTGGCTGGGAGCAGAACAACTGCTACCTGCCTAAGGGTGCCTTGCAGTCAGAGCTGGTTTATTGGCTCGTATTTAAAAGTTTGCTAGAGTTTCGAAGTCCTGCTGCTTCTGAATGTTGCCCATCATGTCATGGGTGCCTCCCTGCCTTTCCAGGGATGTGGAAGTCTTTCCTGGCATTGCCTGCCTGTGCCCAGGGAGGTGTTGGGCAGGCAGCTGTAACACACTCAGCACAATCCGTGTGTCCTCAGCCTTCACACTGCTGCAGGGCCCAGGGATTAAATGGGCATTGAATGTGCAATGAAACCCTCTCTCACCTCCACCACACAGACTGTTCCTCCCGTTTTCCCAGGACTTTTTGTTCTCCAGGGCAGTTGGGCATATTCCCTCACTTCATGGCCACCTTTGAGCTCAGCCTGCCCTACCTGGGTCCTCTCTGTCTTCAGAAATGTGCAGTTGCTTAACAATACCTGGGTGGGGAAAAAAATGCAATTCAAGGGGAGGATAAGAATAAAAGCTGCTGCTTATCCAGACATTTTGTTTTCATTAACACCTGCTTTTGGTTTTCCTCTGTGCTTTTCTGATAGGTATAAATACAGCTGGAGGGACGGCACTGAAGGTGGCAGGTGTGTCAGCTGCAGTGTCTGATGAATCTGTTGCTGGAGATAGTGGGGTGTACGAGGCGTCTGTACAAAGGTAGGCATCAGATCTCTCTCCAGGATAAAACCAATGACTCAGCTTTGCACAAAAGTCAGCTGGAATACTGCTGGTTATGACCTTTTTTTGTAAATCAGTGGCTAAAGTTCTCAATCTCAGGTTTCTTAATACTTCTGAAAAAACTATGAGCAGGTTGAATTTGATTATCAGAATGACTGATGCATAATAGAAGTAGCTGGGAGCAAGCTTACAGAGAGCTGTTTGAACAGCTGGCCTGTTTGTGAAGGTGCTGGTAAGCTGTGGCTGCTGCCTTGGTGGGAGGAGCAGAGCCATCTGGCAGGTGTAAAGCTGCCCTCCTCTCAGTCAGTGACCGCCCTCAGCCAGCATGAGAGGACTTTGGGATGTTTAAGGAAGAGAGCAGAAGCACTTTGAACTGCCTGATGGATGCGCACGTGCTGTGTGATGCAGTTCCCAAGTGCTTGGAGCAAGAGCAGGATGTGATTCCCGCAGGACTTCTCCCACTAAGGACTCCACTGCTGGGAGTCACTGCTCTTGCTGGCTTTCTGGATTGTCTGTGGGGGCTTTGTCAGAAAGTTCACTGGAAGGTACTGATCTTATTGATACCTGGTTTGGCTACCACTAACATGGGTTCTCCTACTGTTTTTATTAATGTTGAGGTGAATTGTAGGGTTGTTAGTTGCAAAACACAACTGTAGAGGTGACAAACGGCTCATCTCAGATTCCTCCCATTCATTAGTTACCTTTATTAATTCTCTAGGTAAATGGGTGATTTTTATGTTTACAGCACAATTGACTTTGATAAGGGAGTGCAATGCTTCTGTAAGTTAGAGCTCCTGGGCTCAAGCAGTCAGACAGTTGGGTGCCCAGGGCCCCTGTGTCCCCTCAGTGGGGTAGTGAGCTCTGTGGAGAGGGGAGTGGGACACTCACAGAAGGCATCCCATGCACACTCACAGGTCTGATGTTAGTGTTGCTTGGGTTATCAGCTTACCAACCCCTGTGGTGCCCACAGTGCCGTTTTGGTGCCTGTCCAAGTGGTGAGAGTGGGATGAGCCACCCTCTGCAGCTGAGATGTAATGAAATGCAAGAGAGTGCTAAGCAGTAATATGGAAAACACTTAGAAGAGAAGAATGCTAATCCTGTTTTCATGTGCTACAGCATAGCCTCTTGAGTCAATTAGACAATGAATGTAGTTTTGGGGACTTTGAGTGCATAAAACTTGGGAGGAGGAATACATTGGGAGGGAAATGATGCAGAATAGCTGTTTCTAGCAAGGCCAGTCAGTGTACTCTGTCACTTTGAATGTGCTTAAGAAAGTTTGATTTCTTAAAGAAACAAAGGAATTACTTAAATCTAATAAAAGTTGAGAATTTTTGCTGTCATGATGCAGGACAGGATTGCAGTTGTTAAGTCGTATTTCTCTTGCTGGGCAGTCAGCCGTTTTTACTGAAAACCAGTCAAGGGAACCCTTTAAAAATCCCCCACTGCTTTATTTTTGCAGGCTTTTGTGTAGCTTTTTTTTTTTTTTTGGCAGTGAAGAGGGAAGACATATGACTTTCTGCTGATAAGCACTGTAATACATACCTCTAAGGCTGATTGCACTTATTTCTCAAATGGGCTTTCTTTTAGCTGCTAATTTTACACAAGCTATATACACAACCCCTGAATGGAAGGGAAAGATCTTGTATCACCTAAACACAAACACTTCAATAAGAGGCAAATCAAATCCTTAATTGTCATTGATTCCTTTCAGACCATGTGTGTCAGAAGTGATGGTGTTTGACAGTGATGATACAGAAGCAGTTGGAACAGCCAAAGTGCAAATTGCAATGAGGTATGTGCAACATATTTTACTGGATTTGCCTTCCAATAGAAAGAATGATATATGGTATTTAAAAGATAGTGCTTTCTGTGCTGTTTTCTTATCCTGTCCTATTAGTATTAATTAACTAATGCCCTGTTTTAGTGTAATTAAGAGTTACACTTGACTCCAGGAGGTTCTTGGCCCAGTTGCCCTCTTTCATGTCAGTGGAAATCAACTGGTGATACTGTGGTGTGAGGGTGCTAACCAGCAATGGGAGCACTGGCAGTGCTGGGCCAGAGAAAGCCTTTGTCTGGATTGCAGAATCCTTAAGAGTGCAGCTTGGGTGGGGAAAATGCTGAGAATAAGTGGCAGTCACAATCCCTGACCTCACGTGGATCCCACAGTAGTGGGTCAGGTGTAGGAAGGCAGCCACAGAGGCATCCTCCTTAAATGACTTTTTGGAAGTTATGTGGGATTTGCAAAAACGAAATCCTACAAAACTCGTTTGTCATGGCCATTCAAAGTAAAGGGTTACTCACAACATCCTCACTGTTGTACTGCAAGTATTTTCACTTGTAACTTTTCTATATTGCAGCCATTAAGGTCTCTCAAAAAATTGTGGCTACACTGTAGCAATTTAACTAGACCCCAGGAAAAGCAGTGTGTGTTAGGTCAAACCTACAGTCCACTGTATCTGAATTCTTACGGTCTGGATATTCTGGACTGTTCCATATTCTGGGTGTTCTGGTAGCAATACTTAATGTAATGTAAGACTGGTTTTGTTTTAAGCTATGGGCAAGTCATGGTCCCATTATGGTGTTTTCTTGTTTGTAAATTTTTAGTATCGTTTGTGTTAATGAAACAAGTGAAATACTCATCCACGGAGTCCAAGGCAGACTTCTCTAATAATAATGCTTTTCTTTGTCTTTCCAATTCAGATATGATGACAAAAATAAACAATTTGCAATACTGGTCATCCAGCTGAGTAATGTTCCAGCACTGCTGTTACAACAAGATCAAAAAGTGTAAGTGGGTGAAATAAACACACTTGATATATATATTTGTGTTGGGTCCCAGTGAGAATGAAAGTGAGATTGGCTTATGATTTTTCACACTCTTAAAAATCTACCCTTCCTGAAATGTTTCTATACTTTCTGTGGTGACACTTATAAACTCATAAACCCGTAAACTGAAGTGAGGTGCAGTTTCTTCCTCAAAAGTCTGTATTTGCTCAGGAAAGACTTGCCTGGAATTAGCACTGTCTGGTGAGGTTCTTAATTGTAGCAGTGCCTCAAGCACCTCCATCAAGTGGAGGGGGAGTTTGTCCTGCTGCAGAACTCCTTGGACACCTGCACAGGGGTGACAAAATGTGCAGCTACTGCTAGACGCATTCCAAGCACAAAGTCTTTAAATTCAGCTGTGTGCTGAATAAGCTGACAAAAATTTGATTCATGTTTGCTGTTCCTACCTACAGAAGGGTATGGGCAGTGTGACAGGTTGCACAGATGTAAACAACCATGTAAAACAGGATCCCATGATGTCTGATTACAAGATTCAGAAGGATGATGTCTGTGGCAACTCGTGCCACTTCACATCTCTGATGCTGTGACGAGATGTTCCTTTTTTCTCAGTTGACTGCTACTCCAAAGAATAGGAAAGGACAGCAGTGTCCACAGTGCTTAGGATGACTTTCACTGAGGGATTTGTGGGGGGAGCTGCACCCCTGTAGGGCAGTCCTGAGCGCAGTGCTGTTCCCACAGGAACATTCGTGTGGCTGTCCTGCCCTGCTCGGAGAGCACGAGCTGCCTGTTCCGCACGAGGCCGGTGGAAGCTTCAGACAATCTTGTGTACAATGAAGTATTTTGGGTTTCCATCTCCTACCCGGCTTTACGCCAGAAGACTTTAAGAGTCGATGTTTGCACTGTAGATAAGTCTCACCTTGAAGAATGTTTGGTGAGTATCCAGCTCTATTTTAATAACTTTGTGTTTGTTTCCTCTTTTTAATTAAACACGATGTTACACTCTTGAGGTACGGCAATTTCTGTGAAAGCCTTCCTGATAATCTTCAGCCATATGGTCTCTCCCCCACAGCATTCTTTGCAATGACAATTTTCATCAGGAAAAACAATTATGAGATAAATGTTTTGTAACAGAGCTACCTTGTCAGACCACAGCTATTTCTCCTTCATGATTTGATGTCAAACTCTTAACTAGTTTTTTTTCCTTTTGGAAACATTTATGGTGTTGTAATTGAGAACCAATTCCTTTGGTCTGGTTGTGTACTAAATGTAATGCAGTAAAAAATGACAAAGCAGATAAAGAGAAATGGGATATACAAAACTAAAACATCTGGATTTGGGCAGTGATTTTTGTCAGCCTTGCAAATTTCTTGAAAGGGAGTCATCCTCTCCTGTCCTTTCTCTTTTTCTTTGAAGCTCTGGCTGTGATTTCTCCCTGCTGCAGTAGCACTGTTCATACTTCTGGATTCTTGCACACTGTAGTGGAACACTTGCTACTTAGATTGGAAGCCCTTGGCAATGCTAAAAATAATTAACATAAAGCATTACTAGTGGTGTTGAAATGGGATAAACAGGCAATTTTTCTTTTTGTCAAATTTGCCAAAATCAAACACTTGATTTTCACTCTGATTTCTTCTGACTGCTGTGGTAGTTGTTCATTTTAGTATTACACTAAAACTGTGTTTTTGCTCTCAACAGGGTGGAGCACAAATTAGCCTTGCTGAAATATGTAGATCCGGAGAGAAATCAACCCGTTGGTATAACCTCCTTAGTTATAAATATCAGCAGAAGCAAAACAGGAAAAGTAAACAAGGAAACAGCCACTCTGAAGTACCCTGCACTGAAAAAACAGTAAGAACAACTGCTTAAACTGAACAAATCTCTTCTAAACAGAACTAGCAAGAGGGTTTGTGTGGCTGTTAGAATAGAGGAGTAGTGAAGGCTGGTGTGTTTATATTTACTGCTTGAACATGTCGTTAAGTGAAGCAAAATAATTAACATGTTGATTCCAGATATGCCCTTGTCCTGGGCTAAATACTTACTGAAATCTGCTGCTCAGGAAGCTGAGGATGTGGTGGTATGTGGTGTGGTATAAGTGATGTGTGAGCTCCAGCCTTTTCTGCCCACCAGGCAGTTCCCATTGCTGCCATGAACTTGCTGGGCAAGTCAAGATAGAGTTTGCAGATGCAGGGCACAGAAGGTGCTCAGCCTGGAGCTGCACACCTGCACATGCTGGGGGAGCTGGGCCAGCTGTGCTCACGGGGCTGCACTGAGCTCGTGTGTGCAGCAGGGCTGGGGCTGCTCTGGGGCTGTTCTCACCACAGAGGCTGGGCACTGCAGTCTGTCAGAGTCATTTCTTCACAAGAAGCCTCTTGATCTCCTCAGGACTCTGTCTCAGCACTCTTAGAGCAGACAGCTGTTGAACTGGAAGCTGTGGAGAAGAAACTGGAGGAAAGCAGAAGCACTTTAACTAGTGGAGAGAGCTGGTAGGTTGCATCCCACCATCTTGTTGTGGAGTAATCAGAGCATTTGTGTGCTGAGGAAAGAGCAGATGATACTGAGCTGTGGGAGGCTGCTTCTTTCTCTGTTTTGGTGAAAAATCTTGTTTCTTCTGTTCTGGAGGTTGTGCTTATTAGAAAATGAGAACAAAGCTGATAAATGTTGAAAATTGTCAGTAGCACCATGTTAATTTTGTTATTTGTACAGTCTTCTATGGATGTCCTGAAAACTCCACTCTGTGGTGCAAGGCTTTGCTTGAATTTTACTGTGGCTGTTCTTTATATGGTTCAGATTCAGATTTCCTTAAAGAAGTCCAACATTTGAGACAGAAAGCAAGCCTGACCAATGGGATTGATGGAGAGGCCTGCTGTGAGTTCAAAGGAGCTGAAAAGAGTGTTAAAACAATGCTTCAGTTTTGTCCAGTACCACTTATTAACTAAGATTAATGGCATCCTGAGAGCTCCCCTCAAGATGCACTTGCCTTAAGCTCACACCACATGGATGAACCCTCATCATGCTTCTTTTGAAGCCAGATCAGGATGAAGTTTTTGGCAGTAATGTGGTTTTCTGGTGCAGCTTCTCTCTTTTCTAAGCCTGTTGTTTGTGTAATCTTAGTGGCTACAGGACCTGCCAGGTACACCTGGCTGCCTTGGGGACGTGTTTCTGTCCAGCAGCTTACAGGAGGTACCTCCTGCTCCAGCACCACAGTATTGTGTACAACAGGCCAGTTCAATAACAAAGCTGTTCCTTTCAGGCAAGATGAAGAGGTTCCTGACCTGGAAGAACAGGATGAGATCAGTGAAAATGAAGCAGAGGAGGAGGAAGAATTCTGTGCTGGAAAATTGCTGTGGGAAACAGAAGAAAGTCTGAATTCCCAGCTGCACACAGAGATAGCAGTGAAGGTACAGTCAAGGGCCTTTGGAACAGAAAGATGTGTTAAGCTTCCCATTGCTCAGCTGACTGGGTTGTTACTGAGCTGAGCAAGGCTACAGCAGTTACTTGAAAGTTCACCATTGATGATTAAATGTTTATCTACCTGAAATCTTTGCAAATAACTCTATGTGACCATTTTGTCCCACAGTTAGTACAGCACTGTTTCATGCCTTCTTTTTGCTGCTCATGAAAACTCTTTTCATTGTGACAGTGGTTTTGGCCTTGTTTAATTTTGAATGTAGCTGTAGTCAAACAGGGGTGTGTTGTACACAGCTCTCTGTACATCGATTTGGATCTTTGCTGCAGATGCACAATGAATAAGGTAATGGTCTTTAAAATCATAACTGCTTTCTGTGGGATTGCCAGGTCACAGTGATGTGTGGTCCACAGGCAAAGCCCATTGGAATCAATTGTGTTGTACAGCCATCAGTGGATGCAGCAGAGCTCCAGGAGCAATGTGCCAGGACACCCTGCACGAGAAGGGCTAAACAGTGTCTGGGTTTGAATGTAACAAGTGCACATGTGGCACAGGTTAGACACGTGTTAGACAGCCCTGGGGGTGTGTCCTGGGCACATGGAAAGCTGGCGTTTACACTGCACTGTGTGTCTTTCAGGTGGATAAAGAGACCAACACAGAGAGCCTTGCACAGTCCTCGACTGTAGTTCGTCCAAAAGACAAAAGAGCAGCAAATCCACCCCAAACTCAGTTTGTCAGGGGTAGCACCATCATCCGCTCAAAAACATTTTCCCCAGGACCGCAGAGTCAGTACGTGTGTCGGGTAAGGAAAATGAAACCCTGAGCTTGTAAGTGCTTGTTTTCACTCAGTCTGAATTTCTCACAGAAACCAAACAGTGCTTGCTTCTCTCCACCTCTGACTTCAGAAGTTGCTCTGTCCTCACCTCCTGGACAGTATCTTCCCTTAGAACTTAACAGTATTAAACACAAATTTATCAGATCTGTATGTGCATGTATATTTGTGGTACATGCAGCTTGTTGAGATGCCCAAACTGACCTGGAAGGGCTGCTGTAAGACAGTGATGAATACCCTGCATATTAAACAGTTCCTGCTGCTTGAAGTGTTCTGTGCTAACTCAGTTAGCTCTGTCCACCTGACTTTAGATGAGGTGAACATAAAACCTTGATAGAAATGGAAAGGTAAGTATTTGATAATAGCAGAAAAAAACCTGTGGAAACCTGAAAGTCACCAGTGTGCTTTGTCTGAAGGTAACTGAACAGGCCATGTGTTGAATAAGATGTCACTTCCCCTGCTTTGAAATGTTTGTTCACAATTATTTCCTGAATTGAGGGTCAGAATAAACTATAAATATCTCATCTTTTAAGTGGAATTGG
This sequence comes from Corvus brachyrhynchos, assembly GCF_000691975.1. Taxonomy (NCBI): domain Eukaryota; kingdom Metazoa; phylum Chordata; class Aves; order Passeriformes; family Corvidae; genus Corvus; species Corvus brachyrhynchos. The sequence continues at coordinate 2,123,601 of NW_008236626.1, forward strand.
CAAACAAGCAAGCACTGTCTTTTACCACACATGACCTGTCCCAAGTGGGCAAACTCTTACTACAGCTGAGCCAGATTTGCTGTGTAGATTCTCCCTGGTTCAGAGGCAGGTGCTCCCAGAGGAACAAACCCTACTCACTCTGCAGCAGTGGCCTTGGGTGGTACAGGTGCCATGTCCCAGTACACACAGATCCCAGTGCCTGTTCCCCTCCTCCCCCAGCTTTGAGAAGGGACATGAGAAGGGAATTAAACCCTGCTTGAGCTGAGCTCTTTGTAAGGGTCTACAGACAACCACAAAACAAGGCAGGCTGTGTGTAACATGGCAGCTCTTCAGCTGATAAACCCCGGGCGAGAGCTTTCAGGAAAAGCTGCCTCTTCCATCACTAGATTAAAGTACAGGTTATAGAAAAATGCAGATTAGAGAAAACAGAAATCTCTAATAAAATAGTCCCATGTTTTACATATGCTAGGAAAGAGTAATAAGATTATTATTATTATTATTATTATTATTATTGCTACTTACAGCTTATTTTTCTGGGCTGTTTTGCCCAGCCTAGTTACTTGCACAGGAGAAGAGCAGTGGGGTAGAGTCCCACATCATAGCCTAACTTGGTGTCTCTCTTTGCTCACAGCCTATTCCCAAAAAGGGACAGAGTTCAAGGCTTGTGGCAGGATCTGGCTGTCCCAAGTGCATGTTCTGTACTCAGACTGGGGTGACAGCTGTCTGCCTTTCACAAAACTTCATAGTTCTGCTTACAACAACCTCTGCTCTGGCTCATTGTGTGTGTGCACTGCTTGTATTTCTTTCATGACAAATTTGTGGTTTTCACCTTGCTTTTCAGCTGAATCGCAGTGATAGTGACAGTTCCACACTATCCAAAAAGCCCCCTTTCGTTCGGAATGCGATGGAGAGACGAAGTGTCAGAGTGAAACGGGTAACAACATCACTTTTTTTCCTCTAACACAGACACTTGCAAAAAGCAGAAAACTATTTTAAAGGAAAAGTTTGCAAACATAAATCAGTTGCCACGTGCTTTCGTTCACAACCTTTTCTTTGTGTGCGAGAAGTCTCTCAAGGATTCTTTGAAATACCAGATTATGACAGGAACGTTTAAGTTGGAACTCATTTAAAACAATTAATTGAGGAAGTTGGTTCCTGGTATTTCCATCTTGTCAGAGAAGTAGCACGAACAGTTTTGCTGTGTTTATTGTTGTGAGATTCTTAAGTATTTATAATAAATTTGAGATGGAAAAGAAGATGAGGAGAACAGTGTCTCAGATGCTCAGGTGACCCCATTGTAGTGATGCCATGGCACACAATAAACCCCTGTGCCCGTTGTGATGGCAGTCACTAAAATTCCCCCAGGATACCGACACTGAACTCCTAAGGAGATGGTTTTCTTGGGACAGCTGGTGTTCAAAACTAGCAGAAGGCAATATGTTACTGCAAAAAGCAATCACAGGTGTTTCTTCAAAACTGTGGATTCATCTGAAGATGAGACACTAAACTTAGGAGGAAGGTGTGCAAGCAAGACTTGTTTGATTTGGAGAAGCTGCCAAGGAAGAACTTGGGTGGAAGCACAGAAATCAAAACACTTAGCTGTAAGACTTCCTTGAGTTCGTGGTATCTGTCTCGAGACAGACTTGAAAGCAGGATCAGTAGAGATGGTTTGTGAAGAGAAGCTTTGGAAGGATGGGTCTCATGATGTGTTCGGCACTGTCTGGGTGGAGTGGTTGGGAAGTTCTTCTCAGTGTGTTCATACACCCCTTCTTTTCCAGCCTTCAGTCAAGTCCTTCGGCACAGAGCGCCTGATCCGCACCTCCCTGGACCTGGAGCTGGACCTGCAGGCTTCAAAAACCTGGCACGACCAGCTGGTTCAGGAGATCTCAGTGCTGAGGGAACTGAAGGAACAGCTGGAACAAGCTCAAAGTCAGGGTGAAAAAGAGTTGCCGCAGTGGGTGAAGGACGATGAGAGGTTTCGACTGCTGCTGAGGCTTGTGGAGAAACGAGTGAGTAATACCTGCCTTGGGGTTTCATTCCACTTGTTGGAGTGAATGGGATTTTGGAAACGGGGGACTTTAGACAGTCAGTAAATGAAGCCTCAGCACTGTTAGTCAGTCTTGTCTGCCATGGCTCCATCAAGCTGTTAGTCCTGAGCCCTTGCATTCACCAGCACAGGGATTTGCTACCCTAGCAGAGGTGCAAATACGAGATGTCACAAATGCCATCTGTTCTGCCAAGTGTGTCCCCTCAGTCTGCAGGAGGTGTGGTGTGTGCTGGTTGGCACTTACCTTACTCTGTATCACACCCTCCCCCATGTACAGGGCTCCTTCTCAGCTTCTGGGATTTGTCAGGCACCTCTGCTGGCACCAGGCACAGACCGAGGAGGGAGCTGGTGTGAGGTGCTCTTTGGGGTGCTGTGTTCTTGTGTGTGCTGTTCTTCTGCCTTGAAAGATCTATCAAGAAGATAGAAAGAGTACTGACAGAAGCCATTGTTCTTACCACGGGCTGGAAGGAGACCTTACAAAAAGCTCTCTCCATTAGAATGGTTAGTTGACAAGCTTCAGTTCAGCTTCTGTGGCTTGTGACTTCCAGGGTCAACAGTTTCCAAACCCTTCAGACCTGCAGCTGAAATGCTGCTGTGTTTGGAGATCAGTTAGGGTAAGAGAATTCCTCCTGGAAACATAAACAATGCTTCTCCATTATTCATTTAGGTGCAAAATCCAGAACACAAATGTGAGCTCAAGGCTGATAAAATGATGAGAGCTGCTGCCAAGGATGTCCACAGGCTGCGAGGACAGAGTCGGAAAGAGCCTCTGGAAGTACAGTCATTCAGGTAATTACAGGTAAAGGGGAGGAGAAATTGACTGCTACTGTGATTTTTCTGTTGATGACTGAGATGCTGATGAGGAAGACTAATCTCTGCAGAAGTAGTTAACTGTTCTGCTTAAACAAGAAATTCTGTATTTTCATATTGAAGTGTAAGGGCTGAGTCAGGGAAATTGGTTGCAGCACTGCACATGATCAAAGCAACCACCATTCTCCAAATCATTCCCCACCTGGCAACAAATTCTTTAGCACAGAAGCAGCTCTTTGCTTCCCTAAGTAACAGACCCGGGAAGGAAAAAGCCCCGAGCCTTTCTGAAATGGCTTTTGGTAAGGTCAGTGTTGTAGGTTTTAACTCGTGTCTGATAAGTAAATAAAAGGTGCAGGTTGTAAGAGGATGTACATCTGCTCCTTGTGGGGACAGCTGGTGGGATAAATTCTCATGTGGATGATGGGCATTTCTGGCAGGATTTCTGTTGCATTAACAACTGATAATCTTTTTTCAGAGAGAAAATGGCATTTTTCACACGGCCAAGAATAAACATCCCAACACTCTCTGCAGATGATGTGTGATCACCATAAAGTATTTGCTTTCTGGACAATTCTACAAATGCAGATTGGGTTTTGAAGTTATTTATGTGGTATTACAAAGGTACCAAGGCATTTGTATATTAGAGCTTTTGTCAGTATGTGGATGTTTTGAAGATTTTTAGGTTAAAGTTATATCATCACAGAAACCAGCATTAAAGTGACAAGATTGTATAGTTTGTATATTTAGGAATGTATTTTTGGGAAATAGAATTTTAAATAAGAACAAATGCAGCGTAAGGTGCTGTTATTCTTAAATAATGCTGTTTAGACTTTTTGTACAGCTCTACCTTTTAGAGGTTTTACTGCAATAAAATAAATTTGAAGGAACCTCACCCCTACCTTCTATGATGTTCTGCATTGGACTCTCCTTTGAGTGATGTATTTTGTACCCTGTGGGGAATGCTGGGAGCCAGCTGGGACTCCCAAGTGCTGTGAATGAATTCTCTGTGAGCTGTGAAGCGTTTGTGTTTCCTGCCAGGTCCTAAAAGTAGGTGTGAAGTTCAGAATACTTGCACTTTTAACATTTGTACTGCAGCTCATGTCTGTAATGGGTCTGTTAAGGTAACGTGGGGAGCCCGTTGAAACCACTGCTGTGGGAGGAGGGCTGCAGGTTTAAAGTCCATTTTAGGTTTTTCCAATAAAGTGACCTTTCTGGACAAAGCTGCCTTCTTGCTTTTTGTCTTGTGTGACTCTTCTCATCCCCTGGCACCTAAACTGGGGTTCTTCTCTGTCACCAGCTAGAAGCATAGAGCTTTTCACATTTCTTGTCACATGAGATGCTGTAATTGCCACGTTTCATACAATCATGGAATATCCTGAGCTGGAAAAGACCCACAAGGACCGTTCAGTCCAGCCCCTGTCCCTGCACACACACCCCAACAATCCCACCCTCTGCATCCCTGGGAGCCGTGTCCAAGCGCTCCTGGAGCTCTGGCAGCCTCGGGGCCGTGCCCATTCCCTGGGGAGCCTGGGCAGTGCCCAGCACCCTCTGGGGGAAGAACCTTCCCCTGATATCCAACCTAACCCTGCCCTGGCACAGCTCCAGCCGCTCCCTGGATCCTGTCACTTGCTGGTTTTCCTCCCTGCCTGAACGTTCCCTGCCCATTTTGTACCCACCTGCTGGGGACAGGACACGTTCCACCCGTGAAAATGCCGGGTGGTGACACAACGAGGGGTTGGGGAACGGTGTGGGGCTGCCCTTATCTCTCCTCTTCCCTTTTTCCCATCCCTTTCCTTCCCTCTTCCCCTTGCTGCGCTTTGTCCTGTGTTGCCCTCTCCTTCCTTTTCCTCCTTTCCCTCTTTCCCCCCTTTTCCTTTCTCTTTTCCCTGTCCCCGGTCGCAGTCGGCGTTCCCGTCCCGCTGAAG
>NW_008236626.1:2128709-2142719 GCF_000691975.1 Corvus brachyrhynchos
AGGGTCTGTCTGGGAGGGGAAGGCAGAGAGCCGGCAGGGCTGAAGCGCTTCGTGGGCTGCTCGCGTCTCTCCCGGGACTGAGGGCAGAGCTGCAGCGCTGCCTCGTGTCACGCCCCGGGCATGAGGGCGGATCGTGAGAGCATTCCGCACAAGCTTCCCGGAAAAGTCAGTGGGAAGCGGCCCCACACGGCCTGGTGGTACCGCCCCGTTCCTCGTGCTGTGGCTTCTTCTGGCCGGGCAGGGATCACCCGGCGAGGCCATGGGCGGCAGCAGCGCCGGCTCCGGGGGCCCGAGAGGCCAAGGGCAGCCTCCTCTGCGGCTGGCACCCTGGCCTCCTCCAACAGGTTTATTGCAGCCATAGAGCGCTTAGGCTTGGGAGAAGATGGTGACAACCCTCTCCCTTTTTGGTGACGATAGTAATAAAAAATAAAACTGCCGGGTCTGTCCTAGTCAGTGACCAGTATTGACAGTAGAGTGCAGAGGCAGCTTCGGGAAAGCTTTGACTCCTGCAGGTTCACTTCTCATACATTGCCCCAGGAACATTCAGCTGAGAGGGCCTGGACATTTGGCTTTTGGGTTTTTGCCTGCCATACTTGTGTGCTCTCGAGCAACTTTTCAGTGTGCTTTCTGCTCATAACTTAAACGTAGGACAGGCACTGAGATAATAAATCTTGCTGTTGAATCTCTGCAACTCCTTCTTGCCTTGATTTTCCCTTTCTCCCTTGTTGCTGCTATTAGAGGAAGGACATCTCAGGTATTCTGGCAAGGTGGCTCTTTCTTTGCTGTCACTACTGTTTGGTCTTTAGTCCATGAGCAGATTCCAGGCACTGAAAGCAAAGCAGGAGGGACGGTGTTCAGCTCTGACTCCGGGAGGCTGCAGGAGGCCATGCAGAATTACTGAGCCTCAATCTGCCTGTCAGTCCCAGCCACATGCTCACTGTTTCTAGCTGCAGCATGCCCTGGAGCCTGTGGGGAGCCAGCCTGCAGGAAAATAACCCAGCAAAAGAGCAAGCAGTGTGTGCTCAGCCAGCTCAGCAGGGCTTGGCAGCGTAGGAGCAGAGATAAAACCGAGCAGGAGGCAAGGAGGGGAAGGAAAAGAGGTGTTGTTCTGCTCCCTTTGCCATGCTCTCTCAGGCCATTGTCCCTCCTTGATGATTTTTTCTTTTAAGTGTGATGGAGAAGAGCTCTGTCGTATTAAAGCCCAGAGACAGAAGCCTGTGCAAGTTCCATGTTACCTACCCAGTTAAGTAGGGTTCTTGGAAGACAGTCTTATGCGCTAAGGGAAGGTGTAAGGATGATTTTGGTCCTCTTGAAAAAGCTATAGTTTTTTTGTATTCACAGGTGAGGGGAAGATTACTAGTACTCAGCTGACCAAAGAGCCCTTGGAAATGTCAGCATGGCCTCATGTCACTCCCACAGCTTCTCATGAGGTGGTCATCAGGTATGACCCTTTACTGACAAGTTGTGCTAGACAGTGCAGGTGGAATAAACCAGGGGGTGACACTTCATGACCTGAACAGCAGCTTTTTCCTCCCTTTTCTCAGTCAGAGATGTATTGGCATTGTCTCGCTTCCTCACTTGCATGGTACCATGAGAGAGGAGTTACAAGGCTCATCTGTAGTTTTGTAGAGTAGTTTGTTTTTTAGAAAGAATGTAGAATTTATAATATCCTTTGAATAGAATTCACAGATCTTTGCTAGAGAATTAGCTTTTTCACAGGCTACTGTGATAAGGGGCATTTATGATGTAAGCATCTAAAGACCTTTTTTCCAGGCAAGCTCAGCAGCATGCCTGAGTGTGGGGGTTATGGGTCATGCCTGAGTTATGGGAGTGGGGGTCACAGAATCATAGCATACCTCAAGTTGGAAGGGACCCATGGATCATCTGGTCCACCTCCCCACTCCTCACAGGACTACCTAAAACTAAACCATATTGTTAAGAGCATATTCCAGATGCTCCTTGAACTCTTGACAGGTTTGGTGCCACAACCACTTCCCAGGAGGGCCTGTTTCAGTGCACCAGCACCCTCCCAGTGAAGAACCTTTCTGAACCAATGTGAACTTGCCCTGACGCAGCTTCATTTCATTTCCCTGTCTCCTGTCACTGGTCACCAGAGAGAGGAGAGTGGTGAGTGATGTTCCCTGAACAGGGGTGCTCCATTGCCAGTTTGGAGCTGAAAGCTGTACTCAGCTGTGTGGCTCTCCCAGCCCAGCTGTTGGGATCTCAACCCCATCAATTTTGGAACCCAGTGTAAGCATTGCTGAGTTCAGGCTTTTCTGCTGGGTCATTTTGAATGAACACTTAATTTCATCTGTATAAGCTGTTGTTGAGCACAAAAAAAGGGAGACTGAAATGACACAAGCGACATTGGAGTCAACAGGCAGCTGGGCCACCATGGTGAAACCTTTTGCTCTCAGTTCACACTTGAGTAGCAACATAAGGACTGCTGCTGGAACTTTCTGAAGAAGAGGAGCACAAAACGGGATAGACAAATGTGACAGTCTGGGGTGACACGTTGGGCTTGGTCACATCTGAAATGAGACCATCCCGAATGCTTCCAGGTGCCAGTGCTGTGAATTTGCTGTTTTGGTGCAGTCGTGGGAAAAAAGTAGATGAAGCTTGCTGAACTGTGGCATTGTTTTAGAGTTCTTTACCTCCTGGCCAAATCCAAGTGATTACAGTGCTAGTTGTCACCCTGCATTTGGGTGGGAAAAGCTGTTTGGGCCAGATGTCTGCCCAGGGGTCCATGATTTCTGGGCACCATGGTTCTGGGTTCTGACCATGCACACGGATAAACCTCTTTCCGTGTCCTCACTTGTAGTGTAGCAGTATGGAAAGAAGCTCCAGTAGGATACTGGTCATCTCACCTCCTGTCAGTCTTCCCTTGGGTGGCCAAAGGTGTTTGTGATTATGTAGGAAAATCCAACTCAAATTGCTCTTCTGTAAAGCTTGCCAGTGGTACTGAAGGATCCCAGTGGTTATAGCTAACGCAGGAGGAATACTTGTGAGCTGCTTGTTGTCTTGGACATACAGGAATTTTAGTTTCAAAAGCAGAACGTGATCTTCCGGTTCTGGAGAATGTTTGCCTTTGATGCAGAACTCTCCTTGGGGGCCTGTCCTGAAGCTGGTGACTTCACTAGAGGGGAGATAATACTGTGTGAACACAGAATATACAGATTATGTGATATTAGGGGTAGAAGATACTTTTGCCCTTATTTTTAAAGCACATTCTAGGCTTGGGGGATTGAGTTACGTATGTCACTGCTCTGATGTTTGTAGCAATAATGGTCACTGAAATTGACAGTGACACAGCTGTGAAAACACAGTGAAATCTCTTGTGCTGGTTTTTAACTTGAAGTACAGAAGACTTTTCAAATGGGTCTATAAATTATGTGAAATGCTACCAGATCAGGCCAGGAAGAAAAGTTGAAAGTAAACAAATCTATTTGCTGTTGCTTATATGGGGGAAGGTTTGTGTATGTTTGTAAATGTGGGGAAGAACTCTGATTTTTGTGATACCTGCCTTGGGTTTTGAAAAGAAAAGCTGAAATGGGACTATTTGAAGTGAGTTGCTAATAAGGTACAGCTGTGATGTTCAATGAATTTAGTTATCTAAACGCCAAACCAGAGGATTTGATACAGGTTTCATTATTTTTCTCTAAGTGCTGTTTCTTCACATTTGAACCACAGGAAGCAGCATCATGTTCTCCTGTAGCAGAGGAGACCTTGAGGCTGTAACAGAAGTGTGCCATAAACTGAAGCACAACTGAAGAATGACCTCAAAAGTACTGATTTTTAGCTTGGCCCACAAATAGGCCAATCTTAAGATTGTTTTGCCTCAGACTAGGTTTTTGAGCATGTGCAGTTAGTTACAGCAGCATTCCTGGGAGCTCTTGTTCAGGTGGACATACAAGACCAAGAGATTCAATGGCCCAGTTTTTTTCCTAATTAAATAGTCTGATTGTTTCAGGAGCAACAGAGTAAATGAGCCCTTTTTCATAAGGTTTGGTGGCCTACAATAATAGCCTGAGCTGCATCCTGCTGTGGAAGTGCTGGCAGAGGAGAGCCTGGATGAGGGAGCCGAGGGGGTGGTGAGCCAGGGTGGGCAGTGCTCACTGCCTCCCTCCATAGCAGCACCGAGTCCCTCAAACCATCAGTAGCCCCAGGATTCTGTGTCAGAGCCAGCTTTGTGGCTCAGAGCACAAAGCCTGTTATGGGGGAGGACAAGAGATGGACGACAGAAATGAAAGTTCAGCTATTTGGTTTCTTTAGGGCGTGAGGTGAGGAAGATTCCTGCTTCTTACAGCAGCTTCCAACCGTTTTGCTGCTGATGCATTTGTCTGAGTTGGGGCTGTGAAGTCTGGAGGGCCGTGGGGAAGTCTGTTTGGAACATAGAGGCCCTCCTGAAATTCCCAAGTGCTCCTGAATGTGTTGTGTCAGTTTTAAGGGAGAAGTCATACATTTCCTTCCTGGGCAGGGCAGGAAAGGTTGTGTGGCCAGGTGAGTTCACCCTGCAGAAACGCCCCTGTGAAGCAGCACACTGTACTTCTGGTATTCCTGTCTCTAGGTGGGGTTTGAGCTTGCTGGGTTGTGTGAGTGATTGTGGTTTCCTCCTCTGAAAGAGAAACTGTGGCCTGTGAGATAGTGAAACAGGCTTTAAGAAATTTCGAGTCAAATCATTTGAGATCTTCATTAGATTAAAAAAGCTGGAGAAAGTGCTTATTTGGGGAATATCTTTTAATAGCATGACCTGTTGTCTTTCTTGTACTTCTATCTTAGTGACTTTATTTTCTCACTGCCTTTTTAAAAGAATGTTTCAGAATCCCTGTTTTCCACACAAGTAGAAACAACCTTTAAATGTGAATTGTTTGGAATTATTTAACTTACATGTCACTGCTGTTACCTTTACAAGGCAAACTAGCACTGTGCCCAAGATCTTGCAGCTCCTCACTTCCTGTCCCCTCTCCAGGAATTACTGTGTGACAACTCAATTTGCTTTTCAGGAAAACGAGATCAAGTTGTTAACTGCAGAAATTGAGCGTCTGAAGAACTTTGGGTGCTTGGGAGTCTCCCCGAGTTTGGAAGGGTTGCGAGACGAAAACGCAAAACTCAAGTACCGGTTAAACTTCCTTAAGAAGGTAAAGGAATAAAAAATTATTGTTGTACAATGTGGTTTTTGTTCTCATTAGGACAAGCTAAATAAATGGTGTGAGTTTGTACAGCTACTGATGTGTGACAGCATGCTCACTCTGCATTCTGACACCTTTATCGGTGGCACACCAGGTATTTCTTGTTTCCTTAAACAGAAACCTACTTTAGGGAAAATGTTAGTAGGTCAATAAGCCCACATGGTCATGTCTTGGGCAGTCTTGCACCAGCTGGCCCAGCTGAGGTCTGTGCCAGGCTCAGCCACACAGGTGTGAGAAGTAATGCAGCCCTGCAGTCAGAGGAAGGTGTTTTCAGGAGAATCATGTGATTTTTATGTTATATATGCTGCTCCTGTGCCTGGAGGTGTCAGCCAAATCTGTCAGCTGTGCTTTGCCAGGCAGCCAAGGAGAAAAGTGGGATGTAACAGCTCCTCAGATGTTGTGAATTTAGCCTTCTGGATTTTGGTGGTTTTCTTTTTCAGAGCCTTCAAGAGGAAAGAAGTAAATCAACCAAAAGCATGATTAATATCAACAGCTGTCTCCAGGAGATCTTTGGAGCTGCCATTCAGGCTGCCTACCCAGACTTAGAAAACCCCCCTCTGGTGGTGACACCAAGTCAGCAGCCCAAATTTGGGGACTACCAGTGTAACAGTGCCATGGGCATATCACAGGTAAATGATGTCAACAATCTCAACAAAGAAGCAAAAATGGGGATGTTGTCTGTTGGAAACTAAAGGATAGGCAGCACAGTAAGAGTTGCAATATTGGACTTGTTCTGGGCTTGCTGCAGGTGCCTGGGTTGAGAATTGAGTGAGTATTTAATGGCATTTTAAGGGAAGCATGGGCCTTTACAGAGCTGGCCTTTAAACCTCTGTTCAGATGCCTGGTATGAGAGAGTTAATGTGTGCGACACAGAAAAACTGCTCGGTTCGTGGGATCTAAATCAAATCAGGATTTAAGTACTGCATCGATTTACTAATGATGTGCAATTAACTACCAATTAGTGAGTTGTATGTTTGGAACTGTAAACAGCAAAACAATAAATCACAATTCTGGAGAATTTCAAAATGTTGAGAAACACCTGCATATCTCTAACTACTCTTCTCTAGTGCCAGGAAAGTGTAATATCCCCACACTCGTTTGTGTGCACATACCCCCTTCTCACAGGGCAGCTGACAAACGGGCATCTCCAGCTTCCCCTCCTGGTTCACACTTCCCGTTGCTGTGGGTGCTGTGGTTTCCTCCTGCTCACAAACGCACATGGCGGAGCAAAGGGGCCCAGGTGCTGCCCTGTTGGGTTTGGATCCCTGTGTCTTATATCCCAAACTGCCCTCCCTGAGCTCCAGCCAGAAGAAAATGCACATTGTCAGGCTAGAGCATGCTTGGGAAGCACCTTCTCAGAGCCCAGCCAGGTGTGGATTGCTGCTCAGGCACTACCCTTTGTACCCCTCCGGCTCAGTCCTTTGTTTAACATCTCTTGTTAATTCCATGGATACAAGGATTTCGACCAGAGAGGACCCAGACAGGATCAGAGACACTTCAGCAGTTGCTCAGCCTGCTCAGTGGGCTGAGATTGTGATGAAGTAAAACCAGGAGGTGTGGGAGAAAGAAGGTAGTGGGTTCTAGCTTAGGTGCTGAAATGCCTAAACTTTCAATGCACTGATGCCCTTGGGTGACTAGGTAGACTTTGTAATTATAGATCTTTTATTTGGCAATCTCAACAGAAGCAACTCCTCTTTTTTTCATGTCCTGTTGTCATTTCACCTTTATTAACCCATTAGACTGGCAGTTTTGACAGTGAGCTTGCACTGCCATGCATGGAACTCTGCTGTCCCAGGTTGTCCCGGTCCAATGAGTGTGTCTCGGGCAGCATGGGTACGATACGTGCCAGCCAGCAGGCTCTGGGCTGCAGTGCCAGGCGGAAACAGCCCTCACAGATCCTGTGTCTCCCCTCGGTCTCATTAGCATATTGTGACTGCGCTGCCGCCCTGGGTGACTGCACTGACACGGGATTCAGGGCGCTGCCGCTTCTCTGACCGCCGCGTTACCCCAATTAAGTCGCGGTTGGGATTCTCGAGTAGTCCAGGCTTCCCTGTGTCAACGTGATTCACATAACTCGGTGTCTGAACGGTTCTCTTCCAGCCAGGGTGTCGAGTTCCAGGTTGTCAGCAGTGGTGGTGAATAAGGGTTCCTAGGGCTGGGCTTGGCTGTGGAGTTTGTTCCCTGGGCAGGCAGGCTGTGCACTGAGCTGGAGCTTGGCCGTGCTCACACAGGCAGTGTGTCAGCACGGCGGAGCCAGGGGATGAGAGCAGCAGCTTGGGGACTTTCTTTCAGCCTGTTTTAGGGGCTTGGCTGTGGTGCAGGTCTTCCCAGGGTGTCCCGTGGGCAGAGCTGCAACACGGGTCAGGGTCACTGGGACTGCCATCAGAGTGGGAAGTGCCCTGCCTGGGGCAGCACTGGTACGTGCCAGGCAGCAGCCTCTCACTGCAGCGCGATGAGGTGGAAAGGACCCTCACAAATGCCTATTGTTTTCCTCGGAGCTCATTAGCATATTAATGCCTGGGGTTTCAGCCAGGAGCCTTGCTTGCTCCTTAGAGTAATAGGAGTGTGGTAACTGTTTCTGGAATGGTTCAGATAACACGTCTGTAATCTGATGTAACATGCCCATAATCTGGGTCTGCATTTATTTTCCTGTAGTGTACACTTTGAGTAGCATTAAAGGCTACTGAGGTTTGCTTTTCTTGCTGTTTTTAAGCCTTTACCATCTCGTTAAGGATCCTGTGTATGACAGGTTAAACAGAAAGCTGAAACTTTAGTAGAAATACATTTTACAGCAAACTGCAAGTTAGCAACCACCAGCAGTAGTGTAAATTCTGAGTTGACAAAGAGGTACATGATCTTTGTGGCCTCAGTGGGATTGTTTTCAAACACATCACAATAATACCGGAAAATCATGTGCTCAGAAACAAATACTTGTGGGTAATTTTATAGAATGTGAATGTCATGTTTTGCAAGGGGTGGGTTGGGCTAGCTCACAGAATCCTCCTAAAGGACGTTTTTGTAAGGCTTACAAAAAGCTACATGAGAATATGCCTTGGGAATGGACAGAGAAGTTGTGTAGTTGCACTAGGTGATCTTCAAAGGTCTGTTCCACCCCAAACCACTCTGATGCTATCATCGTGTGTAAACTTGTGTCCTGTTCTTTGAGTTGCTCACAGTGGGCCATTCATGTCTCTAGGGAAAAGGAGAGCTACTTCAACAGCAGTTTTTCTGATGCTCTTTGAAGAAAATTGGGTAGTGCTGGGATTATCTTTGTTTGCTTGGGTTGTTGGATTTTATTTATTTATTCACTTACTAATCTGTTCACTTATTTATTTATTAAGCTCGAGACTAAGACAGGACTGAAGGCAGTTTGCTTTGCTTGTGTTTAATCATAAATAAACAGACCTGCTCTGAAACCACACTCAGCATCTGCTGGAGGCACAGCTCAGAACTTCAAATGTGAACGTGGTAGAGCTGAGGACATCCATGAGACTGATCAACAGGACTGTGCAGCAGTGAAGGACTGTGTTGATTTTTAAAGGGTTTGTCCCTCTCACTAGCTTAGAAAAATACAAATTTGCCAAACCACTTAAAAGGCTTTGAAAAATAGCCTGGGATATTTTCTTTTGACATAGGGACTGCTCTGAGTGGAAGGAGGTGAACGTGTTGGGTCTAGTCAGGCTTGTGCTGTGGAGAACTGATCTAATCTGAAATTTGCTAGACATGTTTCTCTTTGTGTCTCTGTATTATGAAACTGAAGGACCATGGGGATCTTTCAGTGCCTCAGTACCTGTGCTCTCTGTTTTGCTGTTCAGAATGTTTCAGAGGATTGAATTTTACTTGATCTTGTTGTTTTCCAGATACTGCTCAAAACCAGGGAACAGAAGGTTAGCCCACGAGAAATCGCGGAGAAAATAGCAAAAAATATTCCTGCCAATGAATGCATTGAGAAGGTTGAAATTGCTGGTCCTGGTGAGATAGTTTCATTTTACACACTATATTTTAAAGCAAAAAGGGCAATTTTATAGTGAGAGGGATGCTGAGTTGAGTTCTGCTGTTTTGTGATTTAAAACTGCACTTACAGGGTCAATTAGCTTCTTCTGTCTTGGTGAGCTTTGTAGCACTCAGACTTGTGCAGCAGCAGCAAATCTACTTTTATATTACAATTGGCAGGTATGATCCTGAGCCCTTAAATTAGCAATTTTTCCACTGATCCTTAAGGGACCAGCTTTTCCTCTTTCAATATTGGTGATGGGAATCAAGCCACAGTCATGAAATCACAGCAAAAATCAACAGCCCTTCTCACTGTTGCTTGCATGGTGAGACTGTGTCATCTCACAACTGAGAGGCTGGAGTAGCATGGAGGCTATTAATTGCTGCACCTGTTTTGTCCCTGTGACCCAGGGAAAAGTACAAGGACTTACATTACTTAGGGCTTCAGCATAAACACAAAAATCCCATGGCACAGCCCTTCTAGGGCTAGGGCTTGTTCATTGGCTCTGTGAAGCAGAAGTAAGACAGTGTCATACCATGAGCAGGAATTATCCTGCATGAAACTATATGGTTTAGGATATTAATTTTTTAAGAAAGATAAAGCAGGATTTGATTTTGTATTCTGGAAACCAAATTATTTATTTTCTCATAAAAAATCGTTTCTATAAATCCACTGTTGAGTGACAGTGTACAAAAAGGAATTATGTCAATGGTGTAGCTTGCAGCATCTGACTGCTGCAGTAAAGGCTGTAGTGGTGTGAACAGACTCTTCTAAACTGGGAACAGAAATTGTCTTCTAGTGACAGTTTTGTTGTCCTGTGACTGAAAAATGTTCTGTCAAGCTGACTTCACATGCTCTTGTGCTTGATGCTTGAAAACAGAAATCCAGGGGGGAAAGAAGCAAAAAATGGTTTGAGATGCTTCTGCAGCCCCAGCACTCATTGCTGGTTTTTTCCTGCAAAGGTTTTATCAATGTCCACTTGAGAAAGGATTTTGTGTCGAAGCAGCTGAGCAGTTTATTGATCAGTGGAGTTCAACCACCAGCTATTGGCAAAAGGAAAAAGGTACATCAGTAAGCACCCGGCCATCCTGCTACAGGGGAAATGTTCGGGACTGCAGGTAGCTTTGAAATTCCCCCCTGAAGTGATGTGCTGAGCAGATATCCATGCCAGCAGGTTGTTAGAGCAGATTATGTGGGATGTGGCTTAGGAACTGGGGACCATGGGGCAGGGCACCTGTACTTGGTATGGTCTCTGGCAGGTGAGGGATTTGGTGAGGGCTCCCTGGGGGTGGGTGTTGTGCCCAAGTCAGTCTGGGAGTGATCTCTGACCCTCAGCTGGGCTGCAGCAAATCCCAGGCTGAAGCCTCTGATGTTCCCTGCTGAGGGTCAGCAGAGGTGATCCTCATTCCCCCTGCTCCCCCTAACAAAACCCAGATCAAACACACGAGGTGTGGTAATGGCCTTTTATTCATGTGTTCCTTTGGTGCCATGTCCAAGGTGGTGGTGGATTTTTCCTCCCCCAACATTGCAAAGGAGATGCACGTTGGCCACCTGCGCTCTACCATCATCGGGGAGAGCATGTGCCGGCTCTTCGAGTTCGCAGGTTATGATGTTCTGAGGTGAGACTCAGTGGCTGGGTGTGATGGACTTGTGGGCTGTTTGTGCAGTCCCTGTGTCTCTGTTCTGGTCTATATTGGACTTGGTTTATAAGCACATAGCAAATAACCCTTTAAAGGTAGTAGATAACTAAGCTGAGCAATTGTAGCAGGGTTAGGAATCAAGGTGGGCAGCAGCTTCAGTGCAGTGAAATTGGGGGAGCTTGCCTGGCCTGGGTTTCTGGTATTATATGTGGTTTTTTTAGAATATATATTTTTAAAATATGTATATCTTAAAGCATATGTTTAAGAGATGATTATTATTGCCCTCTTCAATTGCTCCAAGGTTGAACCATTTAGGAGATTGGGGCACCCAGTTTGGAATGCTCATTGCTCACCTCCAGGACAAATTTCCAGATTACTTAACTGTTTCTCCTCCCATTGGGGACCTCCAAGCTTTTTACAAGGTAAGTGTAGCAGATAAGTGTGATGTTTATGTCAGCATCTGAAAAGCAGGTTGAGGAGCTTTACAAATTGCAGCATAGTTTTGGAGAAATGAAAGAATCAAATCACTGTTAGTAGATTATTGCAATAACCAGCCACGGGGTGATGGATTGTGATATCTGGTATTGAACTGTCTGTATGGGGCATGGTCAAAGGGCTGTGTAAGCATGCAGCCTTCCTGTTTTGAGATGAGCATGCTTGGAGAACCTGTTAGGAGTGGTGGTTTGTTTCAGGGGAGAAAGCAGTGCTTGTCCATGTGTTTCCCTGTAGGAATCCAAGCGGAGGTTTGACACAGAGGAGGAATTTAAGAAGCGAGCCTACCAATGTGTGGTGCTGCTGCAGAGCAAAAACCCTGACTTCATTAAAGCCTGGAATCTTATCTGTGACGTGTCACGCAGAGGTGACTTTGCCACATCTGGAATCATGTCTCAGCCGTAGAACAGTGTGGCTTTCCTCGCTTTATGCTGAGCACACCCTTCTGTTTTCTCTTGAAAATCACTGCCATACTGCTAAGAGAAGCTGAAAGCAAAAAGCCAGTACAACCAAAGTACTGGGCTGTCTTAAGTGGAGACTTTCAGCTGAGTCTTTTGTCTCTTGAGTCCTAGTCTGACAGCATGACCAAGAGATGGATAATGCCTTTTGGGCCTTGCTGTACCCACTGGTAAACATTTGCCATTGGTTACCACTGTGTGCCTTTAATGTAAGTATTTTGTTCTGTTTCCCTCAAGAATTCCAGAAAATCTACAACTGTTTGGACATCACAATCATAGAGAGAGGAGAATCCTTCTACCATGAGATGATGAAAGACATTGTGAAAGAATTTGAAGATAAAGGTGAGGCTTTTGGTCTCAGATCAGTTGTTCTGCAGCTGTGAGGATGAGCATGGTAACCTCAATCCTATTCAGCAAGGCTTAGGGCTGATGCTTTTCAAGTTCCATGTTCCCCACCTTTGCTTTTTTTCTCAGCTGCCTTTCCTAAGTGGATCTTTCGTGGCTTTTCCTTATTCCAGAAAGCCTGAATCTTTCTTGCTGACATCAAAAGCAGTTTGTCTGTGATATCTGTAGGCAATAACACAGGGTACTACTAGAATTATTGTATCCTGAGTAAATAGTGAAGGAGCAATATATGACAGACTTCCCAGTCTTAGTGTTGTGACTGTGTGGGAACTTTGTCTGAGAAATCTCTGTGAAGACAGTGGGATTTTTGGATCATGTTGACTTTGAAACCGGCAAGAAGCCAACTGCAGCATAAAAAGTCTCTGGTTTTCTTTGTTCCTGTCCAGATTTGGCAGTTCTTGAGTCTCACCATCTGAAGTGTCTGACTGTCTCACCTCAGAAAGACTCCCTGCAAAGTCCTCATTTTATCTCCATAGAGTTTCTGTTGCCTTTAATGCCATATTTTGTGGTGGGCTTGTGGCTGTACAGGTAGATCTGGATGCCAGTGATGGGAGTTTTTGAATTAGGTCTTTTCTGGTAAGGCCACATTTGTGCAGATCTGCTTCCTTGTGTGTAGTTCCAGAAGCGCTGTACAGAATGGGACTTGGTTGGTTCACAAGGGAGTTCTCATATAGGTTTTTTAATATTTTTGATTATGTGAGTGTATGGCCTGTTCTTCCTGGTAGCAGCAGGGAAGGGAAGTGTTGCTGCTGGCCCAGAAACCTCCTTATTGTGATGCAACACAGAATGTTTTTCATTGCTTTTGTAGGATTTGTCCAGGTTGATGATGGCCGGAAGGTCGTGTTCGTCCCGGGTTTCCCTGTCCCGCTGACTATCATGAAATCTGACGGAGGTTACACGTATGACACATCAGACCTGGCTGCTCTGAAGCACAGGCTGTGTGAAGAGAAGGCTGATATCCTTATCTACGTTGTTGATAGTGGCCAGGTGAGTACGCCACCCTCTGCTGTAACTGTTGGTGCAGGTCATCACAAAGTGTGTGAAATGATGGATGCAGCAGTAGCACAGGTAGGAAACCACAGGGTCTTCAGTGTGATTGGCACATTTACTCCTTATCTGAGCAGTGATGGGAATTAGCCACTTGCTGCTTCTGTAAAGCTGGAAAACCCTTGGAAAGGTTGAACTTTCTGAAGTGGAATTTGTCGTGGAGCTGGAAACATTTTAATTCCTATTGTGAGAGCATCGTTGTGAATAGAATAAACTAGGAAGAAACTGCACCTGGAGGAGTGGGTTGAGAACCAGTTGTTGGTGTTTATTCCTTGCAGTCTGTGCATTTCCAAACAGTGTTTGCAGCTGGACAGATGATTGGCTGGTATGATCCCAAAGTCACCAGAGTGGCCCATGCTGCCTTTGGAGTGGTGCTGGGAGAAGACAAGTAAGTGTCTGGGTGTAGTTTTTCCTCTGTATGTGCCTTGGAGAGAAAGTCTGAGTGAATGCAGGACATTTGCTCTCATTTGTTGACAAGTACATACATGGCACACCAAAAAAAATATCAAAAGAAAGCACTGCATCCTGTGCTGTTACCTGTAACTGATTCATTTTGTTCAATGTCAGTGTCCTTGACCCACACAGTCACTGGTGCACATTCTCTCTCAGGCCTGGCTTCTGCTGCCTGACATTTGGGCTGGTGGAAGCTAATGTGGTACTGGGAGATGGCAGTGGTAAAGGCCATGATTTCCATTACTTTCTACCTGCTTCACAGTAGATGAAACAAAAATTGGGAAAAGTCTGGCACTGGTATTGTGTCCTGCTTAATATCTGGAACTGGACAG
>NW_008236626.1:2142817-2164616 GCF_000691975.1 Corvus brachyrhynchos
CCTGCTGACCACACTGTGGGTGTTCTCTCAGTTTTGTAGCTGTCTGTGTGATTGCAATTTTAATACAGAGGGCTTTGCCATGTGCTTTTTTCCTAAGCTTACTGGGCACTAGGCAGAGGGTGGGAGTGTTTTGCCTCTTAGGCAGGTGGTCATTTTGGCTGTGTGTTTTCAGGAAGAAGTTCAAAACTCGTTCAGGGGACACGGTGCGTCTCATAGACCTGCTGGAGGAAGGGCTGAAACGAGCCATGGACAAGCTGTTTTAATACAGAGGGCTTTGCCATGTGCTTTTTTCCTAAGCTTACTGGGCACTAGGCAGAGGGTGGGAGTGTTTTGCCTCTTAGGCAGGTGGTCATTTTGGCTGTGTGTTTTCAGGAAGAAGTTCAAAACTCGTTCAGGGGACACGGTGCGTCTCATAGACCTGCTGGAGGAAGGGCTGAAACGAGCCATGGACAAGCTGAAAGACAAGGAACGGGACAAGGTAGTTGTGAGAAATTGCTTGTCTTTGCTGAGAACTTCCCAGGTGTGTTCACAGACTTACAGTCTCTGCATTGCCTAGTGAGATTTCTGTCTGTCTTGCTTCCTGATGGCCTGCAGAGAACTGGACAGTGTGGGACATGCAGTGTAACAGAAGGACCAAACTCTGTCCAAGCACAGTGTGAGGCAGTGGAATTGGGAAATGCAGTGTAAGGTGAAAGTGAAAAGTCCCTTTTTAAACAGGAACACAAGGAAGCACAGGAAAAAAAAAATCACCTTGAAAATCTCCAAAGTGCTCATAGGAGTCAGGCACAAAGTGCTTTGCCCAGCTGCCACTGTTCAGCAGAGAGGGGTTTGCAAATGTTTGGACTGTCCAAAATGCTCTGTAAGGGTAGGAGGACTGGACATTTGTTGCGTGTACATGCAGTTTGTAAGAAGCAGGAGCACAGCACATCACACCTGGCAAGTTGTGGGGCACAGAGGTCCTGTGGGCTGTCAGAAGAGGGAGTCAGCCCTAACCTGAGCAGGGCTGTGGTGCCAGTGGATTGCAGGAGAAGCGAGGGGTGGGTGTGGGGTTGTCTGGTGCCCTGAAGCAGAGAGGTGTGTGTGAACTGAGCACCAGGTGGGTAAATCCCCTCAGCAGCCTGGGCTGTCCTCCTGAGCCCTGCTGAGAGACCAGGGCTGTGTGTTGTGCTTTGTTCTTCCTCCTGACCGCTGCCTGTCTGGAAATTGCACCAGGTGCTGACACCAGAAGAGCTGAAAGCTGCCCAGACGTCGGTGGCTTTTGGATGCATTAAATATGCAGATCTGTCCCACAACAGACTGAACGATTACGTGTTCTCCTTCGACAAGATGCTGGATGACCGAGGGAACACCGCTGCCTATTTGCTCTATGCCTTCACACGGATCAGGTGTGTGGGGTGCAGGGAGCTGCTGGACTTGGTGCTGGTGCTCTCTGCATCTGTGTCACAAAGGGACCTGTGGGCAAAGGGGTGACACTCAAATCTGTGCTGTTGGGGGTGTTTGGTAAGAGAAGCCAGCTACACTGGTATGCACCACAGACAAGATTTTATTTGTCATTGCACACAATGTGTCCAGTGCCACCTGAAATGGCTCCTCTGTGTGACACACAGCCTGGGAGGGGAACTGTGGGAGTTTCTGGTAATCAGAGGATTTAGGTGGTTAGAAGAGGGTGCCATCTGTGTTCCAGCTGCTGCTCAGCTCAGGTATTGCCACATCCCACAGTTTTTCTGGCACCCTGAGCCCTGGTTTGCTTGGCAGCATCATCTGTCCTTGATGATGCAGGTGCCCAGAGCCCATCCCTCCTTGTTTCTCTGCAGTGCCCTGCTGCATCTCCCTGAGGGCATCCCCAGGGCTGACTGTTCTCTTTGGCCTGGTCAACCAGGACTGGGCAAGGGAGACCAGGCTGGCCCTGGACAGGCTGGGCAGTGGGACCCTCACAAGCAGACTCTGTTTTGGACCATTCCAGGGCTATTGCTCGCCTGGCCAATATCGATGAGCAGATGCTGCGGAAGGCAGCCAGGGAGGAGGTGCTTATCCTTGATCATGAGAAGGAGTGGAAACTGGGCAAGTGCATCCTGAGGTTTCCTGAGATCCTGCAGAAGATCCTGGAGGACTTGTTATTGCACACACTCTGTGACTACCTGTATGAGCTGGCCACCACCTTCACTGAGTTCTACGACAGCTGCTACTGTGTTGAGAAGGACAGGCAGACCGGTGAGTGTTGGCCATGGGGTGCTGAGTGTGCCTGTGTCACAGCCTGTGGTGCAGGCTGGCTCCGGGGTGTTGGAAGGGCTGTTGTCATTTTACTGTGTCCATGTGAGAGGATTGACAGAGACTGGCAGAGCCCATGTTGTCACTGAGCTGCAAGATTGAGTAGAGTTGGGAGCAGCCAGGCACCTAGAAACAGGAGGGCTGGTCAGTCTGCCTAGCTTGGGGAGAGCAGGAAGGGCTCCATGTGCCAGTCCAGGGCCAGGCTGTGGCTGGAGGGGCCTCCCCTGTGGAAGGTACTGTTTTTCTGAGCAGCTACTCCAGCTCCTCTGTCTGTGTTTTCCAGGCCAGATTGTGAAGGTGAACATGTGGAGGCTGCTGCTGTGCGAAGCCACTGCCACCGTCATGGCCAAAGGATTCGACATCCTGGGGATTAAGCCTGTGCAGAGGATGTAGCAGTTCCCTGTGGAATGACAATAAAGGGACTAAACAACTGGAGTTGTCTCTGTCTGTTGGAGTGGGGTTGTGGTAAGGGAAAATAAAGAATAGAGGGGGAGGAAGGAGTGCAAAGGAGAGAAAAGGAGTGTGGCTTCAGCAGGTGCAGGTGCAGGTGCAGAGGCAGATGAGTGGCTGTGCGCACAGCTCAGAGCAATTCTCGGTGCAGGAGCCAAAGCCCATGAACTCAGAACACCCGAGGGTACCTGCAGGAAACCCTCTAGCTGTGGTAACAGCCACCCACACTCCCAGAGCCAACCATACTCTGATCCATACTCCCTCCATCCACTCTACCTTATGTGCCAGGTATGAGCAGGTCACCCAGCCTTTGATGTCATCTCTGATGGTACGGGGAGGCAGGCAGCAGTTTTACCTGGAGGAGCAGGAAGCCCAGGGGAGGAGCAGATCAGTTAAACTACATTCCCTCTGAGGAAAACACAAGGGAAATGCCTTTCCCCTCAGCAGCAATGTCTGAATCCCTGCGGAGTTGGCAAACCTCTTTGTGCAGTGCATATCAATCTTGGGCAACTACAAGGAGCCACAGCTCCTGCCTTTGCCTTGGGGTTTGTTGGAGGCTCTGCTCTGAGCCTCCTAAAAAATCTTCCAGAGTCCTAAGGCAGCACAGAAATGCAGCTGAGCTACCACTGGAGAGGAGGTGTTGCATTGATGCATGTGCTCACTGACATATGTATGTGTGTATATATGTACATACATTTATCTATCTGTATAGAGATACAAGAGATCTGTATCAGGTTATTCCATGTACGGAGGGCTGGGGAGGGCTCAGCTCTCACAGCTGGTCAGTGTCCAGCACCTCGTGTGGTGGGCACCAGCTGGCACTTCACCAAGCAGACCTGTGCAAACACACCAAGCAGACCTGTGCAAACACACTCCGGTGGCTGAGCACTGCCCACGAACCCACCAGGCCTGGCGCCGGTGCCACAGTGGCAGCAGCGTGACAGCCACGTGTGCTGGGGCATTCACCAGCTGCCCAGGCCGAGTGCTGTGCTCCTGTCCCCCACCTGCACCCACTCCCGTGCCATGGCTGTGCTCTCCCTGCTCCCCAGCCTGAGGCAGTGCCTCGCCAGCCAGGGCCCATCCCGCCCTACCTGGGGCCACGCCGGGCAGGCTGGGGGTGGCAGTGGTGACGAGTCCTGCTTGTGGGGCCACGTACGCTCGGGTTCAGTGGCGGAAGCAGCGTCAGCCGCAGTCCAGTGGTGGCCACAGTGACCAGTCTGGGTCTGGGTCCAGAGCAGCAGACCCGGGTGTTCCTCCAGGCACGGGCATGGCAGAGGTTGCCACACTGAGCTGTGGCCTCCAGCAGAAGGGGGACAGCCCTCTCCAGGCAATCCCTCAGTCTCAGCACCAAATGCCTCTCCTGGCAGGGTGGGGGTCACACCAGCAGGACCCCAGAACCCCTGGGTGAGGGGCAGCCCCACAGCTCAGGGCTGGAGCCAGCAGTGGTCATAGCAGGGTGTGTAGAATGTCCATGTGTGCAAGGGTAGCTCAGAGTCCCCATGGGGCTATTCCATGGGGCCATGCAGCTGGGAACAGGGTCAGCTCCCATGCTGCCAGGACTGACCAGAGGGTACAGGGCAGGCAGCAATGTCAGGGCATCCCAAGGGGCCTCAGAGCTGGGCAGAGGGGTTCAGGCCACTGCTGGGGAAACAGGGACCCGTAGTTGGGCTGGGGCTGGATGGGAGCCCTATCCAGGCTGGAGACTGATGCCATGCAGGGATCAGACTCTTGGGAAGCCCAGCTGTCCTGGGGTGGGGGGTCACTCAGAAGCCAGGCACTGGTGGTGGAATCAGTGCTGAGGGAGTCCTGGGCAGGGCCATGTGTCAGTGCAGGGGAGCCATGGGACAGCAGCTCCTGCCCAGACAAGAACCTGGAGCAGAGCATGAGCTGACTGTTGGAGTGTGGACAGCACCCCTGAGGGAAAGGGACCAGAGGTCAAGTGGGACAAAAGGGCTGGCAGGGCCGCTGCCCTGTCCCACAGTGCTGGGTCTGGGCCAGAGATGGCAGCCAAGGTCAGCCAAGAGTAAAGATCATCAGACACATCCATGGCGATGAGGTCCGACGTAGAGCCAGGAAGGTGAGTCAGCAAGGGAGGTCGGGATCAGGTCCAGGGACAGCAACCAGGGTCAGCCACAGTCTAAGGATCACTAGGCAAGTCCATAATGACGGGCAAAGGCTGCGGTCAAGCTGGGAAGTCAGTCTGTGGGCCAAGGTCCAGGTTCAGATTACTGGGGTCAATGGCCAGGCACAGGCATGGCTGTTGCTCTGGCCAGGCCCCAGCAGCAAAACTTCAACCCGCCATCCAGTAGGGATGGCCAGGGCCTCCCTGCCCAGGCACAAGGCAGCCACTGCCCCACAGGTGCTCTCTAAGCTGGCCCCAAGCCCATGGAGCCAAAGCCCATCATCGCTGGGGATGGAGGGGGGAACGGAGGAGTGCTCGCAGTGACACTCATTTTCTCTTTGGTGGCAGCAGCAGGACTGGGACCTCTGCGGGACAATGGCCCAGCTGCTGCTCCAAGCCAGCCACCCACCCCGGGCTGCCCAGAGCTGTTGCTTGGTGACAATGAGGGACGTACCTGGAAGAGCCTGTTGCACTCCATTATCATGTGGGCCAAGCCCTGTGTTGCTGCCAGGTTCTCACTCAGCTCCCTCTGGTCTGGCTTCCCCAAGCTGCACTTCCTCTGACTGGATCTAGGAGAGGGGGAGGTGAAAGGAAGGCTGAGCAAGCAAAGTGCTGGGAACCACACACAAACACACTGCACTGAAGGACCTGTCTGTGCCATGCAGGGCTAACGCTATGTGACTGCAGAAAGTCCGCCGGGAGAATTCCCTCCCAGCACATCCCAAAGGTGTCCAGGGCACTACTGACCAGTAGTAATAGACACCCAAGAAAGGCAAGTCAAGGAATTTATTCCCCAAACACATAATCACACACTTGGCCAAGGACAACAATGACCCCAAACTTATTTGTGTGTAACTTTCAATATCAAGCTCCTTTGATAACTGCAAAGCCCGTGTAGAACCTTTAAAATCCTTTGGCCCAAACCACACCCAACACATTTCAAAAACAGTCCCCTCTTTTAATTCATGCTCATGGTATTACATCATTAGTCCTGGCTTCTGAAACTTTTTTCTATGTGCATTTCTGCCAAACGGCTTGAAAATTGGGTGGAAGATAATAGTCCTCAGTGCTGCTCCTTAGAGTCAGACCTGTCAGCTTGTACCCTTTGAAGTGGGAACCCTGCACCAAGGCATTAATGCACAGTTACAGCAGAGCTAAAGCTTCAAAGCATCCTGGCTCCCAAACACTGACAACAAAGAGAAAACTCCATTGCTATCTTTGGTCCTAACATTTCAGAGCAGTGTTGATGTAAAGCAACTCCCAGAGTGTAGCTCCCAGGAGCTCAAACAGCACAGCAATCCAGCAGGACCTGCTGCTGCTGCCACTCCATTGCATCCCCAGGTGCCCTCGCAGTGGCCCTGTGGCTCCCTCGCCATGTGCCAGCTCAGCACAGGGATGCCTGAGGCATTTTCTGCTGTTTTATGACATTCAAAAGAAAATCCTTGGTTTTCTTTCCCTTCCCCGTGCTATCCAGAGCCTGAAAGATGCCAACAGCTCATCTGACAGCTGCTTTGGGACTGGTCCTCCCCTGTAGATCCCCAGGTGAGCTGTTCAGCTCGCCACGCTGTCGGGAGCACAATGCTTCCCGCACAGCCAGCTGTGCTCTCCTGCCCTGACCCATCTGTCCACAGCCCAGGAGCATGAGCAGAGCAAACAGCCCTGCCTCAGGAGGCCAGATAAGGCATGAATGCTTTCGGAGATTATTTGTCTACTTTGGCTCAAGGGCACCTTCCTCCCTGCACGTACAAACAGGGGATGTTATGCAACCCAGATACTTTTACTTATTAAGATAAATTTACAGAATCCCCATGGCTCGACTTGGCAGGAATGATCCCCTTATCACCCAGCAGAACCAGTGCCAGTAGCTGCTTCAATCTGCCAGGTATCTGCAGGGCCTGAAGGCTGCACCTGGGCTCAGGTTGCCAGTGCAGGAGCACATTTCCAATGGCCAATGCCACTTTATGCAAGCAGTGGGCCACATGCTGGGCCCCTGGGCAACCAGGGGAGCACAGCAGTGGCGAGGGACACACACAGACTGGTCAGGAGTATGGCAATGGGGCCTTACCACTGCCCTCTGCATTGGGCAGTAGCAGCCGCAGAGAGCTCCTGCTGCACCTGAGCAACCAGATCTAAGGCAGACCCCAAGGCACACACAGTCTGTTTCCCCCTCAAAATCAGATACTGAGCCTAGGCCAGCTACAGAAAGCATTGCTCCAGCAAGGAACACTGTGGACAGCTGCAGTACCAGCATCAAGATGCCAATACCTGGTTGAGGAGGAGCTGTCCCGCCTCAGGGTGTTGAGGTGAAACAAAGAAGGTGCAAGACAGACAGCAATGTTGGTTGGGGTCATCTGGTTTTCCTCAACAAAAGCCACCACATCTCGCAGGAAGAACAGGAGGATTTTCAAAGCTTCTCGGTTTTCCTTTGGGAGAAGGAGAATAGCAGCCTGGACAGCCTGAAACTGCTCATCCTTTGGCACGTCTGGAAACAAGAACAATGACAAAAATCACGTGTGACTTGCACAAGGAGCATCCATCAGCAGGGTCCCAATCAGGGCACTGAGCTTGTAGGTTCATCCACTTCCTTGTCCCAAGCTCACAGCAGACAAGGAAAGGCTATTATCCCATCAAACATGCCCCATTTCTCCTACTGCCTGTCAAGTGCATGTTCACACCCAGGGATGCTGCTGCCTGACTTGCAATTTATCTTGAACACCATGCTAATGAACTAATCTGAACTGAGTTACAATCCAAATAAGGGCCTGTCTCCCCATAAAATATTACTCTGCAGTGATACTTTGGAGCAGGTAGCTGCTCTACTGTCTTTTCCTTTCAGCTTCAAGCAAGAACAGAACAGATGCTCTCAGGTAACTCAATTCAGAGACCAGTGTTTTGCCAACAGATTTTAATTCACACTAACCCCCAGTGAGACTGTCTGCCCAAACAGCTCCTGCAGGAGACTGAGTCTGGTTCATCCTGCCACACATCCCCACCACAAGGATTTCTCCAATTAACACCACTGCAAAGAGTAGAATATCTCTTCCCTTCAGGTAGAAGCACATATGTAGAAGACACAGAACACACTTCTTGGTGAAAGCAGCACAATTCCTATCTCCAAAAGAGTAATTTAATCTGTGCACTGCCTCCAGTCAATCTGGCAGAAGATGGGTGAGTGGGGTGAGTGGGGTGAGTGGAATTTGGGCATTTGCTGTTTCTTTCCCAAAACAAGAGACAGGAGGTGGACAGTGGCCAGATTACAATAATTGGAGGAAAACTGTTATACATACTTTGGACATCGGAATTGTGGACCTCCTTACAGAGGAGGATTTGTGAATGCAAAAAGAAAACTTGCTTCAAACAAATAAATAATTTTCAGACAAAATTTTAAAGCCCTGACAGGTGATGAAATAAAACCCAACTGGACTTTCATGAACCCACACCATACACAAGACAGCAGCTGCTCGTTGACCTATGTCAGTAAAAGTCACACAGGTTAGGCTGCAAAGCCAGTCCTCTCAGAAAGCTGACACTCTGCCTTTCAAAACCTTTTCTCAAAAGCAGAAGAAACTTGCCTGTCCTAAGAACATTATTAGCCCTACTTCAAGTTCTTTCCCTGACCCATCTACTTTTTGAAAGTGAATTCCTTGAGGGTAAAGCACAGGAGATAGAACCTATTTAAACTGTAATAAATGTGGTATTTCAGCTTCATGTTTCCTTTTTTGGGTTGAGTCTCAAGGACAGTAACAGTGCAAGCACAAGCAGAAAGCAGCTGGTATTTCTTCACTGTTTCACAGCAGCTGTTCTTGGGCACCTTAATAAAGAAATGTCATCAATATAACAGGATTTCTCACTCAACGAGCTTTGCCATGCTGTGAACAAGGGGACCAGGTTATTTCTTTATTTTGCATACGGAAATGACTGTTTAAAAACACAGTTTAAGGGGGCTGCTGCAGCACTTCACTACACTCATCCTTCAAGAAAGAGAACCAGCTGCTTCACAGGATGCAGATGGGAAGCTCTCAAGTCCAGAGCCACAATGAACTCATCTTGTCAGAAACGTCCTGCCTGACTTGTCTCCTCTGACTACAGGGGGACATGGCACTAGGCCTAGTCTGGCCACTGCACAGCTGAATATTAAGATATTCAGATGAGGTTTTGGTACCTACATTGGTAGATGTGGAGGAAGGATTCACAGAGCCTGCTAGTAAATATAGGCTCAGGAAGGTCTCGGAAATACTGCTTCACCATATCTGCCACGTCAAATGCTGACTGCCCTTCGTAACAGACATTGTTTGGGTTGGTTTCATTCATTTCTCTTAAAGACAGAATCCTGGATTTAACACCAGATTTTCGGAACAGGCCAACCTGTGGGTAAAATAAATTATTAGAGACAAAGAGAGGAGCCATCAAGAATCAAACTTCTGACAAATAAGTGATCCTTTACCTTCCCTATAATAGCAAATATTCTATGGCAGTGGGATTGAACACCAAAATACTTTTGTATCATCAGAAGCCACAAGGACATTTCTCCGAGGCAAACCATGCCTGATGCCCACAGAACTGGCTGTGACATACCAATTTTCATGTTTGTTTGGCTTTTATTTAATTCAAAAGTACTCATTTTGCCTTTTAAAATCACTACCACTGACATATGTCCATTTTCTTTGGCAGGCTGTGTTTACGCATGGCAACTCCAAGTTTCAAATTCGTCAATGTGTGTCCACCAAACACAAACATACATCGAGTGCTGGCTCACACAAACTGACTGTGAGATCCACATGGCTCCTTGTAACACCTGGTACATCTGATGCATCTAATCCTTCCACAGGCTGGCAAAGGGCAGCTGCCATTTTGAGGGAAACTTTGATTTTCTTTTTAATGTGATTGTCAATTGAGTTTCAGAATGTCTCACCCTTCCACAGGCTGGAAAGGGGCACCTGCCATTTTGAGGGAAACTTTGATTTTCTTTTTAATGTGATTGTCAATTGAGTTTCAGACAAAAGTGAGATTTAGGAGTTTCCCATGAGCTCGACCCCACCAAAGCTTCTGGTGACAGCTTTACTCTGTGCTACTGAGACAGTATTTACACTCTTTGGTTTATTTATGTGAACTGAGTGGATACCATAACCTCAAAATGAAAAACACTTGCACTGTCACTTCACAGAACTCACACACTTTTGCATTTTGGCGTGATACTACAGAACTAGACAGTGGCAAAGCACAGGAAAAAAAGTCCTCTCTTTAACTAATATGTCTCATGTCACAAGGTCCTCCATTTCTGCAGCTATGCTGTGGAAATACCATATGCAGCACACACGTCCACTGCCATCTCCACTTAGGGGATAAATAGAGCTGAGATCCAGAAAGAGTTGTTAGAAGCACTGCTGTAATGTTTCCTCTCTGCTTAGTGGTGCATTTCAGCTGAAACAGGATTAATTTTCACATTAGCTCTGGCACTACCAGCAGCCACAGAACAGAGGGAACAATGACATTGTCTGGCAGATTTGCCTCCTTAGGGAGCAGAGACATGACACCTCCCCAGGCAAAGACAGCCTGACTGCCTGCACCAAGAGACCTGACTGCAGAGGGTTTCAGTGAGGGAAGGCACAAAAATACAGTACAGGGCTAAAGGCATTCCTAGAGGGAATCAGCACTGGTATTTCCCTGCAGGCCGCCAGCTCAGACCTACACCTTTCTGCCTATTCAGAGCCTTAGGGGGCAAGAAAGTCCTTCACAAAAGTTAGAAACAGAGTCTGGTTCCCTGGAGCAGATCTGTTCATGGCCCAGAGCTGCCCTGGGCTGTCTTGAGTTCATACCTGGTCAAGAAAGTGGCTTCTCAGATACTCCAGGGCTTGCAGGATGCCATTGGGCAGGGGGTGGCTTGTTCGCTGCACATTCAGAAGTAAAGGAACCCCAAACACGTTTTTGTCCTTGTAGTCTGAGGCTTTTGGTTTTTTAATGAACTTTGGTAGGGTCCTGGAAACAAAAACCAGTACATGCAGCTTACTAGCGGGCCAGCACATCCCACCTCCTGCTTTACACTCACCAGAAAGGGTTGAGCTGTACCTTGTCACAACCCCAAATTCTGCCACATACCTGTACACACAGCATCAGGAGGGAGAGAAGATCAGCAAAGGCAATTACAGGGATGACTTCCTCATTTCATTGCTGAAATTAACTTTAATAAAGCATCCTCATGGGAAATACATTCCATCCCTTTATGACACTGGAGGGTTTTTTCATTCTTTCTATATTCAAGTACCAGCTCCCTATCACAAAATGCTGACTGATGTATGTAAGTCCTCCGAGTGTCTGAATTTGTCACTGGTTTAGTTCAAACAGACACTCAGAGCTTGAAGGGCTGGATTCTCAGTCCAGCCAACTCTCCCCTCAGGCCCCACATACCCTGCAAAGGCCTTCTGACAAAGCCCTGCAATTGGGCAAATTTAAAGAGAAACTACGATGTGCCTTAAAATCAGTAACAGCACGACCACCAGCAAGGGCCCAAAGTGCAGCCCACAGCAGAGGAAATCCTGGAGCCATGGAAATAACCCTGAAGCTGCCAGCAATTTAATAGGATGAAATTCTTCATCTTGAACATGTGCAATGTAGGCAGACAAGGAAATTCACATGCTTACATCAACTCCTCTCTGTCCAGCTCAGGTTGCTTTAATAGCAGACAACTTACCAGTTCCAGCCCTGCTTACTGGAAGGGGAATATCTGTCCATTAAAGCTGTGAGCTTCAACAGTGCCAGCTTTTGTGTGCGGGCCAGCTGGGCAGCTGACTGGCCATCAGTCTGGAGGGAAAGGCTTTCCAGGTTCATGCTCTCTTCCACAGACCAGTGTTGCTTCCCATGCCTATGGGATAAATATTGTTTAAGCTTAGAACCATCTCCACCACACCTGTTTTCTACCTGCATTGGTGAAGCACCTAAGACTCTAAATGACCTGCAGTTAGTTGCACTTAAACAAGGTACTTCCCATCCAGAAGGGCCTCTGGCAATACAAACTGTTTCCCTGATTCCAGTGCCTGAGTGGTCATGCAGATTACGAGTGTCCTACTTTCAGCAGAGGTCAGATGTTGGTACCTGTGGAGCGGTACCTGCCCCCAGCAGTGCACACCCTGCTACCTAGGACAGACTTTAGAATACTTTGGTCTGGCAATGCAATTATATTCCGAGTGGACAGAATCAAAGGCAAACCCAAGGATGGCTGACCTGTTGGTCTTTTTAGAGTCTGTGATGTAAGTCAGGTCTGCAGAACCAATCTCCTTGCCCAGGCCACAGCTGCTCTCTCCCTCAGCCTCCCCTGCTGTCTTGTCTTCTGAGCCCTCTGTTTCAAGAGAGCTTTCTTTAGGGGAAGGTGGATACAAAGAGGTCAAGTCACTGGCAAAGTCAGAATCCCTATCATCTGAGAACTTCTCTGTCCACTGATCAACCAACTTTTTGAGACCATTGACATCTGCTATGACACTGTTCAGTTCTGAGAACACATCGTCGTCACCAACTTGTGCTGCCTCCAAAGTCTCCAGGTCAATGTTGGGCATGTTGTCATACACGCTCCGCCTGTTATCCCCGCCCGACAGGGGACTCCTGAGGGCTCTGGGGTCCTTGGAACCGCTCCTGCTCCGGCTCCTCCTGCACCCATGGAAACTCCCAGTTCTCCAGTTAACAGAAGAGTTGTCTGCTGGAGACAGGGAGCTATCTGTAAGTACTGTGGGGAAAGTGCCAGGTTTATGGCCTTGTGGAATTTGAAACATCTGGTTCTTTTGTAACATTATGTCATTTTTTAGGTTTTGCTGAGATAGATCATTCCCCAGCAAGAGCTTGCTGGAGTCCATGTGCTCTGCATACGTCCCCCTTCCTTCACAGGGGCTGCCTGGTTTTATAACAGGACTTGGAGTGCTCCCTGTGCTGCTATTTGCAGACTGATTGCTGCTATTGCAGCTCTGGGGAGAAAAGGAAGAATTGCTCTTTGTTCGGATGCCAGAAAGGTCAGAAATATTTACACAGTTCAGCATCTTCATCTTTTCTTCATTAAGTCCTTCCAGAAGAACAGGTTCACTTATTATGGGTTTGGCCTTTGACTGACCACTCCTTAAGTTGCAGCTCCTTAAGTGCAGCTTCTCCATTTTCTTTAGAAGGCTCTTCCTCTTTTTAGATGGTGACTTATCCAAAAGCTTCTCCTCACTGGTGATATTTAAATATTCACTGAGGGGAGGAGAACAACTAAAAGCAGAGTCCAGTGAAGGTACCTTAACTGAGGAACATCTTGAGGAACTTGTGCTGTTTTCCACATCTTCAAAAGGTTTTTGGGAGTTAACAACGTCACTGTCAGCACTGCTGGTGCTGTGAATTGAGGACACATCGTGCTTATCACCATGATCCAGAAAGACACTGTCCTCGTTGTTGATGATCTTCAGTATTGGGCTGCCTGGGGTGGAGGCACCAGCCCCTTCCTCTGCTGGAAAATCTGCCAGGCTCTCGATGCGAGACCACCGCTGACTGCACCTCTCATAAGCCCATCTGTCACTTATTGCACAGGGTTCATCATCTTCAGAGTCATCACTCTTAGAAGGAGAAAAAAACCAAAAACAGTTCAAGAGCAAAGTTAGGCAAATTATAAATTACAAAAACCAATTTAACATAAAAAGGAGACTTAAATTTTCTGCCAACTTCCAAAACCCCCAAGACCAACATATGGAAATGTGACCATTCAGTCACTGAACGTCTGGCCTGAGAGAGTTGAAAAACATACTGACTAATGACTCCCAAGCATGCTGACAAATCTGGGAAGTTTACCACAGGAAAAGGTGACAGATTTGATCTAAGGTGGAAAAATCCTGATTTGTGGCAAATCCAAGGGTATTGAAAGATAATTGTACTGGGTTTAGATGGCCTCTCCTAAAGCCAATCAAATCAAACACTCTCACGCTTCTGTGACCAAAACTCATCCATTTTCAGGTAAAGGGGTGTTTAGCTGTGGGACTGTGGCAGCATCAATACTTGTAGCACCTTTTGAAGCCCTCAGCCTCCCTTGCCACCTGCCCCAGGTGCCCCCTTTGCTGGATTGTCCCCACTCTGAGGGAACACAGAGACAGCAAAACACTAGAGAGATGGGAGCCACCTGTCTCTTCCCTGTGGGCTCTCTTGCCCCACTCTTCCCTAATGACAGAGCAGAACTCTCAAAAACCCAGACATTTTTTCCAGAAGAAGGCATTATTTTCTTGCTAGTCCTGCAGTTGGTACCTCAGAGGCTTTGCAGGCCTGGTGTTGCCCAGCCAAGCTGTGGCTACCACTCTGATTTAGCTGCAGCATTTTTGTGGCAGAGCCAAAGACAGCACAGCTAAAACCTACCCAGCTTGTATTTGCTGAACATTTGCATTGCCCATTTATTTCTTTGTTGAGTCAATAGGA
Source organism: Corvus brachyrhynchos (assembly GCF_000691975.1). Classification (NCBI taxonomy): domain Eukaryota; kingdom Metazoa; phylum Chordata; class Aves; order Passeriformes; family Corvidae; genus Corvus; species Corvus brachyrhynchos. The sequence goes on from NW_008236626.1 coordinate 2,157,075, forward strand.
GTGAGCTTTCAGCATTTAAATAAAGTGGGAAACTACTTAGGAGAGCAATGATAGTCATGTTGAGATGGGGCTTTGGGGCAACTGTAGGACAGTAACGTGCTAAGTCAAATTTTAAAAGTGTTTCAAAAGCCACCCCTAATCTACCTTGCAAAGTTTCAAACATTATGTCGTTTCAATCTCCATCCTTGCATTTATGTTCCTCAACATAAAATGCAAATAGCAGAGCTTTGCAGGATGGAATAGAATAGAAAGTTCAGAAATTGCTAATCCTTCATGCACTTTTAAACCCCAGTGTTTGATACAATAGCTAAACACATCTTTAATTAGAACAGGAACTGTTACAAACATACCCGTTTCCTATCACGGCTTATTTCCACTTTCATTGATGCATACTTGTTCAGTGTGTTCAACCTTCTAGGGTATAGAAAAAAACCAGGAGTTTTAAATTTCAACTATTTTATTTCTTGAAAACAAACATGCACCAAACTAGTTGTGATCTTCTACCACGGAGTCTTCATTAGGTGTCAAGCACTGACATTCTGTTAGAGGCTCCCATACATTGGTCCCCAAACCAGCACCAATAACCACCCCATGATGCTCATACTTCCAGTTCTGCCATCTTAAAACTGGAGAAGACAACAATAACCAATCATTTAATTAAAAAATCATATTATTAGCTTCAATGATTGTGAAAAATATCATGTTAAGATTTTGAAAATAAATGAAACTCTGTGTAGGCTTCTTGAAAAAGAAAAATTAAAAATTCAAGATGTTAACCTGTATCCCTGGAAGTACTGTATTATCTATCATTTTAATTAAAGCTTGTGCAATCAATAAGGTCCCAAACTAGTCAATCACTTAATTGTCAAACAATGGGTGGCATCAACAGGAGGCACACGGAGAGTCTCCAAGGAGCACTCAAGATAGAAGTCATACCAAGAAATAAAATATACCCGAAGTTCTCTAATATCTGCTGTTCTTTAGAGATGTGTGTGTGAACAACTCCTCTTGGTGCTCTGGTACAGGCAGAGCTGGAATTCAGGTGACCTGACAGGACAGAAAAGGACCAGAACACCTCACTAGGAGACGAACTTTCCAGTGCCCTAAGTGTTAGAAATCATAATTTCTGCTAAAGAAACTCTGCTAAACAATCTCATAATGAGAAGGCAACTGCAGCACCAAGTGAAGCAAAAGCCTTACACTACCCTGGCACTCTTCCATGGGGAAATTCCAAAGGGCCGTGAGTCTGACTTGGTACTGACAATGCAGGTCACTTGTGTGCTCTGAACAGCTGTGGCAAAGCAATAACTTCAAATCAATACCTTTGCTTCTCACTCGAAAAATATTCAGAAAACAGAACAGATCTCATGCAGATAATTTTTTTCTGCCTATCTGCTGGAACAGAAGTTGGAGGAAATTCCTCCACTCCATTTCATTATATGTCATCCTAGAAAGCATCCTGCCATGCTTGCAGGGAACTGGTTATTTTTTATCAGCTTGAAGACATTTCACATTACAAAAAAGATATTTAATGCTCAGTGTAACACCCCTGAGAGCTTGGATGAAGAAGAAGTGCAGACACATGCTTACTTTACCTTTTACTTCTTAAAACAACCAACTTCAGTGATACTAAACTGTGTGCTTAAGTGATTTCCTCCAGTCACAACATTGGTGACTCTTAGTCTCTGACAAAAACAAAGGCATGAGAAGATGACTGACAAAGAACTGTGGGGCCTGGGAGTATTAAAGATGATTCATTATTAATGTTTACCTGAACAGTGACTCAATCGCATCTCCATCTAAAAATTCATGATCTCTCCTTACAGTTTTTACATCAATGGGAAACTGCATATCTGTGAACAAAGAAGTTGAATCTGAAATCTGAGTTGTAATTGCAAAGACTTTCAATTTTGCAACTTATTGATCATAGGTGAAATGAAACTAATTCTATTTCTATAACTGTACGTTCATGCAAACATCCTTCCAGCAAGTGAGGATCAGTTCCTTAGAGCAAGTGGGAGAATAAATGTAGGGATCTGCTTGCTGCTGTTATTACAGGTGGACAAGCACTTCTGTATTTCCAGGAGCTTGCAGTCACCAAGTGCCATAGACAAGAAACATAAGATTGATAAATACAATAAAAAACCGGGATTATTTTCCATGAGCCTTTGTCATGGTGAGGTGCAATGCAGCGCATGACATACACTCTCTGAGCTGTAGTGAGCCTGACACATCATGCTGGGCTGGAAGCTGAAGAGTTCAATGTTTCAGCTCCTGAGGTTTAGCCTTGCAGGTGAGGGAACCATTGAGATCCATATGTATTGTCTTAGCTTATTCTATAAGCTTAATTTTCCTAGCCAGGTCAGGACACTGCATGAACAGCGAGGTAATGCAGAGGATTCATTTTCCAGAAGCATGGCAATGCACATTTCCAACAAACAGATTACAGAATAAAATCTGCTGTAGGCAGACAGGAAGCATTTCCAGGGACAGTAGGTTTCATGAAATACAGCTTTCAAATCCAGCTCTATGGCTTGACTTCAAATTTTCAATTTTGCAGTGACTGGGGGAGGTGGGAATGAGCGCAGTTAATGCTGCTCTTTCAACTGTAGTCCTTTGATAAAATCTTTCTGAAAAATAGATTGGCTTTTTTTACTTTCAATGTTTGTAACAAAAAACACATTTTAAAGAAAAACAGTTTTAAGATATATGCACGAGTGTGGCCTGAAAAATTACACAAGTTCTCAGCAAATCCATACCTCCCCCCAAGAAATAAGCACTGTTTGTAGTTATAACAACATGAAAACATGCTGAAATTGCATTTTTGACTGGCTGACTGCTGCTGAGTATTTCCTCTAAACACTTATGATTGCAAGATGATTTTTCCAACATTCTTTTTCAAAACTCCAATAAAGCAATCTCAGACCACAGGCTGGAGAGCCTCAGAGGAGTTTGGGTTGCCATCAGTGGTTGGAAAGATCACTTCCAGCACTCCAAGAAAAAGAGCTTGAAAAAATTATAAGCAACTAAAAATAACAAAAGCAGAAATTTGACTGAGTTACAGTCTAACAATAGGAAAAGAAAACCAGGGAAGATTTGGTCCTTTATAGAATTCTACTGAGTCCCTGCTGAGATGTCCCTTCTGCAAGAAAACACACCAGGTCACTATTTTTCTACAGGTTTTCATGAAGATATAGCAGAATTTGGAAGTGCTTCCATCAAAAATGTCAGGTTCTGAAATATATTATTTATGTGAACAATTCCACTCGAATTCCATGTCAGCTGCTTGACAAGTCTTTGTGATCATACCTTCAAACAGCTGAGCATACTGGGGAAATCCAGCAGCTCTCAGCCAGTCGCAGGCTTCTCTGGCTTCAATTTCTGCAATGAGAACACACAATTGTTCATGGACAGTGCTCACCAGAGTCACCTTTCACAGGATAAGATAATTTCACCTGGACATTCTCTGAGAATCCTGTATGTTAATGCTTTGTTAGGATATTGCTAAAAAGGAATAAATTCTTGCATCCGATGCACTTACACACACATAGCTCTGCAACAGTCATTCCACCATACAACAGATAAGCAAGCAAAGAAGAGAAATAGATATGAGCACACACTTGGGATGTCACACATCAGCGTAAACCAGCTATCCCTGAGCTGGGGACAGTGGAACATCTGCTACAGGTTGGAATGAGTCACCAGAGCAGGCTGTAGGACACACATCTGTGCCCTCACACAGCAAAGCCTATTTGTGCATTCCAGTGCTGAGAGATGGTGATAAGACACCAACAAATCCTATAAATAAACTCAAAATGCTCTCACAACTTTAATAACACTGGACACAGCCTAAGCATTCCCAGAACAAGAGTTCTCAGGAGTACCTGTTGCTAAGGTCTATCAATATTTATTTCCTTGCCAACTACCTACGCAACTTGGCAGCCACTGCAGCACAGCAGATGTCAAGAACTAACTGCTCACTTTGTGACAACTGGTAAAGGCCTGTGGCCAGTTCTGTGACATTCCCACAGGAGCAGAGCAGAACACAACCTCACAGAATCATACAATACAAGACTCCTCAAAAGCACAGGCAGGTCAGCATGAGTACATGGCTTCAGGCTCTAATCTCTGCCAACACTAGAAATGTCTGGGTCTGTGGAAGAGGAGAGGCCTCCCATGTACACTTTCTGCAGGTTTGTGTGCACCCCAGCTCATGTTACACCAGACAGAAACCTAAAGGCAAAGACTTCTTTGAAAAGAACATTTTTGAGCTACCTTAAAATCCAGTGTGTTCACTAGAGAGAAATGTTTTTAAAGCATCTTAAAGTGTAGCATGATAGGCCAGAGGAACAGAGCTGTTCCTTAAAACTATTTTCTTTACACATACACTCACAGATTAGGATTCCAAGGCACTTCACACACATACCTGTTCAAATTCACTGCTTGCTTTGCTCAGACTTCTCAGTTGCAAGTCATCAGTGCAACAGACTGAAGACACTAACCAAAAAAATCATAAAACTTCCATGATTTTATTTTTCTACTTTAAAACTTCAAATGGTTTCCATTATCACTTGGTCAAATTGGACAATGCCATTCTAACACAGGCTTCCCTGCACAAAACTGTATGGCTTTTTCATCTGAGAATAAAGTGATATCACAGGAAGACCAGGATATTTTTACACAAAACAGATGGATGAGTCTTTTTTCACACTGCAGAACAGAAACTAATTTCTTCTACAATAGCCTATATACACTATGCCTATATTTATTGCTATACTTAGTGCCATAATTTATCATAATCTTTACCACAACACAGCATGTACTGAATACCAAGAGAGGAGACAAAAAAGACAAGCACTGTACTCACAGAGCAAAAAAAGGAAAGAAAAGCTACTTGTAGAAAAGAGCCAGGAGGATGACCAGTCTAACACCAAAATTCTTCACAAAGACAAAGCGATTTTCATTTAGAAAAACCCAGTAGATTCACTCAGCCACCTCAGCTGTGGAGAAACTGTAGCTGTCCTCATTCCAGACCTCAGCCTACTCAGCCAGAGCCTGTGTACAACAATCCTGAGCTCAGACAGGGACTCTGTAGGGGCTGAAGCTTCCCCAGTTCCCAGCATGTTAAAAGCACAACTGCATTTTTAGACCAAACCAAGCCATGAACAGTGATGCAAAAAAGAACACAAAGATAAGGCAGAAAAATATTTGGCATCTAGTGAGGATATTTTCAATGAATATGACTGAAAATACAAAGACATTGTCACACTTATAGATGGCCTCTTCCATAGAACAAGGACAAAGGAGCTGGGGGAATTTTCTTTGTTGATTTAAATCTTCAGGCCTTCTAACATACCTTTGCACAATCACAAGGCATGTTTGGATTGGATATTAGGAAGAAATTCTTCCCTGGGAGGGTGGTGAGTCCCCGGCACAGGTTGCCCAAAGAAGCTGTGGCTGCCCCATCCCTGGAAGTGTCCAAGGCCAGGCTGGACAGGGCTTGGAGCAACCTGGGATAGACGAGTGGATGGCAACTTTTTGACATCTTTGGGTGCTATCTGCACGACTGAAATAGCAGAGCAACCTAAATGTGTCACCTCCCTCTCCTGAACTGATTTCATAATTAAGCAGATGAAAAAAAAAAAAAAAAAAATCCTGCAAAGCTTAATATTCCTAGATTAGAGGCTGGCAGCAACTTTTCCATGCCAAGCCAGCTATTTCCCCATGGGCTACAGGTGGTAGGTTACTAGCAGATGTTTATGAGAAACAGCACAGAGTACAGAGCCTGTGCCACCCTTTGGCTGTACCATGTCCCACAGGTACGTTCTGTGCTGAAGGCTCAGTCCAGTCCCCCTGCAAACAGCACTGAGTCGTGGCTGTGCCCAGCCTGCCCGTCCCAGCAGCCCCAGCACAGCCGCCCTCCACGGCTGCTGCCCCCTTCCCCATTGCTCCCTTCTCCCTGGAGCCCCAGCACCTCATCAGCTGGGCTGTGACACCTCTCCTGCAGCAACTTGGGCTAAAAAACTGTGTCCCCCCATCTGAGCACTGTCCTGTTTGCAGACTGCAGGGCCCACACTCGTCAGGTACTTGAAAACCAGATGCTACAGCGTGAATTAAGTCCCTATCAGAATGAACATCAGTGTTAACCAGATCGTTTGCAATAAAGAAAAGACATCTGTGCTGAGATTTGGGCATTGTCTCTGAGATGTTTTCCTCACCAGAAGCAGCACTTTCCTAACAACAAGGCAGAGGCAGCAACCAAAACCAGTGACAGCTGGTATCAAACAGGCCAGTCAGCCTTACTATGAGGTGATCACAAACTTCAGCTAAAGAAGAATGTCAAACTGTACTTTAAATAAATACTCTGAATAAAATGGGAGGATATCAATTTCTGTTTGAAAGCATCAGCACAGTGAACCTCGCTGCCAGGATGCAGTGTGACTTTCAGTTCCTGCCAAAGCAGGAGACCTCCTCCTTCCCCCAGCTGCGAGTTCCTACCCTTCCTCACTGACAGCCCGAGCCTATGCCAGCAGGTCCTGTCAGCCAAACTGGCAGGAAATCAGTCAGTTTCGTTTGGCAAGATGAGATTTATGAAGTTTTAGCTTTCTGAATCGGCTACCACATGTTCTGCTAGGTTCCAGTGGCAGGACACAGGCAGTGGTGGGTACATGCAGGGACAGATGTGGGAACATGCACCTGCCTGCCCAGGCCAGGGAGCTCAGCCTACTGTGAAACCTTTACCTAAATGTACCGCTTCCTAAAAGAGTTGTCTCATTGTTTCAGTATTTCAAAGCAATTTTTAAACAGATTTTTAAAACCAATGGTACACACATTACTTCTATCTCCCTCCAAACCAGTTTTCCAGTTTCAACAGGTAGGAATCACACGCTGATCAGGACTTCATTACTTAAAGGGATCTGTGTTTAAGTCTGAACGCCTTCCAAAACCATGGCAGGAAGAAGAACAGTTGGAGAGGTTTTTTTGCTGTTTGCAGCACTCCTGCATGAGTTACTGCAGGATCCTCCTTGTCCCCTTTTCTGTAGGATGCAAGTGTGGTACTTGTGGCAAAGAAAGGATTTCTCAACATGCCCAGCCCAGAGCCACACTCGTGCAGACGGGAGAACAGATCACAGGGTAGGACCGACTCCTCGCTTTCACTGCACATTGCATCATTCTGTAGAGAAACAGAAAAAAATCCAAAGGATTTTGCTCTTTCCCAACCTCTGTCATTATACAGGAAGACCTTTTTTTTTCTCTAAATGGCAGTAATCCTCCTCAACAGCCACAGACAAGCAGGTGCCCAGGGTCCCCACTTGATGTGCCACAGCAGGGACAACTGTACCTCATGGGGAAATGCTCCTGCCTCCTCCTGTCACTGACAATCCCAGGCTGGCACCCCCCTCAGCCTCTCCAGAGCTGGAGTCAGCAGGCCCCGTGCATGCTTGGCATCCACACATCAAACTCTGCCACACATTTTTCCCTCAGCTCACGAGCCGTGGGCTGTGAACTGACAGGTCCTTTACGCACTGACTTAGATCCTGT
>NW_008236626.1:2164649-2166515 GCF_000691975.1 Corvus brachyrhynchos
TGCTTGTGCTGGCAGTGGTGGAAGCGACAAGGGGTTTTCAGGTTCTGTTTCAAGATCAAATGATGAGTTTCCCATCGCGTCTTTCTGGTTTGTGCATCTTCCTAGGGCTATAAGAATTGATGTAACTTCCCTGTGACTTACAGCTGCTAATGAGGCACTTCATTTTATACACACCCTGTGAAAAATGCATTTGCTGTGCTAGAACTCTGACTTCTGGAGGGCGTTCAGAACTGCATTTTACCTGTGACAGGATTTTTAATAACTGTTTTTATTTACATTATATCCTTTTACCTAAAAAGAGAGTTGGGACATGATATCTACTCCATGTTGAAGGTTCAAACGCGATGCTTTCAAAGCAGGGTGTTTGCACTGACCAAGATAAGCAGTCAGGGACTTGTAAAACTGTCAAACTCTCCAAAAGCTAAGATGGATCATAAATAAGTGGAAATGTTTCTTCTGTTTTCCCTTGTGCAATGCAAAATATCAAAGCTTAATTGTACTTTACTAACCCACTTGAGGAAGAGGGGAAAAAAAAAGAGATTAAAGCTTGGAATTTAGCCAGGATAATTTAGGCTCCATGCAGATAGTGAACATAAATGTCTGGAAAATGAAAAGGCCAAGATATTTGTCCTTTCATTCCTACTTTACTATCATGCTGGTGTTTTGGAACTGCAGCCAACTCTTCAGTTATCACAGCTGGGAACTGCAATATATCCCAGAACTTCGTGGCAACCTTAACTGCATCTTTATCCAGCTCCTTGGCATCAGCTCCCAAGCTGATTACTAGGAATCCCAATCTGACAATAAGATCATTACTCGGGTCCTTGTCATTAGCCTCCTCTGTTGGTTTCTGGGACCAGTTTAAAGGCATTTTCTTTGCAGATCACATTAACTCGCTTGTCAGTGCTGGCTGATCTTTTAATTGTTTCTATGCATGTTAGAGAAGGTACTGTTGGCTCTACGGCAATTTCAAAGGTCTCATGGAAAGTAGGTACCTAATTCACATCAACTTTAGGAGAAATGAGAGTGTAACTCTCTGATTTCCAATCCACACTGGAAATTCCTTATCCAAGGAAGTGGGGTGAGAGAGGGGATTTATCTCCCTGCAATCTAATCCCAGATATGCTGCTTCTCCGTGCTTCAGCCCTGCTGGCTGCGAAGCGGGAACAGATCCCACATTTCTCTGACGCAGAAGCTCCTTATGGATGTTTTTTCACAGGACCCTTGTACGTGATTGAGAAACACTTGATGCAAGATTCCTGGGCGGAATTTTAGCAGGCAGGGTACCGCTTGCTGCCACTAGAGCCAGTATCAATAAACCTCCAGCACACAAGTAACAAACCCCAAAACAAGTGAATTGTCTGTGCTCTTTCATTGTGTAGCACTAAATTTTCTTTAATTATGCAAAAGGCCAATAACACCACAGTGTGTGATACAGGTTCAACCTACGTGTAAGGAACTATTTAACCCAACAGAGACTGCCCAGTAAGCTGTTATATCTAAAAGCAAGATGGTTTATTGGCCCTGCTAAGGCTGTGCTTTGCTGAGCCTGCTGAGCCTAGGGCAGTGGACAATCTTTATTGGGTCACTCTACCCTGATGGAATGAGATATGCAACGAAGTCAGACAACCTACCTGGAACTTTGCAAATGCATCCAACAAGTCAGCAAAAGCAGCAGCTACAGGAAGAGCACGATACGATCCAAAGTGTTGACAGCCTAAGAGCTGCTGTCACACTAACAAAGCAGTGGTAGGAAACAGCAGCACCCACCTGGACCCTCACCCGGGGATGCCATCCACCCACCCGGACCCTCACCCGGGGATGCCACCCACCCACCCGGACCCTCACCCGGGGATGCCATCTGCC
>NW_008236626.1:2166593-2167357 GCF_000691975.1 Corvus brachyrhynchos
GGGACAGCCCCGCCCGCCCCCGTGTCCCGGGTACCTGCCCGTCCCTGGCGAGTGTCCCTGCCTGTCCCTGGCTGTTCGGAGCCGCTGTCCCGCCCCAGTGCCCCGCACTCGCTCAGACGAAGGAGTACGGAAGGCAAATCGACACCCTCTGGTGCCGCTGCTGGCTTACCCCCATGTTTTAAAGTTTTGCCGATGTCATTCCTCAAAGTTTTACAAAATTAGCTACTTTTTTCACTTTTTCCCCCCTTTCTAACAAATACGCAGAACACTCCTACCTCTACCCTCCAAATAAAAATGGGCCGACGCTGCATCCCGCAAAGCAGTCGCTGTGCCCAGCAGCACAGAAGGAACAGAGCAGAGCTGGGATTCATCCCTAAAACGGACCTGTCATCCCCGCTGCCGAGAGTGACCCAGCCTCAGGATGTTTTGCAGTGAGGTCCCTCGCCACAGTGGTTTTCATGGGTCAGACAGAACCCGTACTTTTATTTTGCTTATATGGACTTAGTCTAGACTAAAAAGGGTTTGTGGTCCGAAAAGCTCACATGCAGTTGATCAATGAATCTGGCTGCTAAAATCATATTAGCATGTTTTTCAACCTCTGCAACAGACTCAACTTCTTTGCATTTGCTGTAGTTCATTACTGCTATGATTTGACTTTCTGTTTTTAATGATGTGGTACAAAATCTAGTAAAAAACCATGATCAGTCTTTGCAGCCTGAACAACCATCAACAGGTACAGAGAAGCATGTAGGCTAGTCTCAGAA
>NW_008236626.1:2167488-2172690 GCF_000691975.1 Corvus brachyrhynchos
TACAAGTTAACTTTAAATCCCTAATAATTTTATATCTGCTGGACTGTCAGGCATTACAGTTCAATAGGACAGATGGAAGGGTGGGATGGTGTGTTAATTTACAGAGGTTGAAAGATAATTCAGACTCCATGAACCACTCCAGGAAGCCAGACCAGGCTCTAAATTTCTGTAGAACAACTTCGTGCAGTGTTTAGACTCTTACTGTTTGGAGCCTAAAACAGAGCAGGAAAAATAAGAACTTGCATGAAGTGGATAAGCAAAAATCTTCTGATTAAAATAAGAATTCTTATAGATGAAGAAAACTTCTTTTTCCTAATCTCATTTAGGAACATTATACCCTAACGAAGTTACAATTTATGGGTGTATTTCATTATCACTAGTTTTCTGTATAACAACCAAATGCAAAATTTTCACAGACCTATGATTTATTTTTGTGCAATTGCTTCCTAGATGGACAGTTTGTATGGCAATGAAAAAGATGTTTGATATTGGCACCGGGTGACACAATACAAAAGAAATTAGGGTAGTGTGATATATGGCATTTGCTATGATTACCTAAGAAACTGCTTTTTGCCAGACCCACCCAAAGCCATATAAAAAGTACACACCCTGCTTTGATTAAATTTGCAGCTATATGCTTGGATTAGGGAGACAGAATGTATCATTTAAATCTGGGGATAACATCAGTAGACTGCTCCCATCCCATAGAAATTCTCCAACCAGAGCATGCAGTTTCCCTTTCCCACCCATTTTCCTTTGGGGGTTTCCCACAAGAGGACAGTGCACAACCCTAAAATGCTCATTTTCCTTCTCTTTGACAGTAAACTACCATCAAGCTCCCTCGTGTTGTGTGGGTCACCAACCATGAAAAGGCCCACAGAAAATCTTAGGGGTGAACTCCTCCAGTACAACACAGCATTCAGTGGAGAATTTCGGGAGGCTTTTCAGGAAGGAATCACATTCCTCCATTTTGATCATTTTATGTATCCTATAGGACAATGAACCCAGGGAACCCTGGCATCTGCCTCTCATTAGAGGATGTTCAGCCCACACACAGGAAGCTTACACACTGGAGTAAGGGTGTCTGGAGTAAGGATGTCTCAGGTTCAGAAGGGGCAGCTGACGACTTGTGGGGCTGCTGGTGGAGGTTCCCAAGACAAAGACAAGAAAACATTTCCTGCTCACCTGGGCTTTTCAGTTCCCAGCTCTGCAGCTCGCCAAGGAGCACCCAATAACATTACTAGAGCCTCAAAGCTTATGCCAGTGCTTGGGACTGATGCCTGGAAAATGGGATCTTTTTCTCCAAATGGTCATTGTTGCTTGATTTCCTCTTTTCTGGAACCACTGACCCTTGCTGAAGACTCCAGAACCTTTCTGATGGGTTTCATTCCAAGCTTTGATCAAACCCCTGACTGTCTTCAGCACATGCAGGGATTCTGCCCAGAGTGGCTCCAAACCAGTCACATTCCACCTTGCTCAAATGTGGTGAAAACAGTCCTAGAGTGGGTCATTTTTAAACAACTTCACAAAGTACTGCATGACCAAAATTAATTGTTTTTAGAAATGAGCCCGCTGCTGCTAAATTCCTCACTCATGCTTAACCAAAACTGTGCAGAACCTCCAAGTCACCAAAGTTATTTCAGACAGGCAAGCAGTGCCAAGACAGTTATTTCAGAAGTGCCAGGCAGTGGAGTCACTTCCCATTCAAGCCAAGCTCCCTTCATATTTTAATTCCTGTCACTGGAGTATTTCCGATACACTTACCAGAGATCACCTCCCTCCTTTCTTCCCCTCTCTCCCTTCTACCACCTTCCTCAATGCTTTTCATGAATCAAAGCTGAGTGAAATTTCATTTCTAACTTTCTCTTGGTAAGATCCCAACATAATTGTTTTCTGTTTTCTTCTCTGATGATCTTGAGTTAACATAGGAGATCAAGGAATCTAACTTCAGCTGTGACTATACTAGGAGGCATCAAGAAAGATATTTCTATGGAGACAAGTTGTTCAGAGAGAAGCCACATGATTAATTAACAAGTTAGACCAACTGGGAGGAAAAATGCAGAATAAAATACAGGAAATACATGGAGACAGTTAAAAGAGGGGGATGTTAAAGGTGGTGGGGAATAACTATCAGTTAGAAAGAAGAAAATTAATAAGCTCACTAGAAAAGGATTTAAAATAAAAAATAATTAGATGAAATTAAGGGAAAAAAGAGATAGGTTTACGAAACCAAAAATTCCTGAGAAGGAAATCCATTGGTTAAAAAGTATTTTTCTAGGGACAAAGACTGAAACTTTATCATCTGTGATGCAAGAGAGGTTAGACATATGTGTATTGCAGGGAGATAAACTGCACAAACTGCACATATGTGTATCGCAGGGAGAAAGATGTACAAACAGAAACCTGGACTGTGTCACTATTTTTCTTCTCTTGTGACAAGAGTGAGCTCAATAAAGTCTTTAACCTTTTTTTGAAAGGAGGAAAATAATATTGTTAAATATAGACTCTTGAATATGCTGGAGTGCTGTTGAGGTGAAGTCAAAACATTAACCCATCATATTATAGAAGTAGCATCTTGTTACCACTCTGGTCTTCCTGTCAGAAAGCATCTGTGTAAGAACAGAAGTATGAGAAAATAAGCACATTCAGTGGTCCCCTGAAATTAACAGCAGGTTTTTTCCCCTGAAAATCAAGATAGAATGGTTTGGCTCCAAGTCATTCAAAAAGCGCTTGGATTACAGGAAGTCCATTCTCGTGGTTTGTCCCTCTGTAGCCATTCAAAACCATTTAGACCTGATTTTCCAGTCTTCACCATCAAAATCTTAAAACATGATTAAAAACTTTCAAATGGTTCTCAGGTTATTGTCTCCACCTCCCAATGAACTTTGCTTGGCTGCTTTCACTGGGACATTCCAGTGAAACCTGCAGCAGATAAAGCATTATCCCATTTCCAAGCTTACTTTCACAGGCCTGAACTCTAGAAAATGCTGCTATGGATTTTGGTCCCTGACAGGGTCTGGCAATCATTAATCCTAATTTTTATGTCTTCCTTTCTAAACAGCCTTCAATAAAAAGGTCACAGCAACACAAAATGGTAGGGAATTACCCATGCCCTCCCCTCCCTTACCTCTTCTGGAAATTCCTGCAAAATAAAATCCAGGGAGAATTCCCCTTCTAATACCGGGTACCAGAACTGAGATTCAAAGACAAACCCTTTTTTAAAATGGAAAGGTAAAAGGTCCTTGTTATTCCTGTATCCCTTAGCAGCTGGTCCATTTATATGGATGTTTGCCTGCTCCTATGATAATCACAACTACTCCATGATGTGATGAAAGGAAATATTGTGGAATTGTTAATTATAAAAAACAACACAATGTTGCCTCAGCCAGTGGGTGTCAATGACTTGATTTGATCTTCCCTCCTTTAAATTCCAATGCCCCAATTTTCATTAAAACTGTAATCTGCTTCTCATTAGAGCAGGTCAAATCTCAAGCTGGAATTTAGCTTTTGCTTTCTGTTGTTAAAAGTCAAGCATTTTTAAGAGGAAAACACTATGCTATCATGATGAATTCCGGGGATTTTCTCAGGAACTTTTAGGGTTAGACTAAACAAATTGAAGAATTCTTTCAGAGCTAGTGAAGTTCCTAAAATGTGGGTGAGAGAATGTAACAACAAAACCCCTAACTTCTTGTTTCATAGATTCACCGAGACCACTTAGCATGAAAAAGCTCAGGAGAAATGTAGTGGATGCATGGAGTCAGAAATCTGTGTCCACCCTTCATGCCTAGGAACAGAGCCTGGAGGAGTTTAACTGCCTAGTGCAGGGAACAGGGTACCCAGAGTGAAATCACAGCTCTGACCCCCTGACAGCCAAGAAAAATGAGCAGAGTAAGCACTTTGATTTTCTCAATCGCTTAACTTCTTCTCCTATCTCAAGAGTCACTTAAAAGGAAAAGTGACATTGAAGGCAGAGCCACAGACACTTCTGAAGTCTGTACATGAAAGCTTTAACCTGCAGAGCCTTGGCCAGGGTGCTTGAGGAACAGAGCAAAATCTGTGCTCACAAACAGACCTTCCTGAGGAAGGAAAGCACTCGATCGATAACGCAGCCTTGGAGGCTTCGTTTCAGTTCTCTCTTCCAAAATGTAGCCAATGCTTTGGATAAATATAACTGGATTGAAAGCATTCTGCAAAAAAGTTCAAGTTAAAGTCAACATCTTACTGCTGAAGCTTAAAAAACACTTCTGCATAAGTTGGAGGAAAAAAAAGATTGTTGCTTGTAATCTCTTACATTTCCTATTCCCAGTAAAGAATAGTCCCTAAAAGCTTTTGTCTTCTCTGTTATTAAAATGCATTTCTACAATTGTAAGAGAACTTGGGCTTGGTTTATTTACACTCCAGCGAGAGCAGGCCCTGCACAGTGGAACAAATAAGCTGCTGAAATGGTCCTGAAGAACCTTTTAGATTGCACCTGCTTATATTTGGACCTGAGATACTTGGGAATAGGTAACTCTTACCTCTTTTCACATGCACCACACAGAGGCACTGTCAGTAATGCTTGGGTTTTTATTCAAAGTAACATTATTTCAGAAATGACAAAATGTTTTTTCAAGCAAAGCAGTCAGGCTAGACTCTGCTACTCTCCAGAGTAAATTTTTGAGACTAATGTTCCTTAGAAGGAAAATCTTGAGGGTTTTCATGTGAGAAACAAATCCAAAAGAGTAAGATCACGCATAATCAGCATGTATCCCAGGCATTAGTGAGCACAGTGTCCTGCCTTGGATGATGGTGGTTATTGCCAAAGACATTACATGATGTGGGAGAGCCAGACAAACACATGAGAGGGGACAGAACATCACAAAATATATGAAGTTCCTCTAAGTAATATGTGTGGAACTGTATGGAAAAGTATCTTCTTTCAACTGCTCCCACATAAGAAGCCACAGATTTTAACTGGCTTTGATTCACAAAGCCTTGTTTCACAGCCCTCTGCCCACTGCCTGCTTCTGGTGACCTGGATGGGAGTTCCACACAGCCCTCGCTGCCACTGTTCAGCATGGACATTTTACACGGAGGGAGAAATTAGGGACAGAAGCAGCTCACCTCCATCTCAACACTGAGACCCAATATACAGTCAGTGATGTCCTCTGTCTTCTGAAGGGGTTCTGCAGCCTAGGCACCCCCGGGGGACCTCATTCCTGC
>NW_008236626.1:2172725-2198026 GCF_000691975.1 Corvus brachyrhynchos
TCCTGCTCGGAGTCACTGTCAGTTCAGCAACACATAAAGAGAATAAACTCACCAGGACATTTTCAGCTATTTAAATAAATAAACCAACCCAGACTGCTCACTCTATGTCTTACCAGTACACCTCCAAAGGGCTGATACGGGGACATGGATGGATGATCCATTCTAGGAATGACACTTTGACACTTGAGAAATAAAACCCTTTGCGTAAAATAACCAACAGGAATCACTTCTGTGCTGCTGTGTCCCTCTGACATGAGCAGGCCTGCAGGTGTGAAGTTGTTCACAAACCCACACCGAGCTGTTCCTTTCCCCAGCCAGTGCAGCGTGAGCCAAGTGCCTTGGCACAAACAGGAAGCCTCCCCTCGGATGCAGCCCCACCGTTTCACCAGGGTTTGAGTTTGGTGTGTGGGCAAACAGAGCCACAGTGGAAAGTCCCTCAAGAGACTGCGGCATCCCTGGCTAAGCAGGTGACGTGACTCAGAGACTGACAGAGAGCTCAGCCCTTTCCTCTGGAGATCAGACATTGCTGTGATACTGCTGTGAACCAAGGCTGAGTGAAATGAGATCTGTATCCAAATTCTGCATCCTCTTTCAGTCATGGTTCTTGAAAAGTAGTGGTTTCTTGCCTGACCAGAAAAGCAGAGCACTCCCTTGTGCTTACCTTTCTTCCTATCTTCATTATAGCTGTTGAACAAAGTGGTTGGACAGAGGATTCTTCAAGGGTCCAGTGGACGCTCATTCCAGCAACAAATCAAAGCAGCTGGGCAGATCAATTTTTTGCCAATCAGCCAAAGCCAGTACCTCCTAATTTTAGCAGATTGATTTTGTACATGAAAAGACAGTTTCTAACTGTTAACTGTGTTAACAGTTCAGGAAGCAGAAACAGGCAAGTGCCATATTAGAGCAAAGACTATCCTGAGTTTATCTCTGCCTACAGTCAGATCTGGAAATCCCCTGAGAACAGGTTTGCTTGTGAGTATTTTCAAGAACTCCTTGCTTTTGAGCTAAATAGATGCCAGAGAAATAAAGCCATCTAAATGTCAGAGCTTTGGGAACTGGTGGTCCAGAGTTATTACCAATGGTGTGGAATTGCCACCGGAGTGAGCAATGGGATGCAAAGGAACATGGAGTGTTTTGTCACAAGAGAGCAAGGTATGGTGACTCCCATAGATAAGAAGCACTAGAATGTATAAAATTTGGAAATTTTAGCAATTTATTGGTGAAATTGAATATTAGAATAGTAAAATCTGAAAGGTAATTAGGTTTTGATAGAATAATGATTAAATAGATGTAGCAAATACTGGCTAGAATTCTCCACAGTTTGGCCACAGTCACATCCTTGCTTCATTATTTTCAAGCATTTGTGAAGCCATAATTTTGATGAATAATTGGGGACCAATAGATCTTACCTATAGTTCTGCTGTTTGGTATGAGCAACTAATCCCACAGTGATCTTGACCAGTTTGCATTCCCCCATAAGCTGAAACTGTTTTCAAAGGTATTTACTTGTCAAGTATTAACCAGTCTGTTTCCAGGGATGTGACAATAACAGAGAAGGAAAAAGTAATGGTGGTCAATTTGAGCCAAATCAATCATTATGGATTATGCACTGATTTTATGATACAATTGATGCTCTTTGCTCTTTTCCTGGCTCAAATTTATCATCAGAAAATAATTCCTTGAAATCTTTGAGACATTCACAGAAAACACCGCTGTTCTATTTCTGTGGGTTTTTTATATGTGCTCATTTCTATGACAGATGCTTAAGCTTTTCGTTTGAATCACTAATGGTAATGGTAAAGGCCAATGGTAAACTTCTGAAAATGCAACTGTTGTTTGGGAGAAATAACAGCCAAAAGATTTTGATAAATAGCCTCAATAGATTCCATAAATATATGTAGCATTTTCATCTCAAAAGCAGCACAGCTTGTATCTGGACCTCAGAGAAGCTGAGACTCATTTTGGCTTTTCACTCTGGCACTTTAAATGAGAAGAAGATGTCAAAGGGAACAAGAATAAAGCAACCAATGAGGAGGAAAAAAAAAAAAGGAACCTGGAGATCAGTATCTATAAGGCAAAGTGTAAAATTGCAGTAGCAACTTTCAAATCCATTTTCCAAATGTACATGTGCTGTCTAGTCAGGGAACTACAGAGGAGCTCCCCTTGCAGCCATGCTATGGATTGTGACAAGAGGCAAGAAACAGGTCAATATTCGGAGTGCTTTGAAAATCATTTCCTTTGCAGCAACACTAAAAAGTGGAAATACCTCAGAAAGATGACAGTGTTGATCTAATCATGTATCTCATTTTTACAATAGACCTGGAACTGATGTCAAATCAATTTAAAGGCAACATAAAAGTAGATTCATGTTATGGTAGGCTTAGGCTACAATGTATCTCAGCAATGCCTGGGAGCTTGTTTTATTCTCTGCATGATAATTGTTTACTGAAATAAGGGAATAAAGTTGACATATAAAATCAGCTCTTAAAATATTTTAGGAGTACATTAGAGCTCTGGAAATAAATATTTAAAATAATGAATAGATAATGTCCAGCTCGCTTGTCTATCACAGGAATCCATTTCCCCTCTGTCCAGCATGCACCTCTACTGACCTAAAATGCTGTGTCTAATAATACTGAGAAGAAACTACTGAAAGAGTTCAGTCATGGTTGGATGGAAAATTCACTCCCCATTCCTAAAATGTAGTCCTTTAGATATAAAGATGGGCACCAAGCAGGGGAACTATTAAGAGAGCCTAAAGAGCTCAGAATGGGATGGGGATGCTGGCACAGTTTTCCCGTCCTCCAGGTTGCAGAAAGCATTTCTGCTTCCACAACCCAACTGTCCCAGCTCCCGGGAACCAGGGCGTGGCCAAACCCCAGGCAGCACCTCCTGTCCCAGCCATGGACCTGCTCGAGGCCGGAGCATCGAGACCGACTGCAGCCACTGCGTGCCCTTGCTCAGGACCCCCATGCACAGGGGCTCTCCAGCAGGGTTTTACGGATGCAGCGTGTCTCTCGTCAGAGCCTCAGTTGTGTACATAACTCGTGCTGACCTCTTCCTTCTCCACCAAGGCACTTGTCCGAGCCAGAGATCTGTCGGGCGTCACCAGGCTGCTTATTTGACGCACTATTTTTAAATAACTCACAAATATTTAAACAACATTTCTATCAGCATTACATGTTTAGAAGACATCCAGGAATGTCAAGAGTACCCGAGCTGGCTGGCCCACATTGAGCACAGCCCTGCAGCAGTGCCGAGTGATCGAGTGGCCTGCAGCTCACACCAGCTCATGAAAAGCCCCTGGCAAGCGACACAGAGCTTTCAGCACCCCGGCGAGAGGGCTTTTGTGAGACAAGCTGGGAATGCACAGCACAGTCTGAGACACCAAGCCTTAGTGGCCTTTCTTATGGTTTAGTTGTGATTTGGTTTTAGGGAACAACAAAGAACGCAAAGTCACTACTGAAGACATTCCAAGTTTTGGTCCTTTTATCTCTGTGACATCTGCAACAAAGAACGCAAAGTCACTACTGAAGACATCAATATCCAAGTTTTGGTCCTTTTATCTCTGTGACATCTCTTGGAGGAGCTGACAGCACCCATTATGGCTAACAACCCTTCGCTGGTTCTGAGAAAGGCTGTGAGCCCAAGTCTACAGACTAACTGAGCCAGTGCTCCTGTCACACAGCAGTGTAAAGACAAAAGCCAGTTGGATTTTAGTTCTAATTTAATGCACATTTAGGATACATGGCTGTATCTTCCATAACTTCTCCACTATCAGGTGATGAGTGTAAAGGCATCCACTCTCCAGGCAATACTGCAAACCAATTTAATAATCAATTTCTGTTTTGAAAAAGGAGCAAGGCCAGTAAAGCTTGGTTTTAACACCTCAAAGCCTTTGCGTTGATTATTTTACTGCTAGGCTATAATAGACTTTCAAAACTCAACAGAAGAGTGTTTCACACATTCTGAATTTGAAGAAGATTGCTGCTAAGATGTTCAAAATAGAAATACTGGCACTGAAGCACCCAAACCAATAAAACCTGTTCATAAAAGCACTTCACATCAAAAGAGATCGATGTGTTTTAGCTCACTTCAGATTTCAGCAGCCTTCAGTCCTTGCCTAAGACTGGAGCAAAGCTTGGTGCCAAGTCTACCTGTGATGGGAGGCTGCATCCATTCTTTGGTGTGTCCAGGCATAACACAGCCCCTTTATTGAGCCAAACAGTTTTTCCTTGGATGACTTGGCTGTGTAGGCTATTAGAGGACATGGACTTGACAGGTCACAACAGCGTTGTCTTGAGAGAGGGCTGGCAAGGAGCATGAAGCACACTGTGAATCTTCACCTTCTATTTTAAGCAATGGTGGCTAAGTCAGACTGGCAGGAAACACACACACATTTCCTTTGCTTGCCAAATACCCACAACATTACTTGGGAGGAATGTCATAGGCTGGAGCAGAGTTAGGTTTGGAAGGAACAAGGTACACATTAGCTACGTAGGCAAGGTAACAAGTCAAGTATGCATTCCCTATGTAAAAGGCTTTAGAAGGACCAAGAAAAAAGCACATTTTTCTGTCAATATTAGGATGCCAGCACACATAAACATCTGTAAGTTGTGGCCTGCAGAAAAGCAATTTCTCACTTTCTGCAAAACATCTTTACCTAATATTTTGTATATTATAAGGCCATCTCAGTAAGATCTAAATCTCTTTTGCAGAGAAGACGCCATCCCTCTGTCTGCCAGTGGCAGAGAAGTAAAAGGATTCAGGCTGCCTGATGCCAAACACCCTTTTCAACGTGCTGCCACTACATACAAAGTAGGAACCCAGATCTCAGCCAGGGCCAGAGGCTGGCTGTGTCCTTTTCTGTAGGTGTCGACCTTCTGAGAATGAATGGGTAGGTGTGTGCTGCAGTTCATGTGTTGCTAAGTTTAGGGACATTTACCTTTGCCTACAAAGCACTGCCACATATTTCTGTGACAGGAGGCTTTGCCTTGTCTCCCCACATTTAAGAATAACTGTTGTTGTCAGGTTCCAGCTGGACACAGGAATGCTGTGCAGTTTCTAGCTGTGGCATTCAGATAGTCCTTACCTCTGATAAAAGAGAGTGAGGGAGTGCCTGGGCTGATAGGACCTGATGGGTTGGTTTACATCAACATCACTTACTCAACTTCACTACAACTTTTTGCAGTTCTTCTAAAGGAGGCAGTATAGAAAAACAAATATTCATACACAGCCTTTTTGCTCCTCTCCAGAACTGCCCCACTTCATCTTTAAGAAGTAAAAGCAGCAAAAGGGAAAGGAAAAAAAACAAAGGAAAGGACACTGCTCTGTTGCAACATCAAGCCAGCGTAAGCAGTGACAGCACCCACATGAAATATTTTACCATTAATGGCTCCAATAGCAATCTTTCTGGATGATCTATGGAAGCCCTGCAATCAGAAATAGCTAAGCTTTGCTCGGCCCCATTTCAAAATCATGGTTCTCTGATGAGAAGGGAGTTGCCCTCACATGTACCATCAAATTTAGAAATCCATTTAAGCCCTTTTGATGTTATTTGAATGATTACTTCTGAAAGGTTATAAAACAAAATGCGGCTAAGCCATATTTGTTTTTTCTGCGATGTTTGGAAAGTGTAAACACTTAAATCATCAACCAAGTGCATATCATTCATATTCACCATACCTTTTAAAAGCATACTTAGCATACCGCTGAGAAAGATTACTCTGCTGACAAAAATCAAGTGTCTGGATTAATTTAAAGGAGTGCATTTCACAATCCATCATTCCAGAGTAAGAGAACAAGGAACTGCTCAGTTAAATTAAATTGTGAGTTGCTCTGGAACAAATTAAAGGAAATTAATCTCTGCACTGTGTCTAGTTCAGACGTGTAATTTGGGGCTGGTGCTATTAAAAGCCAAACAGTCTATCTGGGTTTCATAAAGACTGAATCATTTTACAACTAATATTTATTTGCACTCTTGCACAACATGAGAAGCAGCAGGATTTGTGGCTTGTAAGACGAGCTGGCAGTTTCAGGCCAGCGCTCTTCAAGGACTTTTTGAAGGAGAACAGGTGTGGGAAACCAGCCTGGGAATGGTGGGGCAGAAGCAAAGCCCTCTGAGCCAAGAGGTCAGCAAAGAGAGGATGCTCATTGCTCCCACCATGATGTGTTTGAACAGCAGGGCCTTCCCCAGGACACCTTGGTGGCCACCAGGGCAGGATTTGGTCCAAGTGGGTCAGTTCAAGGGTTCCATGTCACACCTGCCCGGCCCCAGCTGGTTCACTGGGGCCCTTCTGGGCCGGAGGGGGTTTGCCCTCTGAGAAAAGGATTCTATTTGATAACCCCAGAGCCCGCATGCAGACACAGCCCAGCTCAGCAGAACAGATGATCTCCTGAGGAGACTTTACAAACAATAGAGGGAATGAAGAAACTTAATAGAAGAGTGTAATAAGGAATATACATCCATGTAAAACTGCTTGTGGTACTAGTCAGCTCTAACTTTACATGTGTTACCCACAGCCCATTTCTCTAAGTGTGTTTTTACTCTTTTCTCCCTTTTTTCCCCCCCAATCATTAAATAACCATTTACTATCTACTGCTTCCTTAATTTTCACTTTAAACTTTCAGTTTCTTTCCTCCCTGACTTTGTATAGATATATTTAATCTAAACTTTTCATAGCAGAAGAAAGAGTAGTTTGAAAAACAATATTCCAATGGGATGGAGACCCCTTTATTACCAGTTACCCTTAAAAAGGAAATCAGAATATTATCCTCATATACCTGACAGCATTCCAGGGAAAACATGAGCTTATTTAGTTTATGCTAATTTCCCTAACTAGGTCGTTTAGGCAGCAGTGGCTGTGACCAGTGGAGGAACCAGCTGAGCACTGGGAACCTGAAAGGTTTAGTGACCTGGAAGGTTTAATGGGAGAGCAAGAGTTCAGCCAGCGTGAAGCATTACAGAAATCTCAGGGCACAGAGCTCCCTTTTTCCAGGTGGTGCAGACACTGGAGGGAGAGTGGGGCTGTGCCTTTGGGCTGGAGCTGAGAGGAAACCTGCAGGAGAGCCAGCAGTGCTGCTCTGGCTTCTCTCCCTGCAGACTGACGTTGTGCAACTCTTCTCCTCCGAAATGCATGCCCACAGGCTGGTGTGCTGGGACAGGCTGTGGCTCTGAGCTGAGGAGTTAGGCTGTGAGTCAGACCTCTACAGCCTCGAAGCCATGAAGCAGCAGCCACAAGCTGTGACCTGAAGCTGGTTCTGGTGCTGCCACCAGCAAACAGGTCAAGTGGATTTCATCTCTGGCAGCAACAGCTTATTCCTCTCTTGTGTCCAACCTGATGTGGTTATCCCTAGCTTGTAAATCCACACACTAATCAGCTTGGGAGTTAATATTTCCATAAATTCTGATTTCCAACATGCTCTACTTCTCCACAGCAAAAGAGGCATCTTGTTTCTTAGGTTCTACCTGCACACTCCAGAAAGGATCAAAATACAGGGGAAGGTGTTCTGAAGGTGCTCTGAAGAGCTTTGCTGAAAGGGAGAAGGCAAAGTCAGAGAGGAAATATGCACACGGTCATACAGCAGGTGAATAATTGGGCAAATCCAAATACAAAAGCTCTTACAGGACCTCACCCTTCAGGCCAGCCATCGCTGTCTCTTCTGAAATCAGAAAAAATGAGCACGGGAGATCATTTCCATCATCTTAGTGTGATTAATCCTACTCTGCTGTAACCGCTGAAACACCAACCATTTGTTTTTATACATTTGGCAAAACACCTTTTCCTTTTATTGCCTCGGCCAAATCAGCCCAATTTTTCAGGCTGATTGTGCGTTTGGCAGTAATGCACCTAGATGGCTCTGCTGCCGCAGGGCGCCGAGCACTGGCACAGGGAGATTTATAGCACTGAGCCCCAGGTAAGGATGCTCCATTTTCCTGCAGACTGATTTGTACTGTCTATTGCAGCGATTTAAGTGTTTTTTCAAAGAGCACATTTGAAGAGCTGAAATGGATACACACTGTCAGCTCGTGGCAGTTTAAGTGCAAACAGCTGCCCTGAAAGCTCTGTGCAGCACCACAAAGAGATGAGCCTCTGTGAAAGCTAGTCAATCAAAGAAGATAAATCTTTGTGTCAGTTCCAATTATTGAGATACTCCAGTTAACTCAGGGAATCACAGACATTAGACTGGCTTTAAATGCCCACGTGGCTGAGACTATACCATTGCTCCTGAGAGGTAATTTCACTGTCTGACAGATCAAGAGGCTTTTCTCAGCTAGTTAATTCCAATTAAGTTTTTCCTCTCAATTTCATCCTACTATCCATTATCCTCAGTCAGCTACCCTTCACAATTCCTCTCCTGCCATGCTGCTCATGCCAAGACTTCTGGAAATAGTGACATTATTACAAGTACCTGGTGATGACACCCATGAGGCCTCCTAGTGCCTCCCAGGCCTCGGAAAAAAGATGGTTTCTGTCTTAAACAGCTCTTTCCAGCTTCTACAGCCTTTAAATAAAGCTCTACACTTTAATTTAGATACGTCAGTAACCTCCCCTCCTTGTGCTTTGCCTCTTGTCCTCTGATAAACTTTTTCTCCTGGCTCCCCTGACTTCAGGCAGCAATCCAAGTGTAAAGGACGTGTTTAGATGGTGTAGGACTAGAAAAGAGATGCTGCTGCAGAATTACCTCCTGATATTTTTCTAGAAGTCCACAAGCACCGGTGTCCTGGAAGACGTCGTCAGAATAGATAACAAAACACAAAACGTTACACTGCTGCCTCATGAACTTTATATAAAGCGAAATTATAGGGGATTCCAGCAAATAATTCCTTTCCTTCCTCCTCCAAAAATGGGAATGTCTGTACCCTTCAAAGTGGATGGGATTCATCAGTGTCTTGTCTCTGGTATCAAAAGAGGCTGGTCACACAGCACAGCTCCCCTTCCCTTAACCACATTGCTGTCCCTCTCACACGCTCAGGAAGACAAATGGAATTAAACAATCTGTAAACATATTCCTCCAGCTCAGGAAGGTCAAGGGGTTTGCAAGTTTATTTCAAGAAACAAGAGGAATTTAGCCCTTTATTCAACACAGCAGTGAGCATCAAAGGATGGCGAGGTCCTCTGAGGAAGCAGGTCCCCTTACCCAAGGCAGGGGTGCCAGGGATAAAGTGTGTGCATGGTCAGGTCAAGGTTGGAACTCCAGCCTAGATTTACACCAGTGTAAAGGAAAGCATTCCCCAGCCCAGTATTTACATTATTCAGGCCAAGGAAAAAATGTAGTGGCAGCTGTGAACAGCCCTGATGGGAGGACCTTCATGCAGGGGTTTGGTTTGTTGTTGCAGCTGACTCTCTGCATCTCCTTTATCTTTTTTTTTTCCCCCTCCTTTCAGAGATGTTTGACCTTAAATGCAAAAGGATAACGTGGGTCAGGAGGAGTGTTTGTTATGTATGAGTTATTTTCTTTCATGTTAGCAAAATCCTTTTGTAAAAGTTGGCAGAAGTCCCTGTTACAGCTAAATTTTGGACCCATGGGTGATCTGGAATTTAAGATTATTTATGTCTCAGTATAAAAAAAGCAGTGGAAAGGAAGCAAATTCAAAGAAAATAATCAGAGCACAGCTGAAGTCTGTAGCTTTACTTGTTTAAAGCATTCAAGTCTATCACTGCCCTCCTCTTCACTGACGTTGGGTGACTGTTTCAGTGGTTTGAGGCTTGTGTGTAGAAGTTGGAGCATTTGTAGAAACGACACATCACACTGCTTCAGTGTTGTTTCACAAGGTAAGGAGCATGAAGCACTTTACAGATTCAAAGAACGAACTTGCACAGCAGAGCTCCTGTGTACAGGTGTGCTGACATCATTACCTGCAACTCATGTTGCAGTTTACCTTTGCACTACAGGTACAGAGAGGAACAGCAAGTGGGGAGCAAATCCTGCTGCTGCTGTCACTCCCATCTCCTGTCCATGGCTTTCACTGGGCTGGGGTGACAGGCAGAGACTCTGCAGTCCTCACTCACTCTGGTGCGTGGTTCCTCAACAAACCACCTCTGGCTCCAGGGAGCTGTTTGCACTGTAAAAAGGAACTGCTGAGGGTGAACCAGAGCTGAAGTTCAGCCCTGGTCTGCCAGTGCTGTCCAGGCCGGGGTTATTGCAGGGAAGATCATTCCTGAAGGGTGGGGCTCTAAAGAACATTTTTAGGAAAGGGTTATTTTTTATGTGCTTATTCCCAGAATGGTCCCGGGGTAAATCCATACTGGCCGTTTTTCCAAGTCTCATTTACTCTTAATCAACATAAAACCAAGGCAAAAGTTCTTAAAATATTCAGAAAGCAGCTTTGCCTCTTGAGCATGTTATTTCACAGCCATCTTCCAACAAAGGTAAAGGGAAAACCACAGTTGTTCCCCATACAAACATGCAAAAAGACAACTCTCAAAACCTTGTACCATCAGCCAGGGGACAACCCCAGTGACAGGATAGGCTCTGTCCACGCTTCTCCTTTGGCTGCTCATTGTTCCAGCAGACCTCTCTGCAAAGACACCATTCCTTGATTCCACCCCTCCCGTGCACGGAACAAGGAAGACAGCAGCACCCCACAGCCCCTCCAAATCGTGCCCCAGTAGCCAGGGGTAGCTGTTACTAGTCGGCTTGAGGCTGAGCAGACCTGTCTTAGTTTTGAAGAACACATTTGAATGCACAGCAGTTTTCACTTTGAGGCGTCCTCCCCCTCCACACGAGCAGATATTAAATATGTGCATATTTAATGCTCTGCCAGCCCTGCAGCCATCAGGTTGGATCAGCAAGGGGAACTCGCCTGAGTAATTCAGGTGTCTGCGGAATGTCAGAGCCTGCAGGTACAGCTAGGGTGACATTTTCAGAAGTATCTACATTTCTTAGGCTCTTCAAGCTCCATTGAAACTTGCTTGAGGTGAATTTGAATGGAACACAGGCCCCCAGATCTCTTTTGTATTTTAGGATAGTTTCTATCCTTAAATTTTGCAATAAATAACATGTAGACACTGCTTGGAAGGATGGGAGCAGAGTAGTTTAGCATGATCACGGTCATAAATGAACAAAATTACTTTGAATATTGAAAGTATATTTAATGTGGTGCTCAAGGTCACACAGCACATCAATGGGCAAAACTGAACCAAAGCCCTGAGGGTATATTACTTGCAATCAGATGCAGGAGTAATTGAGTAATTGCACAGACTTAGCAGCAGCATTACATCAACATAACATACGGCTAGAAAGGGGCTTGGGGAGCTTCTGTGATCTGCTGAAGGGGAGAGAGAGTCAAGAGCAGGGAGGACATTAGATTTGAACAGCTAATATCACACAGGTAACCTGGCACGGGGAAGTCTGCTGCTATTTATACTCCATAAAAATTCTGATTTTAGTGCCTTAGTTTTCAGTATATCCACTGCTGGAAACATGGGGAGTTCTCCACTTGAAGGACACATCTTGCTGACTGTTGGCACTGTGTTGGGAGACCCTGAGGTGAAAGACACCCAGTGACTTGGCTCTGGCACCTGCTGGGTAGGTGTGTCCCTGCGCCTGGCAGTGAGAACCTGCCCCTTGGCTGCTGATCTTCCCCACCAGCTGCTGGCCCAGCAGCCTCTTTATGAGCCCTACCTGGCAACCACTTGCCGCTCATTCAGCTGTCAAAATTATATTTATGCTAGTGCAGTATTTCCTGTTTCTTAATTTGGATGGTTCCCTCAGTCATTTTTCCACTAAAATGCTCAAGCATTTTTTGAAAACATCTAAACAGGAAGAGACCTGACCTCTCCTCCCTGAACATAGTGTGCTCCCTTCTCCTGGCAGCAGCAGATCGCTCCTGTGCCAGCTGCTGCAGCGACTCCAGGACAAGCTGAGGGTGGGTGCCATACCTTGGGATGCACATGGGCTCTGCTTGTGTGCACTCCTGGTGTCAGAGACTGAAATATTACAGTCTATGACTTAAACATTTTCTTAAGGGACTTTTAAAACTGTGTTAAAAAAGCTGCAAAGAAGACTACCAAACCCTGAATGGGGCCCTGACTGAGGCGTTACACCACTCGCTGATGGAGATAAGATGAAGTAACAACTCAGGGCTGGGGACATTGACAGAGCACAAGCTTAACACCTCCAAGGTGGAGACCACAGTCCCAGGGCTACCAGGTGCCAGGCTCGAACAGACCCCCTGCACCAAAGGGTGGAGGGAGGAGAGGCTTTGGGTATCTTGGAAACGCCTCTGGTCAGAGGTGCAGTGACTGCCCATCCTCCACTGTGCAGAGGAGCCTGTCTGAGGGGTCCTCACCGGGAGGGGGAAGCTTATCCACAGCAGAAGGGGGTGACATGACCCATCACAGGGGCCCCCGTCAAGCTAGCCCCTGCAAGAAAGACACGTGGGCGTTCCCACCTGGCCCAAAGTGTATATTAATCCACGGAGTTCTGCACTCTTTGGCGTGAGGTGTGGCAGCGTGACATGGCGTGTGGCACCATATAGCGGCATGGCCACGGCGGCAACGAACGGGGGACACCACCAGCACACCAGATGGAGGGGAGCAACAAGACATCATTGGGATCCTCAGATGGGTGATACGCTTCCACCTAACCCCTGTCACCTCTCCCTGTTCCCCCACCCCCCACTCACACTTCTTTTTTCCATTTTCTTTCTTTTCTTTCCCTTCCTTCCTTCCTTCCTTCCTTCCTTCCTTCCTTCCTTCCTTCCTTCCTTCCTTCCTTCCTTCCTTCTCTCTTCCCCTCTTTTTTTGCCTCTCTACTATTAAATAAAATACATCAATTTTTTTGGCATCAACATCTAACCTCGTTTGGTTTTAATCTCGTTTCTGGGAATATTTTGAACCTTCTAAGTTCTTTCCAGTTTATGCACAGAGACTTAGCTTGCTTTGCTTTTCTGAGTTTAAACTGGATCGTAACACATGGGTTGCCTTGAAAAGCTCAGCAGTCTTGGGATCCCAGGCAAAGTCCTTCCTATTCACACCCAGCTGGCCCCCTCATTCCAGCTCACTTCCCTGCCTGACTGTGCAGATGGATCCCAGGTTCTAGTCAGCTGGCTGTCCCCAGAAAGGGAAAATGCCCATTGACACAAATGGTTTGATGGTGAGCCAGATACTTCAGGCAGACTTTGGGCAGCTCTTCTCCTGTGCACTTTCCTTGGGAACAGAATGGTTTGAGGAGTTTTCCCAGCTGGAAAGCTGCAGGGTGTGGGGCATCCATCATCACTGCCCCTCACCTGGGAAGGTGCAGCCACTGGGGCAGAGCCTTTGCAATCCCTGCCCTCCAACTGCTTTCTTTAAAGGTCTGTGCTTGCACTCCCTTGCTGTTGGGACACTGGATGCAGCAGGTGCATCCAGCCCAGCCCAGCCCCACTGCAGGACCCACAGACACTCGTGGGGTGCTGGGATGGGGGCCCAAGGGCACTGCCCACTGCAGGCTCCAGCTCCTCTCCTTGGGAGAGCAGTGCTGCCCTCAACAGACATCAGACACCAGGGATTTAGACAGACAAACTCCCTGCACATGACTAGGATGTTAAGGAGTTGGGCAGCTCTGAGGCAGAGCCCAGAAGCAATGAGGAGGCACTTTCTTTACTGCTGGCAGTGCAGAGTTCCCTGGAACCAGCAGATCCCAGCTCTGGGCCACTGCACTCAGCCATGGGGAACGCAGCATGAGTCTGTGCTGCATTCCCAGCCAACAGGGGAGTGGGATAAATGGGAAAAAGTTGGTTCTGCCTTCAGGAGGTGGAGAAGCGAATGCACTTCATTTCCAGGAGCACCCACACATCCCCAGGGAAGGAGAGAAGCAGTGCCAAAACCTCTGTCAAACCCTCTGGCTGCGAGCACGGATGAGCTGTGGGATAGTGAGGGACCTGCCCTATGGCCCCAGTGCAGGGTCCTCCCCAGAGCTGGGCTAACAGCCATGCTGCCTTGCATGGGTTTAATGGCCAGGCTCCAAATCAGCTCTTTGGCTGGTGCAAATCAAAAGCTGACACACCTGAGGGTGACAGGACAGAAAAAAAGTGAAAAAAACCCAACAAGTGAAAGGAAACTCAGGGCCCTGCATGTGTCTGTGCCCACATATTGCTCCTGCAGAGCTCTTGGGCAGTTGCCTCCCAGCACACCCTTATCTGCACTCTCCTCCAGAAGCCCTCAGTGTCTGGAAATCACATTCAATGCATACAGTGGGACATATTTAACATACTAGTGTGTGGCCTTGCAGCAGTTTGGTCATGTTGCAGAATTTAACTGAGATTGGCAATAACTGCAGAAAATTAGATTTATGTTAATTTTTTTAATGTTGGGTGTTTTTCTCAAAAAGTTGTTGTTCCAAGGCCCGGCACTATCCTACAGCAGTGAATCTGTAATGCCACCCTCTTATGCCACACGTACCTCCAGGAAGGAGCACTCTGGGGTGTCTTTGGGGCTTGGGCAGGTGGCCTCACCTGGCGCTGGCTGCTTGGAGCAGGAGCCAGCTTGTGGTGATGCTTTTATGGAATACTGTGAGGCTACACCACTTCCCCAGAGCTGGAACTGGGCTCCAGCCCTGCAGCACAGCAAATCTTTCTTCTCCGGGAGAGCACCTGGCTCTGCTCAAGCACTTTCTGCTGCGATGGCTACTGCTGGTGGGTGGCAATGACAGTGTGGTCAGCTCTCATTCTCTGAGGAAAGAGCAGCACATGGGGTATTTCGGGAGACTCCTGATATTAAGGCACAGTCATTAACTGTGACTAAGTAAGATTTGTAGATATTCTGGATTGGTGCCAGGGAAGGGGGGAAAGGCAATCCCAGACAAAGGAAAGCAATAATGTGTTATTGGTCAGGAAGATTCATGTGGTGAAAATTAATAGCAGCGAGTGGCCTGCAGGGATAACCCATCCATCTTGTCTGTGGCAGGGAGCACACACAGCTCGCTGCCTGGGCAGCACAGTGTCTGGCAGCCAGGTCACCAGCTGCTATTTACATTTCTCCAGGTTCAGGGGTACAGGCAGTGGCTCCCCCTGCACACACGGAGCACAGCTCTGCTTCCCGTCACTGCACATCTGAGTCCCCCCAACGTCCCGTACACAAGGAGCAGCGAGGGAGCACCGGGCTCCTGGGGAGCTGCTCTCCAGGCTGGGCCAGCGTCCAAGGCACAACATCCCTGCTCAAGCTGGGCAGACCCTGATCTCAAGATCAGAGATACCACAGAACACAAGGAAGGAATCCCACTGTACACCCCTGGCTGTGTCGTTTGTTCAGTCTTAGACTGGCAAAACCATGCTTGATTTTGGTGGCGAATGAAAGCCACAGCGTGATGCCATCATTAATTCAACAGCTACACTTTGCCCAAGAACTGCCAGGGTGCAGCACGTGGGGTGGCCTCGCCACTCTGGGTCTGTACATAAACCACTTCAAACAGGAGGCTTTAAATGCTGTCATTGCTGTAGTTATTCAGCAAATGCTTCTCACTCTAATATACTCCTAGCCTTTTAATAACATACCAAGTTTTTTATAGATCTGTAACAAGTTCAGAGGATGACTTGCCTATCCCATCACCAGCCTGCCCAAAGCTGACCACGTACGTATTCTACCCCTGCTCAGCACAATGCTCAATGGAAAAACACACAAAATTAATGTTCCCTGTGCTACCCAGCTAACTAAAGATTCAGCTTGGATGGGAGAGGAAGTGCAGGGTCCGGCATGGTTTCCTGTGTGCCTATAAATATCCATTTGGGATGGTTTAGGCAGAGGTCAGCCCCAGGCAGCTGTATGAGTGCTGGCCGCTACTTGCCTTGAGCTGGTGGAGTGGCAGAACTTGTCCGCCTTGGAGCAAGAGCTTTGGGACACAGACCATGAGCTCCTGCTACCTCACTGATGTTAATGAGGGCTCAACATTGGCTGCAGTGGGAGCAGGGCCACTGGGTGCCTGCCAGGGCAGGGGTCCCACCAAGGTCACCCCCCTGGGCTGGCACCATTTGAACCTCTCCAGTCACCTGTTGGTCTCTCAGACTTTGCTGAGTGGCACATGAAAGCTAGAAATGTTTCCAAAATGCTCTAGAAGACAAGAACAGACAGAAAGATGCTATTCGTGTGCTTTGGTCCAACAAAGGGACCTTAGAGAGCAGTTTTGTCCTGCTCAGGGTGGGTTGGTTGGGGGTCCCCAGCACAAGTGGCACTCCTGGTCCCCGCAAACCCAAGCACACTGTGACATCTAGTGGTAAGTTACCCCAGAGCCCAGGGAGAGCCGTGTCTGACAGGCCTTTCCCACAGCTCCTGGACAGCCAGCCCAGACTGGTTTGCTTTGTGACATGCTCTTGAGGTGCCTCTGTACACCCAAACCTTTATTTACATGTAACAGAGAGTGTTGCACGTGTGTGAGTATGGGTGAGAGGACGTATGACAGCTCGTTGCTCAGGCCGAGGTGTGCAGGTGACAGGGACCATATTTTGTGTGCAGCTTGGGCCATATTTGGCATGGCTTTCAACCAGTGTCCCCCAGCAGTGACCAGTGCTGGTGTTTGACCAGCTCAGGTGGCCTTGCCAACATTTCCCAGAAGCCAGGGGAACACAGCCTTTGTACAACCAGAGAGGTGGAGCAGCAGACACCGCACCCTGTACCCTTCCTGCACATTCACCTCCACCTCCTCCCCCTCCTTTGGCAAGGTTTATTTAATATTTCACCCTTTTTTTCAGACTCCATTCAATTTCATGCACCACCATCAGTGACACATTCCATATTAGCTGAATAATGATACAGAAATTAAATCAATAGGCTTTTTCTAGCAAATAGAAAGGCCCCATCATGCACGTCTGGGCAGCATGAGTCAGGGATGTCATCTGATTACTGGGCTGCTCTGTGAAAGAAGGGACAAACAGATACCAAATATGGGGAGTAAAACTGAAAAAAAAAGGTCACATTTCAAGAAGATCCTCATTCCTGTGTGAGAGATCAGAACTGGGCAGCAAAGTGGAAGCTGCTGTGCAGCACATGAGCACTGGCCTCTTCACACAAGCACCCTCTGCACACCCACCACAGGCCTGCCCCCCACAAATCCCCTGCTCCTGGAGGACGATGGAAACAACAGCAAAGTCTGCAGTGTCAGAGCCCTGGGAAGCTGAAGCCAGGGTGGGCAGCACCCACCCTGCTTCAGGTACTTTGGGTCTCTGAAGCAGGCTGAGACCCACAAGTGGTGCCCAGGCTCCAGTGCCAGGAGATGTCAGCCACCACAATGAAACCCCCCGAGCTGTCAGCAGGGCCTCTCCTTTGTATCTGCCTTTCATAAAGTTTTGTTTAATGCACAAAATGGTTACGTATTCTATATGATTTATTCACCAGAGAAGCCAAGTTCCCTTCCCACACAAGCATTCCTTCCAACAGCTCCAG
This sequence comes from Corvus brachyrhynchos, assembly GCF_000691975.1. Lineage (NCBI taxonomy): Eukaryota > Metazoa > Chordata > Aves > Passeriformes > Corvidae > Corvus > Corvus brachyrhynchos. Next base: position 2,190,086 of record NW_008236626.1, read on the forward strand.
GTCCTGCCTTTTCCCAGGAGCACTGAAGGAAGCAGGATGAGGTGGAGGAGGGATGGGAACAGCAGGCAGTGTGTGTGCTCAGCCCCGTGCTGCACAAGGCTTGCTGGACCATTTTTTGGCAAGTGTCAGATTTTTTGGAGGGCCAGGTTTTTGGCAGGTGTCAGATAACGTTAACCCTGGAAGTGTGAACCCTGGAAATGGTGAACTCAGAAGCTGGAACAGCAAATTTATGCCAAAAAGAACAGCAATCCCCACAAAAACACTCCCAGAAACACCTCCCCCCTTTCTTAACAGCTCTCTGACCACAGGGTGAGAGCTGGGGACAGGGGGGACCCTTGCTGCCAGCCAGAAGGGCTGGCCCCAGCAGCCCCACTGACCCTCTGCTGCACCCCAGCAGTTTCCTCACCACTGCACAGCCCGTGGGTACTGCTGGGACCTGGGTGGTCCTGCTGCCCACGTCAAGCTGGGTTTCATGCCTGGCATTCCTACTGGCTCTGCCAGTAGCTGTCACCAGGGAATGGGCCCACAGGAGAGCAGGAGCATGGTGGCTTCTCCCTGCCCAGTGCCCCCGAGGCACAGCAGGCATGGGTAAAGGAGGGTCCTTCCCTGGGGCTTGACCCCTTCTGCCCTCCAGCCAGCACCCCTCTGGTCACTTCCCACAGTGGTCATTGCATCAGCACTCCAGGGCATAATGCTCTTATGGTGAATCCCTGGCAACACAACCCATTCCTGTCTCATGACTCTTAGCTTACGTCAACAATTTATTAATTTCCAAAACACAAGTAATTTTCTACCTTAAAAAGTACACCTTTACTACTGCCTGGGAGACCTGTGTGTACCAACAGATGGATGTTCACCCCTGGCCTGAAATGCAGCAAACTAATTGTGTTTCTCCCCAGTTCTCGTGCTCGGCACATTGCCAGGGTGATGCAGAGCAATGAGAAATAAATTGACTCGAAACTTGGCCAGGGAGCATCAGCAAACAGAGGTTTGAAAACTCAGCTTGATTTATTTTATAGAGAGGCAAAGGACAAGAAATGCAGTACTATTCCCAGTTGTGGTCCTGGCAAACAGTCCTCCAAGATCCATGTGAGAACAGAGCTGCTGGTGAGGCTGGGCAGCCACGGCCCCAGGGTCTGTCTGACAGGGGAGCATCGCTGGGAAGGGACAACATGACACTAATTCCGTTTCTGAAAACATTCACTGCAACCCTTGCCTCTCCTGCCCAGAGAATAGACAGTGTTTTACATGAAGCAATAAAATAAAGGCCACCTTCTGACATGCAGATGCTTAATACCCTCCTACAGAGCTGTTGGAGTTGCTGTAGGATTGTTTTGGCATTACAAAGCAAACCTTTGGCAAAGTCAGGAGCTGGGGCTGGCCAACTGATGGCCAGAGAAATGCCAGGACTGCCCCAGCAATGGGGCTCCAGCTCCCATGGGCTGAGGGGTGCTGTCAAGGAACTCCAGCCCTGGCAAAGGGACCTGGGCGCAGCAGAGCAAGGCAAGAGAGGAACCGAGGGGCTGAGCCAGCTGAGCCAGAAACCACCCTGGGGGACACGAGTAGGACGTGGGAGCACAACTGAGCCCAGAGGCCTGGAGCATCAGCACTGCCCTCTCCAGCCCCTGCTCATGCTGGGTGACAGGCAGCCACACACTGCTGCAGGCTCAGGCACACCCCTCAAAGGCCCCTCTCGCCTCCTTTCCTCTCAGAAAACAGATCACTTTTGCTATTGCTTTTCAGGAAAAGGCATTATTGCTCAGGGTGACCTCCTCTGATGCTGGAGGTCTGACATGCTGTCCCACAGAGAGTGTCCCCACTGCTGCTGTTTTCCCAGCTCTGCCACCCCACTCGGTCTCTATGGGAAAGCCGTTCCCTGCCCTGGCTGTGCCCACACTGCAGGGACAAGACTCCTGTGGGAGCACTAAGGGTCCTGCTGATCCCTGGGGAGCAGCAGGGCTGGAGCCAGTTGGGGGGCAGCAGGAGGGGTGGCTGCTCCCCTCGAGAGGACAAACCTCGGCCAGGCAGGGACCTTCTGCCACACTGCCTCTCTCCAGGGACAGCTGTGCTGTACCACTGAATGCCCACTGCGGGACTTGCAGATGCTGAAGTGTTGGATCTCAAAATTTCTAGTAACTAATTTTTTTCTTCCAAATTCTAAACATAATATATCACGGAAACACTTTTCTGTTTTCTGTTAAGTGAGCCCAAATAGAAGCAGCACATCCCAGGAGGGAACAGCCAGACCCACACCTTTGCTGTCCCTCCCCAGTTCATGCCTTGTTTTCTGGCTAATTGCATTATAATTTAATTGCTGGTTTAAAGACCTTAAAGAAATACAGTAACCAAGGAAAGAAAACAAACCTCCTCCTACCTTCCATGGGGAGATGGAACTGCAGCGGGTCACTGCCCTGTGCAGAAGTTACTCCTGTGTCCCCGCAAGCAAGCAAGTCCTGCAAGCAACCAACCCCATCTGCTCGGCTTTAAGCAGGACGGCTGAGATCCCACCCAGGACGGGGTGGAGAATCCTCCCTGGGAAAGAGCAGCTCGGTCACAGCTCCTTCCAGCCGCTCTGCGCATCCCGGCGGGGCTCTGACACGCCGCTTCCTTTCTCTCCCCCTCGGTATTCAGCAGCAGCCTCGTCGACAGCCATCTCACATCAGCATCTGCAGCTGAGCCTGCCACAGGGATCGTGTTTGGCAGTGCCAAAGGTGTGGGTGGCATGGGTCCCACCAAGGAATACTGGCAGGATAAATACAGGATACACACAGTTTAAATCTGCTGCAGGATGGAGAGGAATGGAGCCCACAGAGGTACTCGAAGCACTACGGTTACATCAGGGAGAAATCCTCGATGAGCTGGAGCACGGCCCAGCAGAGTGAGCTCAGTGCAAAGCACACTGCTGAGTGCTACAATGCGGACACCACCCTGACCCTGCTGCACTTTTGCCAGAGGCGATGGGAAAAGCATGTGAAATCCAGTGCTTTTGCACCAGAACTGTTTAAGACTGAAATGCTTTTGCACAGCAAAGGTTGTTTTCTTTAAAACAATGTCGCTATGGAATTCATTCTGTCTGGAGAAGAGGCAGCTGAGCATGGTTTGAATTTCCCTCGCAGTGAACAGTCCGTAGGGTGATGTGGCTGGGCCCTGCCACACCAGGCAGGGGGTGCATGGAAGGCAGCACCCACCTTCATGCCAGCTCACCCAAGTGCTCAGTGGCTTGGAGTTCCCTTGGGTTGTAGGCAGGTAGAGGATGCCAGTGGTGTGTTTGGGCCTTAAGGTGTTTATTGCCCATCACATGAACTCACTCAGCTCTGAACCAATTCCCTCTTTGTCTGTGACTGAACTGCCCAGCACCAGGCAGCTCCCACAGCCCAGCCCTGGCTCCCACTGCCACAGCTCCCATACACATCTCTACATTACAGCTGAGAGATGGGGATGGAGAAGGCAGATAGGGTACAACTGCCTAGACCACAGCAGAGACCACAGCTGTCGTTGCTACAAGATCAGTGCTGAGCCCTGGTCTGTGTTTTCAGCACTCACAGCACACAGAGGACTCCTGACAGGGCACTGGTGCTCTTTGCAGACTCACTCTATGCCACACAGCGTCACACCAGCTAACAAGGTTAAACACTAATGAAGCAAAACATAAGAATATTCCAGGTCTTAATGCCTACAAAACATATGAATCAAACTGAAATTTTGCTACCCCGATGAGATTTCTGGTTGGAACACGCTTCTGTGTCATTGGAGGGGGACATTCAGACTTGGGTCATGGTGGCTCTCACCAGGGTGTGGTTAGGATAGTCACATCCCTTAACGAGGTGCATGGGTGTGGTGAGAACATAAATTAGCTTCTGATGCCTTCTGAAATAGGATGTCTGAAGGAATAGGCTTTTCTGACTTCCTTTCCCAGAGGATATAGAGACACAAGCCTCACACAGGGCACCCTCAGCAAAGAGGCCCAGCAGACGGTGTCACCCCAGCTGACCGGGATGGCAGTGCCTGGAGAAGCCAGCACTCTGCAGGACCTGCACCCCCAAACCCAGCACATGCAATTGTTGTACAGAAAAGACAAGAATTCCTCATCAAAAGGGGAGCACAAAGCCCTGGGCTTTTGTCACATCTCGTGCACTTGCACACCATGAACACTGATCTGAGGAGACCTGGCACCGCTGGCTCAGCAGGGCCAGGGCAGCAGGACGCCAGTGCTGTGGCTGATGTGCCACCTCCCAGTCCAGCCAGCCCCCACTCGTGCAGCGCCGGAGGGAACCATCCTGTGGCTCTGTGCCTCCATGTGACGCCCGCTCCCCGGAGGCTGCCTGACCCCAGCTTCCTTCCCAGCCTCTCTGAACTCCCAGGCCCTCTGAGGAGCAGCACCGCAGTATTTTTAGCCTGTTTACAAAGGCAGAGCAGTACATTTGTGTGCAGCTTGCAGCAAGCAAGCACAAGCCATGCAGGCAGTGGGGCAGCTGGCAGCCATCTGGGCAGCAATGTGGAGGTGGTTGGCCAGGGCAAATGATTGCTTCAGAGATGGAAAGAGAACCAGAAGGAGCACCAGGAAAACATGACCATTTTGTCTTTCCTTTAATAAGCACTTGATAAATTTCCTTTAATAAAAATTAAGTATATTTTAAAGCCCTTCTTCTGGGGCTCCTTCAAGTGCTGAGAATTTCAGCACCCACCCAAGTTGCAGCCCAGTGCAGAAGCACTACAGGCTCCTACTGCTCTCCTCTGTCATTGCTGGACACCACGTGGCCAGAAGGAATCACAGAGACCCAGCAGCTGGATCTATTATGCAGTCTGCAGTGGAAGCATTATCCACGTTACCAGTGTCTTTCCTGAACCGTGATGTTTGAGCTGAGGACAGCAGTCCAGGAGCAATGGGATCAGTTGTTGTCGAAAAAGTAGCCAACCTTTGCCAGCTCCTCTGGGAAGTCACCTGGAGCTGGTGCACACAAATCATACCAGCAACTGGGTGTGCTGTCACCTCACAGAGTCCGTGGCAAACCAAGAAGCAGCCGTATTACAGCTCTTGCACCTGGTGCAGGGTGGCAAAAACCAGCCACTACTCTGTCCCTTGTACTTATGAAGATATGTCCGCACTGCTTTCTCACAGCCCAGCCCAAAAGGCTCCCTGATGGTGCTGAGCCTTATTCACACCACCTGGAGGGAAGAGCTGCAATTTCAGCTCTGGCTGTTGTTTTGCTGGAGAAAGAGACCATCCACCTGGCAGAACTTGTGTTACTCAGCACCTCAGTAACAGCCATGCCTGACACTCCTCCTGACCAACACATCCTGTCCCAGTATGTGATGAAACCCCCACTGCTTCCAGTGGATTGTAGTGCTGGTCTGGTGGCATGGGCTCCACAGCTGCCAGCAGTGACTGGGTTTGGTGCTGCTCTTCAGCCCAGCACAAAGGCCCCAAGACATAACCAGCACACTTGAATTAAATCTAGGATTTTCAAAGTGGTTTGAGGGCCTTGGAGGCACAAAACTCATAGATCTTGTACACAAAAGCAATTCCCAATATCCTGTTCCCCCACTGAAAGTCCCCAGTTAATCTGACAGCCTCTTTGCTCCTTGCTAGTTGTGAACTGAAAGACAACCTCAGCCCAAAGGGTAACTTGGCTCTTGCTTTGACAGAGGAACAGGCATGTTTACAATAACAATCCAGCCCCTTGGCTCCTCTGAAAGGGCTTATGACAAGTGAAGTGCATGTGGGCTCAGGGAAAAGACAAATACCTTTACTCATTTTGAACACTCTCTCAGGGATGTGGAGAGGGACACCCAGCTGGCCAGAGTCAAAATGCTGCTACAAAACCTCCTGTCTCCGTGAGATGAACACAAGCCCCAGGTGGAAAGAGCTATGCACAGCCCACCCAGCTGCTTGAAAGAAAAAGAATGTAGAAAGCCATTTTCAGTAACTGGAGCAGTTATTACTCTTGCCCTGGCTGGGATGCTGCCAGATCCCTGCTGGGCACCATGCACCCAAGAGGAGGAAGAGCTCAGGCCCTGCGCCCAGTGCTCACCATGGGGTCCCTGCACAGCCCCACATCTGCCACCCCCCAGCCCATCACCATCCCCACGCAGCCCCAGGGTCTGCTCTGCTCACCTCTGCACATGCTAATACACAGCTGGAGAGCTCAGGGTGCAATGCTTGTGGGAAGGTGTTTGGACAGAGAGAAGTATTATTTCTGACACCCTAGAAAGGCTTCCTGAAAAACCACGCAGGTTCAAGTTCATGGGTTTCTGTAAGCAGCAAAAATGAAGCTTTAAGTGACTTAGGTGCCTTGAGAAGAGGTTGTTGGGCACTGTGTGGCTGACTGACACTGTCATGTTTTAAAGTGTCTATAAAACTCCAGCTAAAGAAGAAGTATAAAATTCCATTCTATATAAATCTGAATATTCGCAGCTCTACATACAAATCATCAGCTCAAAACACCCACTTGGTCCCACCAGTGAAAAAGCAGCCTGGGCAAAGGCAGCTCTGTGGTGCGACAGAAAATGCAGCAGCGTTAAAGGAGCGCCAAAAAAAGTAAAGGTATTTTCCTTCCTTGATCAAGGCCGTAGCCCTGATGCTTGAATCACACCAGTGTGGGATTGCAGCTGCCCTTGGACTGACCTGCGAGGCGTTTTTCCCTGGCTGTTCTCCAGAAGCCGTCCCAGGCCCAGCTGGTGGAGCCCCCGGGGTGGTCGCTGAGGCACCTCCTGAGGTGGGGCCTGCCCAGTGCTGCCATCCTCATCCTCACCCGCACCCCAGCCCTCGCACAGGAGCCACAGGTCAGGACCAAAGCAAATCCATTCTCTCAGTTCCTGCCTCTTAAGCTGGACTGGAAAAGCTTCTGCCCAGGAGACGCCTGCAGGTAACTCCTGAACATCGCTCTGGCAGGAGCAGGAAGCGGAGCCCAGGGCAGCAGCCCCCAGCAGGATCCCAGCACGGAGCACAGCCCAGCCGAGGCTTGGCTCCCACCTCCTGTAAACACAGCTGTTCCCTCCGACAGGGAGGATAAATAAGGAGCGAGGCCACGCACATCCCGGGAGCTCTGCACCTCTGCATTCCCAACCCCTGCGTCAGCTGCCTGCACACAGCTCTTAATTACGTGGGATGGGTTTGGGATTTTTATTTTGATTCATTTTGAACAGAGCAGCCTCATCTAGAAGCAGAATAGGATGTTTCTCCTGTGTTAGGGGATTTACCTGAGTGATCCTTTTGTGCAGAGACCATTCTGTTTGAAAAGGACTTGGATTAAACACTCACCACAGAGAAACTCCACTCCAAAGGCACTTCTTTCCTGTGCTGTCCACTCTCTAAGCAGCAACAGAGATATAAAAAATCCTCTGCTACTTACCTGTTCAGTTACATGCCTGGAAATAGTGCCCACACAAGTATGTTCTTCCAAGCACATGCAACCACTAAATTTTGATTTCCTCCCCATTTGGGATGTGACAATGAAACATCTTTACCATGGAAGTGGGTATGTACAAAAAGCAAATACCTGACTTCTAGCTCAACACTGGTGAAGCTCCTTGGCAAAATCAGTCTTGGGAAAGAAACCAGTGGGGAGGTGATTCGAACAGCAGGTGGCTGCAGGTGGCAGCTGGTGTTACATGTCACACATCCACCACTGCAAGTGCTGGCAGCAGGTTTGGGTCAGCCTCTCACAGGAATGAGTTCCAGTGGTATTTACTGAAGCGAGTTCAGCACACAGGACCCTTCCCAGGCTGCGCCAGCACACACATCACTGCCACACACGTGTCACTGCCACACATGTCACTGCCACACACGTTACTGTCACACACGTGTCACTGCCACACACACATCACTGCCACATATGTGCCACTGCCACACACACACATCACTGACACACACACACACACACACACGCGTCACTGCCACACACCACTGACACACACACACACACACACACAACACCGCCC